>NC_134359.1:184584581-184940831 GCF_048569485.1 Anomaloglossus baeobatrachus
TTATTGTAGACACTGCGGCGAAAACACAGCATTGGCGGTGTGGCATAATATTCAAATAAACAAAAGGGGGCATGCAAATGCAATACAATACACAGGAGAAGGAATATACACTAACGACCTGACCCACAAAGACCCGCCTCCAATGCACATTTCAATCCTGTCTGCAACTTTGATTAAAGCTATTTCCACAACCAAGCATCACATCTTTCTATAACAGCTATGCCTGCATTCAGCATCCTCGTGCTAGTATGGCACTGCCTTTACTTCATATAGCAAAACCCTTTAAAGCCAACCCTGTGAGATTCTTTGTCACTGTGTTTAGGATTAAAAAGTGTTTTGCTGGTTTTTTTTTGTTTTATTTTTTACAAAAGTGGCATTCCTTGTAGCAGTCAATCCGGTAATCCTTTACACTCCAATTGTATTTTATAGCAGAATGAAATTCTATGGATTTTTGCTTTATTCATTCCAATGACTTTCTAGAACAATTTAGATAATATACTCTTTCTCTGTATTTTTAGAGTTCATCTGAAGATTAGCAGATTATTGGGTCAGTATAAACAGCTGCTCTTCAGTCAATAGGATACAGCAAGGAGAAAGAGAAAAGGCATCCCGATGTCTGTGAAAGGAAAATGACATTGAAGTGAATGCCCCTTTTTGAAAAACACTTTTTTAAATAGGTAACAAATTGTTGATTTATTTTTTAATATATTTTCATGTGTAAATGTATACCAGTTTTTTCTCTAGTATAAAGCCTGCAGCCACCACTAGAGGGAGCTTACTGCCTACTGTTTATACATTGAATATAGAGATAAAGGATTATATAGGAAGCTCTTTAGCTCCCTCTAGTGTCAGATGCAGTTAGCTAGAATTGCATTATTTAAAGGGAATCTGTCGGCAGGTTTCTCCATGTAATATGAAGACAGCATGCTGTAATGGTTAACAGACTGATTTCAGTAATGCATCTCTTATCACAATGTGTGTTGTTTAGCTGCAATGTTTGTTTTAGTTTCAGGAGACTATACTTGACGGACTAGGTCTGCCAGTCCGCCATACCCCCTCCTGTGATTAGCAGGTCAATGTCTAAAGGCATTGTATATAGAGAGCCTACATCATGCTGCTGTCTAATGAGATAGTAAAAACCTGCTGACAGATTCCCTTTAAAGGGAACTTGTGACATCATAGCACCTTCGGTCATGTAATGTAAATAAAACAGTGATTTTCTATAAATCCTATCTTCTAGCAGACCTAATATCTTAAATAATCCTTTTAAAACTTTTGCTGCAATGTATACTGCGTTGAACTGGAGTACCCTGGGCCCACCTGAGAAAATCATTCCTAGGGCCCACTATGTAGCTACGTAGAAAAAGATATAAGACCATCAATTGTGTGGTAAAATGTGCGAATACTGTATCAGGGTATAATACAAGGTAATACACTTACTAAAGCCCCTCTCCAGTTTTTGTTTTTTTTTACCGCTGGCATAGGGGTTCTCATCTAAGGTCCCTGACCTTACTGTTATACTGTGAGCGTACATAAAAATCATGGGGTCCCATAGCAGAATTTCTAATTGCCCCTCCCCACTTCCCCGAAAAAAAATAAAAAAATATTCGGCTAGGTCACAGAAGAGCATATTTCACAACTTTGCAACCATAACCAGGGCCGGCCTTAGGCTAAATGGCGCCCTGTGCCAAATTACCCTTTGGTGCCCCCAAACCATGTCACAGGCGACCTGCAGCCAATCAGCAGCTGGTTTACTCTCTCATCCTTTAGATAAAACTGACATCCAGAGGAAGTCATAAAACAGCAGCAGCTCTCATTTCTTCTGGATTACAGTTTTGAAAGAGGGATAGTGAAGCGGCTGCTGATTGGCTGCAGATCACAAGACCTCGGTGCCTGGTTATATTGCTTTTCTGCTGCGTTTGTTTTTTTCATGTACTGTAAAATGACAGAAAAGCCTCACCCTAAGCATACTGCAATTTAGTTATTTAAAAAAAATAAAAATCATTTTCAAAAAACATCCTGAAAGTCTATATGTATGCGCCGTTGTTACTGGCTTCATTTCTGGTGTCTATGCAATGACGGTATTCTGTGTCCTTTAAGTATATAGAGACCATCCCCGAAGCTCGTCGTTTTTGGGGGACCCCGCACTAAGCCATCTATCCCATTAGCTTGCCCTGATTGTGTCTTAAATTTGAAGGGGTCACATGACCCCACGCGATGCTTTACCTCCCGAGATATAAGGCCGCAAAGTTAGGTACATACTTGGGTGTCATGCCGGTCTCTGAGACTAGGTGGCGCTAATGTTACACTGTCCAGATAACGGGTTCTCACGGGCGTAATTTAGTGCCAGATAACAAGAACTCACGACTTGGAAAAAAAAAAAAAAAGGTTATTCAATACAGGTGATACTGGGTTTCTTTACAACTAAATATCTCCCAAACTAAAGCATCTGGCAAGTTGTCTTTAAAGACCCCCCTAGATTTTTTCACGCCGATTTTAACGGGACCATTCCCGAAGCTCTAGGACCCCGCGTTCAGAAGTTATCAGGGTTCAAACATGGCCGTCTTTTTGGGGCGCATTGCCGTCGTTTCCCGGGGTCCCCGAATTGAGTTATATGTCCCATTAGCTCGGCCTGGTTCCAACTTAAATTTTAAGGGGTCACATGACCCAGTGACATGTTAGGTTCCCGAGATATGAGGCCGCAAAGTAAGCTACACCTTTGTGTAGTGGCTTCATCCAATTTTAGACGCCCCACGAATGAGAAGGTTACCTCTTTTAGCCGTTTCATGGCTTTTGAAGTCTACAGCAGCTAAAATAATTAACCAAAGACAGAACATGTGCACAGCAAAATCATTTTGAAGTTGCTGTGCATCATGTCCTTTTGCTATGGTGTATTTGCAGCGCTGTTTTAGGCAGGTACTTCCTGTTGCTCACGCGCTTTATCTGTTGTGCACAGAAACATGTCCGCTTTTTTCCGGCATCACTGATGTCCCACAGACCACACTATGGTGTGATCCGTGAAACATGTACCAGAAAAACACGGACATTCAAAATAAAGTGATTTTTACATTTAACTTCTCCAGCTGTCTATGGCCTCTGCTGGCTGATGCTTCCTGCCCGGCTAATTACTGTCATGCATATTCATTTATGCATGGCACAGCCGACCCGGAAGTACTTGCAGAGGGGAGACACAGCGGCGGCCAGATGCAGCAGAGCCAGAGAGTTCAGCACTACGGACAGCAGGAGCGGGGGCAGGTGAGTTTATCTCCATGTGCCATCATAAAGCACAGATCATGGATTGCACATTGACAACCCACGTGTGCTGTGAATCACGGCACACAGAGTGACACATGCGCTTTTAACACGTCAGTGAAAAACGTCTGTTTTTCACTGACATGCAAAACAGGCCTAAAATCTTAAATCTTAGCATATGTTAGAACGGATGCAGTCAGTAATCTCTGGGGAGGTAGCAAAAGCCTGCTGACAGATTCTCTTTGTTGGTGCTGTTACATTGATACCAGATCTATAATGTTCAGCTTCTATCACACAGTGAAAATGCTTTTTTTTATAAAAAAAAAAAAAAAAGTTTTTTCGTCGCCATATTGTGAGAACTGTAACTTTTTTTCTTTTTGGAGTGACCAGGGCTGTGTGGAAGCTTATTTTTTGCGCAATAAGCTGAAGGATTTTTGGTACTATTATGGGGTACATAACATTTCTTGATTGCTATTTATTCAGATTTTTGAGGGAAAACCAGCAATTTGCTTATTCTTTTCAATTTTTTGCTCAGTTCACCATGCGATAAAAGTGATGACTGATTTATTCTTTGGGTCAGAACGATTACACATTTGCACACTAAAAGCAATATTTTACAAAAATTAATTTTAGGGCTTATTCCTTCACATATGACTTTTGTTGGCTTTTTATTCAATTTTTGTGTTTTCAGTAAGACTAAAAAACATTTTTGGAGTGATTTTTCCCAAAGTTTTTTTTTTTCTTTAAATTTACGGTGTTTGCGTAACAGCATTATAATTTCTTTATAATAACCTACACCTTAGGTAAGACATTTACTAAAAGAACAGCCCCTTTAAAAGGGTTGTCCACTAAATTTGACAACCCCTATTCATTCCATTTGTTGAAGCATAACCACATACACCCTTTGTAATAAAATGATGCCCCACTTCAATCCATAAAAGGGATGTCAACAACCCCTTCTCATTCCCCTTGTTTGCCCCAGAAAAATAAATAAAGCTATACTCCCCTCCGGTACAGCTTCGGTTCCAGCGATGTCTAAAGCTGCGTTCCATGAGGCCCCTTGACCAAACAGCGCCCAGTGTCTCTCTCTCCGCCTTCAGACATTTGAGCAGGATGTGAGCGCTACACTGAATTTCTGCCGAAATGTCCAAAGGTGGGCATAAGAAAGCCGGCGCTGATTGCTTTTGGGGCTCGTGTATCATAACAATGTCACAGATGTCCCTGGAACGCAGTTTTAGACATCGCTGGAATCGAGGCTGCACTGGAGGGGTGTATAGCTTTCTTTATTTTTCTGTAGCAAACAAGGGGAATGAGAAGGGGTTGTCCAAGTAGTGGACTTCCCTTTTATGGACTGGAGTGGGGCATCATTTTATTACAAAGGGTGTATGTGGTTATGCTTCAAGGAGGTGCCATTTTACAATAATGGTGCATATTAATATACTACTATGTAAGGACTCACACACACACACACACACACACAACATCCCTTGCATGAAAATGATGCCCACTCCAAGAACACAATCACATATCCTTGATGGTAACAAAAGCACATACCATATTTTTTGTTTTATAAGATGTGCCGGATTATAAGACGCACCCCAAATTTAGAGATAAAAAAAGGTAAAAAATGGGGTCTGTCTTATACTCCATTGTTGTCTTACTGGAGAGGGCATACAAATCAGAGTGAAAAGGGGATTAATGCCGCGCATCAGCCAAAATGAAGATGTAGCACGTTGATGTTATAAACGTATTCTTTTATTCCATCGGTCTACGCGTTTCGAGGATATACCTCTTCTTCAGGACCAGTGCATCAACATAGTATCTTATATACTTAGTTACTATGTTGATGCACTGGTCCTGAAGAAGAGGTATATCCTCGAAACGCGTAGACCGATGGAATAAAAGAATACGTTTATAACATCAACGTGCTACATCTTCATTTTGGCTGATGTGCGGCATTAACCCCCTTTTCACTCTGATTTGTATGCACATCTACGTGGGGCTGCAGCAGACGCCATCATCCTATGCTCTATCAGTGGTTGTGACTATCACAACCATTTCAGGTGAGTGTATTTTTCCTGATCTACCTCACTGATCTGTTGGTATTACACTATCAGCGCTCCTTATTTTTCAGCTTACTGGAGAGGGAGCAGAGTCACAGGAGGCAGGCACGGCGGTGGGAACGGAAGCTGTGCTGGCAGCGGAAGCTGTGCTGGCTGTGTGGAGCAGGCTGGTGCGGCGGGTGTCCCAGATGCTCTGTCAGCGGTGCGGGCTTCAAAGAAATAGCCTCCGGAGCAGATTGAGCTCTCAGTTCAATGACAAGATCTTGAGCTAAGGGCTCCATCTGCACACGCGCCGCCTGGACGCCATCATTTGAACCCAGAGCATCTGGGACATCAGCCACACCGCCCTGCTCCACACAGCCACCGCTGCCCTCAAAGACAGATATCCATCCGGCTGGCCTCCAGCACAGAGAGGCAGGCAGCCAGCCGGCCGCCCGCAGAGAGAGGCAGATGGTCGCCCGCAGAGAGAGGCAGATGGTCGCCCGCAGAGAGAGGCAGCCGGTCGCCCGTGCAGAGGGGCAGCCGGTCGCCCACGTAGAGAGGCAGCCGGTCGCCCGCGCAGAGAGGCAGCCGGTCGCCCGCGCAGAGAGGCTGGCGGCCGGCCTCCCGCCCGCGCAGAGTGGCAGGCGGCCGGCCTCCTGCCCGCAGAGAGGCAGTTGGTCGCCCACAGAGAGAGGCAGCCGGTCGCCCGCAGAGAGGGGCAGCCAGTCGCCTGCAGAGAGGGGCAGCCGGTCGCCCACGCAGAGAGGCAGCCGGTCGCCCGCAGAGAGGCACGCGGTCGCCCGCAGAGAGAGGCACCCGGTCGCCCGCATAGAGAGGCACCCGGTCGCCCGCGCAGAGAGGCAGCCGGTCACTCGCGCAGAGAGGCAGCCGGTCGCCCGCGCAGAGAGACAGCCGGTCGCCCGTGCAGAGAGGCAGGCGGCCGGCCTCCCGCCCGCGCAGAGAGGCAGGCGGCCGGCCTCCCGCCCGCGCAGAGAGGCAGGAGGCCGGCCTCCCGCCCGCGCAGAGAGGCAGGCGGCCGGCCTCCCGCCCACGCAGAGAGGCAGGCAGGCGGCCGGCCGGCCTCCCCGCCCACGCAGAGAGGCAGGCGGCCGGCCGGCCCGCACAAAGAGGCAGGTGGCCGGCCGCCCACACAGACAAGCGACCGGCGCCCGCACAGAGAAGCAGGCGGCCGCCCGCCCGCAAAGACAAGCGGCAGGTGCCGCACAGAGAGGCAGGCGGCTGCCCACCCGCCCGCACAGACAAGCGGCCAACGCCCGCACAGAGAGGCAGGCGGCTGCCCGCCAGCCCGCACAGACAAGCGGCTGGCGCCGCACAGAGAGGCAGGCGACTGCCCGCCCGCACGGACAAGCGGCCGGCGCTCGCACGGAGAGGCAGGCGGCCGCCCGCTCGCACAGACAAGGGGCCGCCCGCACAGAGAGGCAGGCGGCCCGTCCGCCCGCACAGAGAGGCAGGCGGCCGACCGCCCACCCGCACAGAGAGGCAGGCGGCTGCCCGCCCGCAAAGACAAGCGGCAGGTGCCGCACAGAGAGGCAGGCGGCTGCCCACCCGCCTGCACAGACAAGCGGCCGGCGCCCGCACAGAGAGGCAGGCAGCTGCCTGCCCGCACAGACAATCGGCTGGCGCCCGCACAGAGAGGCAGGCAACTGCCCGCCCGCCCGCACGGACAAGCGGCCGGCGCCCGCACAAAGAGGCAGGCGGCCGCCCGCTCGCACAGACAAGGGGCCGCCCGCACAGAGAGGCAGGCGGCCCGTCCGCCCGCACAGAGAGGCAGGCGGCCGACCGCCCACCCGCACAGAGAGGCAGGCGGCTGCCTGCCCGCACAGACAAGCGGCCGGCGCCCGCACAGAGAGGCAGGCGGCCGGCCGCCCGCACAGACAAGCGGCCGGCGCCCGCACAGATAGGCAGGTGGCTACCCGCACGGACAAGCGGCCAGCGCCCGCACAGAGAGGCAGGCGGCCGCCCGCCCGCACAGACAGGCGGCCGGCTGCCCGCCCGCACATACAAACGACCGGCGCCCGCACAGAGAAGCAGGCGGCCGGCCGGTTGCCCGCACGGACAAGCGGCCGGCGCCCGCACAGAGGCAGGCGGCTGCCCGCCCGCACGGACAAGCGGCCGGCGCCCGCACAGAGAGGCAGGCGGCTGCCCGCACAGACAAGTAGCCGCCGCCCGCACAGAGAGGCAGGCGGCCCGTGCGCCCGCACAGAGAGGCAGGCGGCCGGCCGCTCGCCCACACAGACAAGCGACTGGCGCCCGCACAGAGAAGCAGGCGGCCAGCCGGTTGCCCGCACAGACAAGCGGCCGGCGCCCGCACAGAGAGGCAGGCGGCTGCCCGCCCGCAAAGACAAGCGGCAGGTGCCGCACAGAGAGACAGGCGGCTGCCCGCCCACCTGCACAGACAGACGGCCAGCGCCTGCACAGAGAGGCAGGTGGCTGCCCGCCCGCCCGCACAGACAAGCGGCCGGCGCCCGCAGAGGGAGGCAGGCGGCCGTCCGCCGGCACAGACAAGCGGCCGGCGCCCGCACAGAGAGGCAGGCAGGCCGGCTGCCCGCACAGAGAGGCAGGTGGCCGCCCGCAGAGAGAGGCAGCCGGTCACCCGCAGAGAGGGGCAGCCAGTTGCCCGCAGAGAGGGGCAGGTGGTCGCCCACGCAGAGAGGCAGCCGGTCGCCCGCAGAGAGGCACCCGGTCGCCCGCAGAGAGAGGCACCTGGTCGCCCGCGCAGAGAGGCAGCCGGTCGCTCGCGCAGAGAGGCAGCCGGTCGCTCGCGCAGAGAGGCAGCCGGTCGCCCGCGCAGAAAGACAGCCGGTCGCCCGCGCAGAGAGACAGCCGGTCGCCCGTGCAGAGAGGCAGGCGGCCGGCCTCCCGCCCGCGCAAAGAGGCAGGCGGCCGGCCGCCCGCCCACACAGACAAGCGACCGGCGCCCGCACAGAGAAGCAGGCGGCCGCCCGCCCGCAAAGACAAGCGGCAGGTGCCGCACAGAGAGGCAGGCGGCTGCCCACCCGCCCGCACAGACAAGCGGCCGGCGCCCGCACAGAGAGGCAGGCGGCTGCCCGCCCGCACAGACAAGCGGCTGGCGCCCGCACAGAGAGGCAGGCGACTGCCCGCCTGCACGGACAAGCGGCCGGCGCCCGCACAGAGAGGCAGGCGGCCGCCCGCTCGCACAGACAAGGGGCCGCCCTGCACAGAGAGGCAGGCGGCCCGTCCGCCCGCACAGAGAGGCAGGCGGCCGACCGCCCACCCGCACAGAGAGGCAGGCGGCTGCCCGCCCGCACAGACAAGCGGCCGGCGCCCGCACACAGAGGCAGGCGGCCGGCCGCCCGCACAGACAAGCGGCCGGCGCCCGCACAGAGAGGCAGGTGGCTGCCCGCACGGACAAGCGGCCGGCGCCCGCACAGAGAGGCAGGCGGCCGCCCGCCCGCACAGACAAGTAGTCGCCCGCCCGCACAGAGAGGCAGGCGGCCCGTCCGCCCGCACAGAGAGGCAGGCGGTCGGCCGCTCGCCCACACAGACAAGTGACTGGCGCCCGCACAGAGAAGCAGGCGGCCAGCCGGTTGCCCGCACAGACAAGCGGCCGGCGCCCGCACAGAGAGGCAGGCGACTGCCCGCCCGCAAAGACAAGCGGCAGGTGCCGCACAGAGAGGCAGGCGGCTGCCCGCCCACCTGCATAGACAGGCGGCCGGCGCCTGCACAGAGAGGCAGGTGGCTGCCCGCCCGCCCGCACAGACAAGCGGCCGGCGCCCGCACAGAGAGGCAGGCGGCCGCCCACCCGCACAGACAAGCACCCGAACAGAGAGGCAGGCGGCTGCCCGCCCGCACGGACAAGCGGCCGGCGCCCGCACAGAGAGGCAGGCAGGCCGGCTGCCCGCACAGACAAGCGGCCGGCGCCCGCACAGAGAGGCAGGCGGCCGCCCGCCCGCACAGACAAGCGGCCGGCGCCCGCAGAGGGAGGCAGGCGGCCGGCCGCCGGCACAGACAAGCCACCGGCGCCCGCACAGAGAGGCAGGCAGCGCCCGCAAAGAGAGGCAGGCGGGCCGGCCGGCCACCCGCACAGACAAGCAGCCGGCGCCCGCACAGAGAGGCAGGCGCCCGGCCGCCCGCACAGAAAGGCAGATACCCGGCCGCCCGTAAAGAGAGGCTGGCACCCGGCCGTCCGCCCGCACAGAGAGGCAGGAAATTAACTTCTTACCTCTCTGCGGCGCCCCCCCTGAAGCATGGTCGTCGGCGCCCTGTGCGGCCGCACAAGTCGCACATGCCTAAAGCCGGCCATGACCATAACAACGTAATTTTCCTCCTATTGAAGCCTATTTCCTCTACATTCAACTTTCATTGCGGCCATAAAGTATGATGGCAACAAAGGTGCCCCACAAACACAGTATGTAAGTCATGTGCAGGGTGGGCTCCCCAGTATACAGCAAAACCACGCACCAGGAAGGCGACTCTAGGCAGTTGGACTGATAAAGGATTGCTTTACTTTACAACAACAGAAAGGCATCCAGAAAACAGAACAGTATAAATACAAGGCCTAAGTCCAACACTCCTGTGCTGCGCCACCCGTAACTGCGATTTATGTCGCCTTCTCACCATCCTTTACCTAGGGACTGTCTGAACAGTCGCCTAATACCTAGTAATCCCTCTGGGAAGCTGGAATAATTGTGTGTGCATGAACACGCCAAACCAGCGGAGCAGCACAAGAGTTAACAACTTATCCACCTAAACATAAACAAAACCCATAAACCCCCTGAATACCCTTTATTGCTGAAGCCACATAGAGAAGGCAGATGGTAAAAGTGGGAAGACGAACCACGCAGCTCAGCAACACAGTCCTGGAAATCTAGAGCAACAGGCAATGCAAACGTGTGGTGCTGTCCCTTTAAGAGTTTAAATGTAACTGTAAGCTGACACAGCAAGTCTTAAGGGTACTTTACACGCTAGCGAGCGTATCCACCCCCGTCGGTTGTGTGTCACAAGCACATCGCTGCCCGTGGCCCAAAACATCGCTAGGAACAGTCACACTACTTACCTGCCTAGCGACGTCGCTGTGACCGGCGAACCGCCTCCTTTCTAAGGGGGCGGTTCGTTCGGCGTCATAGCGACGTCACTAAGCGGCCGCCCAATATAAGCGGAGGGGCGGAGATGAGCGGGCCAAACATCCCGCCCACCTCTTTCCTTCCTCATTGCCAGCGGTCGCAGGTAAGTAAATGTTCCTCGTTCCTGCGGTGTCACACATAGCGATGTGTGCTGCCGCAGGAACGACAAACAACCTCGTTACTGCACATACAATGATTTTTGGTAAATGAACGACCTCTCCAAAACCAACGATTTGTACCTCTTTTGCGATCGTTGAAGGTCGCTCGTACGTGTCACACACTGCGATGTCGCTAACGATGCCGGATGTGCATCACAAACACCGTGACCCAGACAATAAATCGTTAGCGATGTCGCAGCGTGTAAATGGCCATTTACTGTGCGTATATAGTCAGCCTAACTAGAACAGATAGGTGTTTTGTTACCAAAACATAAAGTGTAGCGTGCACGCAGTCCTAAGCCCAGCCTACCATACCCGGGTACTGTGGTGTCCAGTTGCCATAATCAGAGACTTGGAGATCCTCTCACGGTGACCAGTATAGCCAGCAACTGCAGAACAGTGATCTCCGGCACAGGATGCTGCTCACATGCGTCACGGTCCTCCTCGTTAAACTCTAACACGAGTCTTCTCCCAATTCACTTAAGTGTTTCTGCGGCGGCTCCTTTTCGTTATGCACGCCTCTCGCTTTCCCTTCAGCTCACACACAGCACCTCCTCCACTCTCCAAGTCCACAGCCGAAGTCTGTTGAGATGTTGCTTTAGTAACCAAACCGTCAAATACAGATGCAAAACAGCGTTCTCTTGTGGCTGGTCAGTAACAATGCATACAATGAACAGTAAATAAGCATTTCACAGTGGGTAAAGGTCATTAATACACTCTCACCCTCTCAAATATGATACCTCCACAGTAAATTCCTCCACTGTACCCTCCAGATGCACAGTATGATGACCCTACTATACCCCCCTTTCAACTACCCCGGGAAAGTATGGTGACCCCCAAAACAATAAAATCCCCCACTGTGACCCCCACACAACCCTCCATGCAGTATAATGGTCCTACATACAGTATAATTGCCCCTACTATCCCTCCAAATCGTTTAATTCCCCCCCACGCAGTATGATAGACCTCACACAAACCTTCACACTGCATACTTTCTAGCCTACAGTATAATGGACTTCAAATAACTCTAGATAAAGTATAAAGGCTCCCTCATAGCCCTCCAAATATTATAATGGCCACACAAAGCCTTTCATATAGTATAATGGGCCTCACATATGTGCCACCCCCGTGGAAGCATCCGAGCTGCTCGGATTCGAGTTCGCTGTGGCTCGAGGGTCTCCAGACCCGGGGTCATGCGGCAACTCAAATGAAAGGGGGTATTTACAGGGGAGTTGATGTTTAGTTTGTGACGCCACCCGTGGTGTATGGTAATTTGGGAGTACCGCCGCTGCCGTTGGGAGTACCTGGGGTAATGAAGTGGGGCAGCAAGGTGTCATAGCCCTCCACGGGTAGGGGGGATGCCCCGGGACTTTGTGTGGGGTGCCGTGGGATGCAGGGGTCACTCTCGTACTCACTCAGTTCATAAGCAGACGCTGACAACCGGGTAAACTAATTCTCTGGGTACCGCTGCCGCTGAGGGGAGCTCGTCCGGGTCCCGTCCCCTATAGTGTTGCCTGGTGATCCGTGACCTGCCTCCTGACACTAAGTTTAACTTCAACGTGGTAGCCCAGTAGTATGGAACTTGCTGGGCCCCGCTCCCCACTGTGGATAAGTGTGGGAGCTTGCTCTCCGGGCTCAAACTTGGGATTTTCTGGAACGTTTTGGATTGAAAAGTCTTATCCCCCTCGTTGCGCTAATGCCCAGATTCTGAAGTGGGTGGGAACAAATCATAAAGGCTCTGTTCTCCTCAGGTGAATTGTCGGGTTGCCTGAATCTACTCCCCGACCTAGGGTTCGTGCACCCCGTCATGCCTTCGGTCCCGGACCGGTGACAGTGCTAGGCTGCCGGCTGTCCTCCTCGACAGGTCCAGGCACCTTGCCACAATCCCCTGTGACCGGGGGTCCGACTCCACTAGGCCCAGACCACTGTCTGCAACCTAGATCGCGTCTCCAGGAGCCACCACTCCCGACTTCCTCTCTCTCACCCTCGCTTACTACTCTCTCACTCTCTACTGACTACACTCCTCCCCTCCCTGACCCCCCAGGTGGGCGACTCTATTCCACTCAAGCCGTCCACTGGTGTGTCTGGTGGGTGTGGTGCAGGGTGTATCTAGGATTTGATTTGCTGTTGGAGGCAACACTATTAAGATAGGGACACAGAACCAAGAGGGAGGTGGAATACCGCACGGAAGGGCAGTACCCTGTGACAACCTGATAGTCCAGGGGTGTCACACATAGTCCTCCATGTAGTAATGGCCCCACATTTAGAAGTCCCGGTCTCCGCTATCCCATAGTCATCGTGACAATCAGACATGCTGAGATCACAAACAAAATACCAAAAAATACAGGATAACATGACTAGAATACCCAGACCAGAGTAGTTACAAACTATAACTGGTAGCTAATAAGGAAGTGCCCCATCTACATCTTGCAGAGGAGAGCTTACAACAGATCAGGCATTTTGCAGCAATATATCGGCTCCTTGTCTGAGCAAGACCACAGGTCCCAGCCAAAGTAATGTAAAAAAGAACTGTGCCTGCATTCCCCAAGTAAACACGCCACCGCCTAGAGGCAGAGGTCGTCATATAGCGCTCAGATGTGGCTGTAACAGTACATGAAGCAACACTAAAGAGTGTTGGGCACTGCAGAAATGGAAGGAGTCCAGCTTATTCATCTACGCTAGATGACTGCCCCCATCGGTATGAGTTCCAGCAGTCAAACCGCCAGTGAACAATTATCACCTATTCTATGGATGTGGGATAACTTCAAATCTTGGTACAAACCTTTTAAATGTCATGATCTAGAGGGAATTAAAATAAAAACCTTCCAAGTTAAGCAGATGACCTTATTGTTGCTGTGCCACACAGCCACATTCTCACTTTAACATTACAACCATGTAAATATTGGAATGCCAAAATAAACAGGTGAAGGGAGGTTTTTAGGTTTTGTGTGAGAGGTTTTAACTTCAGAAAATCTTAGTTTCTTGTAAAATTATGAAATGTCCTCAAAAAGTGGTTATACGTTAGCATTTCTGATTTTATTATGAATTTTAACCCCTTCCTGACATTGTACATACATACAAGTACTTCTTATATATGTGGAAATGGATGGACATGTTAGTGTCTGTCTTCTTAGGCATGCACATAAGCGCAATTGACCACACTTTTATGTACCTATAAAAAGACGAGTACTGCCGGAACAGAGAGGGGAGGATTCCTGAGTACTAATACCCCAGGGGCTCTGCAAATGCAATATACGGTAGTGAATGAAAACCAGTCCAGCAAAAATTGCACTCCAAAGCTAAGTTTCCCTCCTCTTCTGAGCCATGTGCCAAAAAAGTTGAATCCGACCACATATAGGGAGGGTACTGCAGTACTCACAAATTATGTAAAAAAAATTGTGGTGTGGTTTTTTTTTCAATTGCTTTATGTGAAAATGGAAAATTTCAGGCTAATGCTATATTTTAATGGAAAAAATGTAAGTTTTATTTTTTTTCTCTGCACTTTTAAGGAAGTTTGTTATCCTTTCAGGTGCTTCACACAAAGTTCTTACAAAGGATGAACAAACTTCCTATTTTGAATGCTAAAAGGAGTGCACTTTGTAAAATGGCCCCTGAATAGCACTTAAGAACTGAATTTGACCCCTAAAAAATAGGATTTGAAAGTTTATTAATATGTATAAATATAGTTTCTCCAGATTTGCTGACTTTATAAAGATTTATCAAAGCTTTCTCACAGAAAACTTGAGAAAAACACTTTGAATAGTTACAAAAACCTTGTACAATTTTGGTGCTTTCACACCAGTTTGAAGCAGTTCTGCCAAAGTGGGCAGCATCGGGGAATGGACTGGGAAGACCATGCTGCCCATGACATAGATAAAAACGACCGGCTTTTCATACACCAGAAATACTACTCTAGTTCTTGACTGGAACACCAGTCTTAATGAATTGTACTATATAAAATTTAGAAATGGGCCTAGGTGATAATTATGGACTCTGCACATGTAAACGATTATTTTACTAAACTGTGGTATATCTAATTTTCTTTTTGTGTCACACTATTAGATACAAATATTAATTTTTGTGTATTTTTTTTTACAAAAAAAAATCATTTTGGGACAAGTTTGCCATGAAATTGCATGAGTGTATAAAGTGCTCAATGGTATTTTGACAATGTGCCAATTGTTTACTTTCAAGAAAGTGCAGGAAGACCCCTACTTGCGAAGATCCACCTTACATGAGATCCCAAGTTAGTAACGTTCCAAAAATAATAACTAATTCCTCACTGCTCACCTCACTGTCTGCCCGGCTGTTCACTGCCCACCATCCTGTTTCCTTCTTTCCGCCACTGGCAAGCGCCATATCTCCAACTTCTTCACTGCGGCTCAGGATTTGTGGCGCATTACCGCGTCAGCAATAAGAGGATTGGGTGGTGAGCAGCGAGGTGGCTGGAGAGCTTAGCGATGAGGTGAGCGTTAGTTTTTCTAATTTTTGTGTCCTGTGTTCCAACTTACATACAAATTTGGGTTACGAACAAACCTGCAGACTTTAGTTCGGAATCTAGGGGCTGCATATAATTAGGGGGTTTATTAATACTGTACTTTTTTAATTTGTAATTTAGATTTTACGTTTACAAGTCAAGAGTGAAAAAAAGTGGCCAAGGCCAAGGTATCCATCCACAGACAGCTGTTTCGGGGTATTGCCCCTCATCAGTGTGGAGTAGGATTCTGGCTGGGTGGGAACAATGCCTAGTAGACCAACAAAATGCATCTCACACTGATGAGGGGCAATACCCCTAAACAGCTGTCTGTGGATGGATACCTGGCCTTGGTATTTCCCTTGTCATATCTTTAGACTTGTCAAAAAATTGGATATTGACTAAAAGGGCCACTTAATATGGTGGTTATGGTGGTCTCCTAAAAAGAGTCACCCCTTGGCTGGGCCCTTCCCGGAGGGATATCTGGCTGGTTTCTGTGTTGAGACTCCTAACAGAGGCTCCACGGACCTTTTTGATTTGCATATTTCCCAGGGGGCAATGTACCTAGGATTTCACTGTCTTGAGCGCCCTCGCTGGCTGCCGGCAGTGTTTTCTCTGGCTGGTCTCCCCGAGATCAGTGATTGTTTTGTTTTGTTGGTCTACTAGGCATTGCTCCCACCCAGCCAGAATTCTACTCCACACTGATGAGGGGCAATACCCCGAAACAGCTGTCTGTGGATGGATACCTGGCCTTGGTATTTCCCTTGTCATATCTTTAAACTTGTCAAAAAATTGGATATTGACTAAAAGGGCCACTTAATATGGTGGTTATGGTGGTCTCCTAAAAAGAGTCACCCCTTGGCTGGGCCCTTCCCGGAGGGATATCTAACTGGTTTCTGTGTTGAGACTCCTAACAGAGGCTCCACGGACCTTTTTGATTTGCTGATTGTCATTATAACATGGACAGCTGCTATAGGATGAGGGGGTAGAGATTCTAGATCATTAGCGTTTTATGAGAAATCACTGGTAAACATTGCTGTAACACTCACGCCGACGGCGAGCGACCAGGGTGTAAGAGTAGACCCACTGGACCACAGGGGGAACCCGGACTTGCCCTTTAGCAGAGGGAAGGGCTTGACTAAGTGCCCACCGCGAGGCGGGATGCCAGGTGCCACTCCAAGGGCACGCGCTGACACAGGTTGTCAGGTGGCACCAGACATTAGGCACGGAACATCAGCTGGCACAGGTCATCAGGCAGCCCCGGTCGTCAGGCACGAAACATCAGGCGTACGTCCAGAGACTCAAACTCGGGCAAGAGCCGCAGCAGGGCGTTTCAGTCACAATGTATCTGAACCGCAGCACGGTGGTGTGGGCACACCAGGTGTGGACATCAGCAGAGTGAAACCGGCACAGCAGGTACTTCCAGACTTCAGGTAACATACAAACACGTCTTTAGTCAAAAGATACAGCAGGACTTTGGGTACATCACATGGCAGGATATCAGATAACACAGCACGACTACAGATACATCACACACGGACCAGGCTGGAGTCCAGGGGGATGCAAGTAACTGGACACGCGGATCCCTGAATATGCATGTCCATGAATACGCCGGGACCTCGGTTAACTGGACTGCAGACAGGATACCAGACTCAGACAGGTGACCAGACTCATGGAGTATACAGGACTTCAGGAACAGAAGACCACAGTGCTACAACTGAAACACAAATGTCGCGGGCGGCGGGGCGCTGCGCTCGCTAACGCTTGGGTCCGGCGCTGCGGCTGCTGCTCGGTGGCTCGGATCCGGGGACTCGAGCGGCGCTCTTCGCCCATGAGTGAAAAGGGGCTGGTTTGTTTCGGGATTTAGTCCGTGACGCCACCCACAGGTTGTGGTGAAGATGGGCACCACCGCTGCTGGTGACGGGGATCCCGGGAGCGATGGTAGGGAGCAGCTGGGATGTTGTTTTCCCCCTCCGTGGGTAGGGGTTGGTAGTCCCAGGGCCCGGTGGTGTGACGGGGAGGCAGGGTCGGTGAGGTGCAGGGTTGCAGGGACAGCGCGGCGTGGTACCGGATGGCACGGGTGTACTCACTCAGCAAGAGATGCACAAAGTCTCCGGTAAACCAAACGGCTGGATGGACGGGTACCGCAGCTGGCTGCAGTGTCTCTCCCCGGACAGGTGATGGTGGCTGTCTCTCCCTGCACCTTTTGGGTACTGTGTTGACTCCAATGGCTTCCCAACAGTAGTCCGCTCCCCGGTGTATAAATACCGGAGGAGCCCGTTTTGCCCGCAGGCGCTGGCCCTTGGACTTCTAACCGGTGGTGGTGGCTGTATGTCCTCACGGTTTGAGCGGTTGCCTTCAATCGGGACTTGGTTGTTAGGGAACCCCGGGGGTTCCTGTCACATTTGGATTTGACTAATAACGGCGGCAACAAGCATGGTTGGGGTCCGATGGCCCTGCCTGGGTGTGCATAGCTCCACTCCGTTCCCCGGTCCGGTACCGGTGAGCCACCGCCCAGCCCCAGTCCTTACGGCTCTGCGGAGTTCCACTAACTCCTGCAGACGGCCACCACTGTCTGCCAACCTTGCTCTCTGTGCCTGGGCTCCGACCCAGACACTTGCAATTTGGTGACCTCTCACTTTCACCTCCAACACTCAACTCCTCCAAACTCCAACTAACTGCTTTCCCACCTCCAGGCCTGTGAACTCCTCGGTGGGTGGGGCCAGCCGCCTGGCTCCGCCCCACCTGGTGTGGACATCAGACCCTGGAGGGAGGCAACAAGGGTTTTGTGTCTGACTAATGTTACTGTCCGGGGGTGGGGGTGGGGGTGTGTTTTGTCTGTGGCTACCTGGCTAGTCCAGGGCGCAACACAAACAGGGCAAACACTCATGGAATACAGTACAACACAATGCTCTGGCCCTTCTATCAGGGGTAGGAGCCTTAAATAACTGGTGCCTCCCAGCAATTGGCTGGGGACACCTTAGCAAGGTTTTGCAAACCTCCCTATAAAGGATTAGGAAGTGTGCGTGCGCACCCCCTAGGCTAGAGAGCAGGAAACCCCACACAACATGTGCAGAGGCTACAGCCTAGGTGGGAGCAGAGCCCACCATCATCCAAAGGGAACCAAGCCAGGGACTAAACTTATACGTGGACGGAAGAGAAGAGGAAAGCAGGTACACTGCATACTCTAGAAGCCGACATTACAATGGCACAATCAAGGGAAAATTGTCTAATGATCTAGTGAAATCACCATCAAATGCCTGTCCATGTACCTTTTTTCTTCTTTGTATTATAAAAAAAAAGTAGAGACAAAGCAATTTTACAGTGACAAGGGAATGGAAATCATACAGAATACAAATCAGACTGATATTGATGCTTGTTCAGAAAGGAGATAGTCATAGGAGTGTCAGGGTAACTGAAGCAGGGACCTCTAAGCTGGCCCTCAGACTAGTAACCCTCTGCTGTCCCTCATCCCAGAGGTATGTTTAGTGGTAGCGAGGTCTGGACCGCCAACGTAACCCTAACTCCTGTGCAAACCCTGATCTAGCTCCCCGCTCTGCCCCACCCCAGCAGTGGGCTGGGACTGGAGTAGCAAACCTCAGACAGGGTGAAAAAATTAACTCTTATATACAGCGATCAGTTACAGAGGAGAAACAATAAGTTTCCTGGAAGAAATAAACACAGGAAGGAAGTAATCTAACAACAGGGATATATCCACACCACACAGAAAAGCACACAAAAGATCACCAGACTCTATATCACCACAAAATGACCAGTATTGCTGAAGCAAAGCTGAGCTGTATTCGGTGACGAGAAAGCAGATTCAGCACCTTATAAAGAATGAAGGCAGCTGTGAATGGTCATTAGCAGCCTGAGCTCCTACCATCGCAGCAGTTCAAAAACCAGGAGGAATTAACTCCTGCTGGACTTAAAAAGCAGTGAACCTAAAACAGCCAATGCTCAAGTCAATCTGAACAACTAGAAGACCTCAGGTTGTTTATCAGACTCTGCAGTGTGCACAGAGTCTGACGCCGCCATGACACAAAGCAAGTGCAAAGCAGAACACTGCATGACAGAGATAGATGCTTGCTTGCTGCCTCTACATTTATTTGTATTTGCATGTGAGAATCTAGGATATAGGAATTGTGGAGAACAATCATTGATATCCTGATGCCAATATGTGCATGTCTGATGAGAAAGAACAACAGTCATTGAATCAAGTGAAAATATAGGACGAGCAAGCAAGGGTTATGATGACAAGAAGGAGCTATGATAAGAAGACAAAGAAATCTTATACAGGTTTTGTCTTCAATCAATTATTCACAAAGACTTTAGCAGTCAGCACAGAATGTAAGGAAGACGGGCAATTTTCATGTTGACTTTTGAAATGTAAGACTACAAATACATCACATTGTTTTCACTTTAAAGAATACTAGAACTTCATGTGCTCTGTTCATTTCCACAGAGTTTAAAATTTAAAGGGCACTTGCGCTAATTTTTTTCCTCATATAGGTGGGGGTAGTGATCAGCCCAAATTTTTCTAATCTGACCAGTGTCATTTTTTGTGGCAAAAACTCTGGAATGTTTCAATATATCCCAGTGATTTTGAGAGAGGGTTTTTTTTGGTATATTTTATGATAATGGTAAATTTAAGTCGATATGTTTTGCACTAATTTATAAAAATATTGCAAATTTTTAGACATTTTGGGCAAATTTCTAATTTTCAAATTTACGATTACCCCTTTAATCCAAATAGTCACACCACACAAAATAGGTAATAATTTTCCCTCATGCCTGCCCTACATCAGCACCATCTGTAAAAGGAACTTTATTTTATTAGAATGTTAGAAGCTTTGAAATTTTTGCAGTATTTTTTTTTCAAGGAAATTTGCTAAACTTTTTTTTTTAGAACCTATTCAGTTTTTAAGTGACTTTGAGAAACTAATATATTGAAAACCCCCCATAAGTGATACCATTTTACAAACGATGCACCCCCAACATACTCAAAACTGCAGACAGTTCAGGTGCTTTTCAGGAATTAAGGCAAAGTGGCATGACAGGAAAGAAAAATGATATATATACCACCTGTATGTATCTAACTTCTGAATGGACCCCTAGTGCCGGCAGGATCTAAGGCAGTTTCTTGGGCATGAATTGCCATGGCAACCATCAGAACTACACAATCATGATCTCTGGATGTCGATATGGTCAAAGAGGCCTGCACGCTCTGTTAACCATCTAGATGCTATAGTCACTATTGATACAGCATCTAAGGGGTTAAGAGGCCATAGATGGTGCTAACATCAGTCGTGACTGACGCAGCAGAGTGTCAGCTGATGGCTACTTCATTTTTATTCATAAGGACATGCTATTCACTTATATCGCAGGTCAGTTTTAAGTCGCATAGGTGGTTACTAAGGGGTTAAGACTCCAATAGACTCTGTCATGAGCAGAGCAGTGTAGGGGCTTATAAAAAGTCTAATAGTAGAGCTCTCCTGCTTCCTGAGCTGAACACGCATGGCAAGTGAGTGATTGGGGGGGGGGGGGCAGGAGGGGTACCCCCACCTAGCTGCAGAGCATTTCATGTTCTCGCACATATTATGAAAACAAAATAAAATCAGGATGATGATTATTTAAAAGAGCTACTAAGCATGTTTTTATTTTAAGTAAGTTTCAATTTTCTTGGCTTTGTTTTTAATGTATCTTTATTACCCCTTAGTAAAAATGACAGCTGCTTTATCCCATAATCCTCCCCAACCCACCCGAATTGTCATATGGCCGATTCATCCAAAAGATATACTTTGCCCCCTCTGTCACTCTTTGCCTGCTCTGTTACAATCATGGGGTTTTGATTGGCTGTCACAGCAGCTTTGGACTTAAATATTGTATGGTCTGAGCACTGCCAGGCTGACCCCCACCACCGCTTTAATATTTGCAGCAATGCTGGTAGTATTCATACGTCTATTTTGAAAAGAATACCTCTGCACATGATGTTAAGTGTGCACTCAACTTCTTTGGTCTTCCATGGCAAGGTCTGTTCTGAGTGAAACCTACCTTGTTAAACCGCTGTATGGTCTTGGTCACCATGGTGCAGCTCAGTTTTTCAAGGTGTTGGCAATCTTCTTAGGCCATCTTTATGTAGAGCAACAATTTTTTTTTTCACATCCTCAGAGAGTTCTTTGCAATGAGGAGCCATGCTGAACGTCCAGTGATCAGTATGAGAGAGTGTGTGAGCGATACCACCAAATTTAACACAGCTGCTTCCCAATCACACCTGAGACATTGTAAGGCTATGTGCGCACAGTGCGTTTTTCGCGGCGTTTTTGCGTGTTTTTCGGGTGCGTTTTTGGCCTCAAAACTGCAGGACTTTGCTTCCCCAGCAAAGTCTATGAGTTTTCATTTTTGCTGTCCGCACACATCTGTTTTTTTTTCAGCTGCGTTTTTGTGGTGCCACAAAAACGCAGCATGTCAATTATTCCCGCGTTTTTCACTGCGCTTTTCATCCATTGAGTTCAATAGGATGTTGAAAGACGCAATGAGAAACGCAAATAGCTGCGTTTTGAAGACCAAAAACGCAGCTATAAACGCAGGAGGTGGGTAGTAAAGTGACGTGTACAGGAAGAGGATTCCTTCTGTCAGTATACACAGAAGCGTGAATCCTCCCGGTACCGTCATCGCCGCTTCCACCTCCCGTCCTGGGCATGTATGCTGCCGTGCGGCGCCATGTCTGGGCGGGAGGTGGAAGCGGCTGCGAAAACAAAAGTTAACAGTAGAAAAAAAAAAAGTTATACTCACCTGCCTGCAGGGTCCCGGTGCCATGCCCGCTCCCATCTCCTCTCACGGTATCGCCACCCCCGCTCCGGCTGTGTGCAGACGGCCGGGAAAGCTCCGATGGATGCAGGACCTGGCGATGGATCACCTGATGCAGTCACCTGACGCATCAGCTGATCGTAAGTATCGCGGTGACGCGGGCGCCCAGCCGGTATCAGCGGATGCGTCAGGAGACTTCATCCCTGATTACCGGCAGCTGCTGCAGCGATCGGACAGGATCAGACTCACGCCCCATCGCTCCAGGAGCTGCCGGTAATCAGCACATAAGTGAGTACTATTTTTTTTATTTTTTTTTGCACCGATGCATCAGCTGATTGTATAATCGGCTTTTATACAATCAGCTGATGTGTGATGGGATTCAGGCACTTGATCCTGACACATCATCTGATCGCTTTGCCTTCCAGCAAACCGATCAGATGATATTGGATCCGGATTGGACGGCGCGGGACCCTGACCCAGGATTACTGCGGAGGGGGGGTTCTTTATTTCAATAAAGATGGAGTCACTAATTGTGTTGTGTTTTATTTCTAATAAAAATATTTTTCTGTGTGTTGTGTTTTTTTTTTTATCTTTACTAGAAATTCATGGTGGCCATGTCTAATATTGGCATGACACCATGAATTTCGGGCTTAGGGCCAGCTATACAGCTAGCCCTAACCCCATTATTACCCGGCGAGCCACCCGGCATCAGGGCAGCTGGAAGAGTTGGATACAGCGCCAGAAGATGGCGCTTCTATGAAAGCGCCATTTTCTGGGGTGGCTGCGGGACTGCAATTCACAGCGGGGGTGCCCAGAAAGCATGGGCACCCTGCACTGTGGATTCCAATCCCCAGCTGCCTAGTTGTACCCGGCTGGACTCAAAAATTGGGCGAAGCTCACGTCATTTTTTTTTTAAATTATTTCATGAAATTCATGAAATAATTTAAAAAAAAAAGGGCTTCCCTATATTTTTGGTTCCCAGCCGGGTACAAATAGACAGCTGGGGGTTGGGGGCAGCCCGTACCTGCCTGCTGTACCCGGCTAGCATGCAAAAATATGGCGAAGCCCACGTCATTTTTTTTGTTTGGGGTGGGCAAAGAAATCCTGCATACAGTCCTGGAAGGAGGATGCTGAGCCTTGTAGTTCGACAGCTGCTGTCTGCTCTCCTGCATACACTATTGGATGGAGGATGCTGAGCCTTGTAGTTCTGCAGCTGCTGTCTGCTCTCCTTCATACACTATTGGATGGAGTATGCTGAGCCTTGTAGTTCTGCAGCTGTCTGCTCTTCTGCATACACTAGTGGAGAATGAAGAACACATTGAAGAAGGAAATGACATCAGACCTTTTTTTTTTTTTTCACTGATAAAAAACGCATAAGGACGCAGTGAGCAAAAACGCAGCAAAAAAACGCACCAAATCGCGGCAAAACGCGTGCGTTTTTTGCCGCGTTTTTTCGACGCAGGTGCGTTTTTGTGCGTTTTGTCCATTTTCACTTAGTGGTGTACTCACTTTTGTTGTTAGTGGTTTTTACATTAATGGCTGTGTCTTGAATTATTTAGAGGCTACCGAAAATTTATACTGAAATACAGTGACAATCATATTATAAACAGCAATATTGTGCCATTACTCTATCACAAGTTTAAGTAGTTAAAAGTAAAAACAAAAAATAAAATATTAAAAGCATATTAAAACCTAAATCACTCATCTTTAGCCGTATTACAAAAGTGTGTGTGTGTGTATATATATATATATATATATATACACACACACACACACAGTACTGACCAACAGTTTGGACACACCTCATTCAAAGAGTTTTCTTTATTTTCATGAATCAGAAATTGTAGATTCATATTGAAGACATCAAAACTATGAATTAACACGTGGAATGAACTAATTAACAGAAAAGTGTGAAACAAGTGAAAATATGTCTTATATTCTAGGTTCTTCAAGTAGCCACCTTTTGCTTTGATTACTGCTTTGCACACTCTTGGCATTCTCTTGATGAGCTTCAAGAGGTAGTCACTGGAAATCGTTTTCACTTCACAGGTGTGCCCTGTCAGGTTTAATAAGTGGGATTTCTTGCCTTATAAATGGGGTTGGGACCATCAGTTGTGTTGTGCAGAAGTCTGGTGGATACACAGCTGATAGTCCTACTGAATAGACTGTTAGAATTTGTATTATGGCAAGAAAAAAGCAACTAAGTAAAGAAAAACGAGTGGCCGTCATTACTTTAAGAAATGAAGGTCAGTCAGTCCGAAAAATTGGGAAAACTTTGAAATTGTCGCCAAGTGCAGTGTCAAAAACCATCAAACGCTACCAAGAAACTGGATCACATGAGGACCGCCCCAGGAAAGGAAGACCAAGAGTCACCTCTTCTGCAGAGGATAAGTTTAACCGAGTCACCAGCCTCAGAAATCGCAGGTTAACAGCAGCTCAGATTAGAGACCAGGTCAATGCCTTACAGAGTTCTAGCAGCAGACACATCTCGAGAACAACTGTTAAGAGGAGACTTTGTGCAGCAGGCCTTCATGGCAAAATAGCTGCTAGGAAAGCACTGCTAAGGAAAGGCAACAAGCAGAAGAGACTTGTTTGGGCTAAAGAACACAAGCAATGGACATTAGACCAGTGGAAATCTTTGCTTTGGTCTGATGAGTCCAAATTTGAGATCTTTGGATCTAACCACCGTGTCTTTGTGCAACGCAGAAAAGGTGAACTGATGGACTCTACATGTTTGGTTCCCACCGTGAAGCATGGAGGAGGAGGTGTGATGGTTTGGGGGTGCTTTGCTGGTGACACTGTTGGGGACTTATTCAAAATTGAAGGTATACTGAAACAGCATGACTACCACAGCCAGGGCCGCCATCAGGGCATTACTAGTGGAACTCCTGTAGCGGGCCCGGTGAGCAGCAGGCACTAGGGGGGGCCTGGACACGCTGACAGCCCCCTCCCCTTTCATTCCTCTGCTCCCCGGGCCCCAGCGCAGGGGGGCGTTGACAGTACACTTCGCAGGGCGGGCTGGTCGTGTAGTGAGCAGGAGGCGGGGACTAGACACGCTGACAGCCCGGGCCCCTCCCCTTTCATTTCTCTGCTCACCGGGCCCCATGGGCAGGGGGTGGGGACGTTGCACTGACAGCACCTGCAGTCGCACAGGGGCCCCAAGCGGGAGCGGGCCCCTAGAGCCTGAAAACGTACTGGGTACGTCATAGCTCCTTGGTACTTAAGGACCCATGACGTACCCAGTACGTCATGGCGAGATCGTGGCCCCGGTGGCTGCGATCGCAGCAAATATCTTAGATTCGGGGAGGAGGGGCCTTCTGCCTGACCTCAGGATGGGTGGTGTCTCCTCCCTGGACCTAAAGAGGTTGTGATTGGCTGAGCGGCGTTCGTCAGCCAATCACAGCCACTGTAATGTTTCAACCATTGAAAATGGCTGAAACATTAAAATCCAGCCCTGATCAGTGCAGCTGTAGCACCGCTCATTGGCTGGAGCTGGGTAACTTCAGTTTCACCCGCCCCCAGCTCTGATTGGAGAGATCGGCCATGTGACCGATCTCTCCAATCACTGTGGATCTGGGGTCGGTGACCACTCCCCTCAGCTTCACTCCAGCGTCCGTGGAAGGGGAGGGAAGCGATCGGTAAGTTTAAAGACACTATCTCCTTTCAGCCGCCGCCATTGCCCCAGCCCCCACCCTTCAGCTGCTGGCTGCAGCAGTCACTGCCCCTGATCCAGCAGCACTGAACCCATCTGCTGCGTCCCCTCCATCTGCCACCTCCTCCCCCATCAGCCGCTGTCCCCCTCCCTCATCTGCTGCCCCTCTCCCACCTCTCACCTTCCTCCATCTGCTGTGATCTCCCCACCTGCTGTGATCTCCGTACCTGCTGTGACCCCACCCCCACCTGCTGTGACCCCCCACCTGCTGTGACCCCCCCACATGCTGTGAGACCCCCCACCTGCTGTGAGACCCCCCACGTGCTGTGAGACCTCCCACCTACTGTGAGACCCCCCCACCTGCTGTGAGACCTCCCACCTGCTGTGAGACCCCCCCCTACCTGCTGTGAGACCCTCCCACCTGCTGTGAGACCCCCACCTGCTGTGAGACCCGCCACCTGCTGTGAGACCCCCCACTTGCTGTGAGACCCCCCACTTGCTGTGAGACCCCCCACCGTCTATCCGTCCCTTTGTCTATCCGTCCCTCTGTCTATCCGTCCCTCTGTCCATCCGTCCCTCTATCCATCCGTCCCTCTGTCCATCCGTCTTCCGTCCCTCTGTCCCTCCGTCTCTCATCTATCTGTACCACCCACGGGGCAGGGGTTAAAGGTTACTCATCGCTGGGCCGGTGATGTCGGGTCAGGGGGATGTCACAGGTGGCCCTGCCCGGCTTCGTGGCCCCGAGGTGTACAATAAAAGGGGATTTGGATGATGGTGGGGAATGATGAGGATGATAGTCTTGTGACGCCACCTGTGGTGTGTGGCCAGGGATTAGCCGCCGCTGCTGTCTCTGTCCTCCGGGACGGATGGTGTTGCAGCAAGGATGGTTCTGCTCCCCACAGGTGGAGCAGGGCCCCGGGGAGGATAATGAGGAGAGTAGTGGCCGTTGGTGCTGAAGCGTGAGGCGACGGCAATCAAAAGGCTGAATCAGCTGCTGTGGTTCCAGCCGTGATGGGCCCCAGCTGATCCCGGATCTGTTGGAGGTTAGAACCGGTACGGTGGTCGATGGATCCCCGTGGTCTGATGCTGCTTGGGGACCCCGGTTTGTGTAGTGTTAGCTCCTGTCCCATGTGTAGGTGACGCGGGGCCGCTGTGGGGCTTGACTGTAATCATGACTCCGGACCCTATGTGGCACTGTGCTCCGGGATCTCGTGGTGGTCAGAGGGGACTTGCAATCCCCCTGTCCTGCAGATTCTGGTGATACAACGTGAAGTCTGTTCCACCCTAAGGCTCTGCACCCTGAACCGCACCGGTCCCGCTCCTGTTCTTTCCTGCTGGAGAACACTCTAACTGTTGTGTAAGCTCCTAACTCCCCCTGGTGGCTGCTCCTCCCCCGGTTCCCTGTCACTAGTGAGTGGCTGCCCCCCATGTTTGGTGACTAGCTTAAGAACCGACCCTAGCCTGGTCTCCAATGGGGAGGGCAACCTGGTTGTGTATATGAGTTTGTGTTGTGGAACTGGTACCGACCTCCTATGGATCCAGGATGAGTACTGCACCTTAAGTGAGGTGCAGTCCCTGTGGTAACTGAAACCTCAGGGCCGCCACATATCCATCTATCTATCTATCTATCTATCTATCTATCTAGCCATCTATCTATCTAGTCATCTATCTATGATTCTATCTATCTATCTGCTGAAAGAGCCTTAAAGGGAATCCGTCAGCAGGTTTTTGCTCCCCCATCTGAGAGCAACATAAAGTAGAAACAGATATCCTGATTCCAGCGGTGTGTCACTTACTGGGCTGTTTGCTTTCATTGTGATAAAATCCATGTGTTCTCTGCTGCAGATCTAGCAGTTATACAGAGCTCATGAATATGCTGGACTACCTGCAGCATGACAAGTAGCCCTGTAATGATAATCTCCTGCTGATTAACCAGTGATGTTATCAAAACTATACTAAGCAGCTCAATAAGTGACAATCGCTGGAATCAGGATCTCTTCCCCTATGTTATGCTGCGCTCAGATTAGGTGTTAAAAACCTGGTGACAGATTCCCTTTGAAGGGGTTGTTAGGTCTAAATCCACAAGTCTGCATTATCACAATTTGGTTTCAATTAGTTTAAAAACTGTATGTGACACATTCCCTTAAAGAAAAAAAATAGATATACCAAAAATAAATATATACCAAAGAAGTTAGATTTAAAAAGGAAAAAAAAAGTTAGAGTAAAGTAGGGCCCGGCCAAAAGAGTCTACCTTGTTGTGGTGGCCGGCTTAAAAAAATCTTTTGGCCAAAACAAAATCTAATGGCTGCGTGTGTGACACGGTGTTCAATGTGAAGGGTTAATGTGTGATTGGTGAGGCTGTAGTGCAGAAGTGAAGTTTTCCAACAGTGACGGTGAGACTGTGGAAGATTCGTGGGGTGGAGGCGGAGCTGGGGTGGAGGCGGAGCTGGGGCAGATGCGGAGCTGGGGTGGAGGCTCAAGGGGGCCCTGAACTTTTTCCAGTATGGGGCCCTGAAATTCCTCATGGCAGCCCTGACCACAGCATCTTGCAGCGGCATGCTATTCCATCCGTTTTGCGTTTAGTTTGACCATCATTTATTTTTCAACAGGACAATGACCCCAAACACACCTCCAGGCTGTGTAAGGGCTATTTGACTAAGAAGGCGAGTGATGGGGTGCTACGCCAGATGACCTGGCCTCCATAGTCACCAGACCTAAACCCAATTCGAGATGGTTTGGGGTGAGCTGGACCGCAGAGTGAAGGTAAAAGGGCCAACAAGTGCTAAGCATCTCTGGGAACTCCGTTAAGACTGTTGGAAGACCATTTCTGGTGACTACCTCTTGAAGCTCATCAAGAGAATGCCAAGAGTGTGCAAAGCAGTAATCAAAGCAAAAGGTGGCTACTTTGAAGAACCTAGAATATAAGACATATTTTCAGTTGTTTCACACTTTTTTGTTAAGTATTTCAAGCGACATGTGTTAATTCATAGTTTTGATGCCTTCAATGTGAATCTACAATGTTCAGTCATGAAAATAAAAAAAACTCTTTGAATGAGAAGGTTTGTCCAAACTTTTGGTCTGTAATTTTATATATATATATATATATATATATATATATATATATATATATGTGTACACAGTAAGAAGCAATATTTTTAACTTTTGACTTTCAGGATCCATATCTCTCTATTTTCTACAGCATTGAGTGTAACATTGTCTTCATTTTATGGACAATCATCTTGGCTTTCTCATGCAAAAATTTGACTTGCAACTATTTAGCATATGATTAGTTATGCAGATTATTGTAATGTCACTGCATTGTTACTGCTTTGCTCCTAAAAATCTAAATTTAATGTTTTAATATTTTGTTAGCATTTTGTAAATCCACCTTTGACTTTTTACACTGCCTGAATCCTTCTGGGCATACTCTCAATCAGATTCAAGCATGGCTCGCCCGAAATTTGATCCCAGGTCTCTTCTACATGTTCCTAATGTTGATGCATACTGGTCGACTCACTTGGCTATGTATACAGCTTTTTCTTCAACTCTACCCATAAGTGTTCGATTGGGTTGAGGACTGTTGGGCCAATCCAGCATTTCTACTTCATCGCCATTGAATCAATTTTTCCCTAATCTCGACATTCTTGGCTATTGAATGAATGGACGGACTTCATTTTGTATTCTTCCAACTCTAATGGCACTCACGTGATGCAGTTTTGCAATTTTCGTGTCCGAGAGACTGCTGTCATTGAGCTGAATGATGCTGTTCCTCTTTTTTGGGAAATCTTCTTCATGGCTGCTCCTCAATTCAGACCAGTGACCTTTCACTTGGGAATCATCCAAATAACACTCTGAGCTATTAGGGAATGTGACATGACAAGAATCTGCATAACTAACCATATGCTAAATAGTTGCAAGTCAGTTTTAAGTATGAGATGGCCAAGATGATTGTCTGTAATATGAAGGTAGCCTCACACTCAAAGATGTTGTGGATGGCGAAATATGGAGCCTGAAAGTCAAAAGTGCAAAACACTGTTACCCATTTGCTCATCACTTTGCAAGCTGAATCAATTTGCATTGTATCAAAGTGACATATCTTCAGTATTGTCCCATGAATAAAGACAATAACATATTTAAAAACCTGTGATGCGTGAACTCACTCTTGTGATATACTGTATACACATCCCATAGGAGACACTGAGACTGTTGTATACATCACATAAGATACACTGGGAGTGGTGTATATACATCACATAGGAGACACCTGGTCAGTGGGATGAGAGCCCACAAAGAATGTCCTGACCCTGGCCACCAGCAGCAGGACGTAATCCTTAATTGCAAAACAGTTTATTCTTTACATGTTTGTGAAAAAATCGGGGGTGATTTAAACTTTTGTACTTTTTTTTGTATTTTTTTTACATTTGTTATTAATTTTATTGTAAAATTACTCGTTCACTGTTAAGCCCAGCCACGGACTATGAAGCCCGGCCATGGTATTATACCATAGCAGACAGCGGAAGCCTTCAAAAGTCAACTCATTGGTTTCCCATGATCTTGGAGGCTTATTAAATGCAGGTGTCGTAAGGATTACCTGGTGTATAGACAACATTAAGAAAGATTTTTAGGCAGGAACAAAAATCAAAGTGAGATTAAAATAAATGCAAGGTGTTTTCCAGTTTGCTCACCCTTCCTGGGTTTGGCGCTTAGTCTCCGCAGCCACTCCCATTGTCTGTTATTGTCTCCAGCGCTGAAGTCACATCATAGCCTCGCAAACTTGAAAGTAAACTGCAGCTCGTGGGGACAGGGTTTTCTGAAACTGGGAAACCCCTTTTAATTTACTAAGCTGAAATACTCGACATTTTTCGGATTTCCAAAAAGCTATGATCTTATGCAATTCTTTGTAGTAGAAATGCCCAGAACCAGGTACAAGTAAAATATATCTTTGTACCGTGTTAGCCAGTAGAGATAAAAAAATAGAAACAGAAAACAGAACCAGGTAGCCAGTGTGTCTAGAAGTGAATGCCTGGTGCCTACTATTTATAGGACCGCTGTCATTTCGCGCTAGCTCCCGGTTTATATTTAACTCATTTACAATGTTCATTTGTGTAGAGATTTGTTATAAAGTAGCGATCACTGGGGCAAGATTTTTTCCAGGCTGTCTGCCAATATTAAAGAAGACTATGTGCAGCCTCTGCCATCCTTAACTCGCCGCTGTCTGCTAAAATTAGATTGGATTTACTTTGGGTTTATCATCCACTTAAATTCATATTCCATGGTGAGCAGCTGTTAAGTGTACCGCAGCAAAACCTAAAATTGCCAGAAGAGACCTCAAGAACAGGGCCTGCTCACCCTTGTTCATGCATCTCCCTGAATCCCCAAAAATAAAAAGTCCATCTTTTCAGCTGGGCATTAAAACAAGGAGCACAAACAGACCCCAAACTTTGGAATGTATTTCCCTTATTTAATTTAATGGACTGTCAGGGGCACATCTGAATCCCATTTTTCATTAATTTAGACGGAAGCTGCAGACTAATGCGGGCTTTACACGCTGCAACATCACTAGCATTTGCTAGCGATGTCGAGCATGATAGCACCCGCCCCCGTCGTACGGCCGATATGTGGTGATCTCTGCCATAGCGAAAATTATCGCTACGGCAGTGTCACACGCACCTACCTGCTCTGCGATGTCGCTCTGGCCGGCGAACCGCCTCCTTTCTAAGGGGGCGGGTCGTGCGGTGTCACAGCGACGTCACACAGCAGCCGTCCTATAGAAGCAGAGGGGTGGAGATGAGCGGGACATAAACATCCTGCCCACATTCTTCGTTCCGCATTGCCGGTGGAGGCAGGTAAGGAGATGTTCCTCGCTCCTGCGGTGTCACACATAGTGATGTGTGCTGCCACAGGAATGACAAACAACATCACTAAAAAGCAGAAAACGATTTTTTATTTCAGGACGACCTCTCCGCGGCAAACCATTTTGCCCTCTTTTGCAATAGTTTCAGATCGCTCTTAAGTTTTAAACACTGCGATATCGTTAATGACGCCGGGTGTGCGTCACAAACAACGTGACCCCGACGATAATTCATTAACGATATCGTAGCGTGTAAAGCTAGCTTAAGACATGCATGTACTGCAAAACCTAGTGTGAACAAACGCTCCCCTTCTGTCACACCCAAAACATTTTTTGACTTTTCAAAGAAATTTATGCCAGAATTCTGACAAAATAGCTTTGATGAATCTGGATCATTGACTTCAATGAGATAAATAGAATCTAAAATATGGAACCTTGTACTCCATTTGATCTCTTTTCCATCTTTTATTAGATTGAAGATCCCAACATAGAGCTGAATGGGAAGGAGAATATGGTATAAACCCAGCCTTAGAGATTCTCCCATTGGGAAATTGTACTTTTTTTGCACACACCACTCACACTCTGGTCACCAGGCCTCTGTCACACATCCGTGTTTTCGGTACTTATGACATCCGTTTTCACAGGAGACACGGACACACATAGACCCATTAAAATCAATGGGCTTGCACACATTTCTGTGTCTTGACATGGACCCTATATCCGGGGAGCAAATGCGTGTCCATGTGCTCCACACAGCGACATATTGGTTTTCCCCTGCAGCACAGGTGTCACACAGCCTGCACACTGATCAGTGTGAGGCTATGTGCACACATTGCGTTTTTTTCAGTGCAGAAAAAAATGCACCCTCTGGCAGAGGGGACAATTGTAAACAATGCGTTTCGGGAAAAAACGCATCAAAAACGCATGCGTTTTTCGTGCGTTTTTTGTGCGTTTTTCTTGCGTTTTCCTTGCGTTTTCTTCAGGTGCGTTTTTGACCACATGATCCAGTGACAGTGCCACAGTACATCTAGTACACAGTGCCCGCCTTCCTGCAGAGATGTGAGTGTTGTCCACGGGAGAATGCAGCTGCCCATGCCCACAATTTGGGTTCAGGCTGCTGTGGACTTTAGCTCTATTCTACCTGTAGAGAACACTCTTGTCTCCGCAGCATAAATTGACTTGCTGAGGCTCAGGAAGCTGCACCACAGGTCAGTTTATGCTGCGGAGAAAAGAAGCCCAGTGGGCACGGGATTTCTAAAAATCCTTCCACTGTGCTTCTACTGCACAACACAGCGTTATGGATGCAGGGAAAACACTCTGCGCCCAAAACGCTGCAAACCCTGATTGTGGGCACACAGCCAAAAATGTGTCAATGGATGTCAAACATATATATAACGTCCCCCCCCCCCTGCATATTCTAAGCTGGCGCCCTTTAGTGCCTTTCATGTGGCACTAAAGGGTGCCTAGCCTTGTATTTAGCTCCAAAAAAAAAAATTAAAATAAATGACGTGGGGTCCCAGTCATTCAGGCCAGTCAGGGTAAAGCAGACAGCTGTAGCCTGCAAACCACAGCTGACAGCTTCATCTTGTCTGGTGATCAATTTGGAGGGCTCCCCAAGCTGTTTTTTTTTTTTTTATTTATAAATAATTAAAAAAAAAACAAAACGTGGGGTCCCCCCAAATTAGATCACTAGCCAAGGTGAAGCTGACAGCTGGGGTCTGGTATTCTCAGGATGGGAAGAGCCATGGTTATTGGACTCTTCCCAGCCTAAAAATAGCAGGCCGCAGCCGCCCCAGAAGTGGCGCATCCATTAAATGCGCCAATCCTGGCGCTTCGCCCCAACTCATCCCGTTGCCCTGGTGCGGTGGCAAACGAGGTAATATATGGGGTTGATACCAGATGTGTAATGTCACCTGGCATCAAGCCCAGCAATTAGTGATGTCACAGTGTCTATTTGATACCAGACATAACTAATTGACAGTAATAGCAAAAAAAATTGACAACAAAAAAAAATTTATTTGAAAAAACACTCCCCAAAAACATATCCTCTTTCACCAATTTATTGAAAAGAAAAGAAAAAAAATTGGGTCCGCAGTATCCATTTTTGACATCCCACGTCGCCTCTGGACCTTCTAGAATACGGGGGAACGCTCAGGGAACGTGTCCCCCATTTTCTAGTAGTGCAGACCCTCCATTTGAGGAGAGTGGGTGCAAAGAATCTGCACCCACTCTCCCCGGGTCACAGCTGCACAGTGCCGTGCAGCAGCAGCCAGCGCAGCTCACACTGAACACAGGAAGCTGTCAGCTGCTCGGCACATGTGACCGGCGCGCACTGTGAAGGAGGGGGCCGCGGGGGATCAGCGCTGTGACAGGTACGGGGGTTACCGGAGGACACCGTGCGGGAATAGGGGGTGACCTGGCACGGCCTGGGGAGCAGTTTTCTGTCGCATGTGTTATTGCACATGCGACAGAAACAGAGGAGTAGGGCGGCCGGTGCGCTGCTGTGTGCGTGGCCATGTTGGATTTTTGGGAGGGGGGGTCGGGGGTAGAGGCAGGCACTTTGGCGACACTGGGGGTTTTCCGGAACTTTGCCAGGAAGTGAGGTCAACAAGAAACCTCTTGACCTCACTTCCAGGTAAAATGCCTGCGTTCTGTATGCCGATAAAACATGCATACCGCAACAAAAATGCAGCGAACTGCGGTGTAGCTGCGTTCTGACCCACATCATTGATTTTAATGGGGGGAGAACGCAGCTACAACGCACAAAAGAAGTGAAATGCTGCTTCTTTTTCCGCAACGATTTTTGGCATCCAGAACGCTGCGTTTAGATACGCAGCGTGTGCATTGATTTTTCGGCTGTCTCATAGACTTTGCTGAGGAAGCTGAACGCATGCTATTTGGCACTGAAACGCTGCAGTTCTAAATGCAGCGTTTCCGCGGGAAAAAACGCAACGTGTGCACATAGCCTGACTCGTACCTGAGAAAACAAGTGTCTTTGAAATAAAATTATTTTCTATACTCACCTGTCTCCAGCGCTACTGTGTTTAGCACTACTGTCACTGTCACTGGCTTCCGAGCCTGCTCATTATGCTCCTGCATATTCACTGCACCGCGGACCCGAAAGCAGCAGCAGTGCCAGAGACAGCAGTGGTGGGGACAGGTGAGTATAGCTGTCCATGTGCTGTGCAAATGTCACACGGAGAGCACACTGACAGTACACACGGACACAGGCACACACATACGCACCTCCACCACGGACCATGCAAAACATGTGTGTTTTGCACGGACATGTAAAAGAGGCCTAATTTAGCTGAGAGGGGCTCAGAAAAAGAACGATAAGAGCTACAAACCCATTGGTAAACCAGAACAAGCATAATAACAAATTCCCAGATTATTCATTCTGAAGCCAGCAATACATAGTGTAAAATAGAGGGTATAGAAGTCAAACGGTGCAACATTTTTAATGAAAACGAATAGCAAAAACCGTTTTTAGCCCCATTTAAGTAAAAAAAAAAATGACCTCAAAGGTAGACAACCCCTGTAAGTAGAAATAAGTTTACTTCAGGGACATATTTTTATTTCCATTGTAGATGAATAAAATGATTTATTACAAATTGAAGGGATCATATATTTAGAAATACTGAATAGCGCTAAGCTGCTTACACAGAATTACATTCATACAAGAGGACTATGAGACATTAATCCTGTACACATTCACCATAATGTAATTAATACCATGCTTTAGGAGAGACTTACAATAATGTACAAGAATATAAAGGTCCTGGAAATAAACTTGTTTCAGAATTGTTCACTCCAAAATCACTGGCATAATAAAAAGAAAGGGGCGTGGCCTGGCAATGGAGGAGTGAGGACGCTGTGTGATCTCTCTCCCATGCTTGGACTGGCTTTAGGCTCCATTCTGCATACCCACCCAACATTGCAGCCACAAATGCCGGCCAAAAAGAAGGGGACCGGCGGGGGGATGATGGTGGACTCACCGGTGCCTCCCTCAGAAAGCATTACCAGGTTCCTTAGGAGCTCTACCAGACAGGGCCTGGCACAGATGGAGCTCAACATGGCGACCGCTGAAGAATCTGCAGGGCCTTCCCTGCACCTTAGTTTCCAGACAGAACGTGCCCAGGAGACACCGCTGGGAGACGGGAGTTCCCAGGAACAGAGTGGAGTGAACTGGGAGGTTGGAGTGCACACGAGACAGCAACATCAGGGTGCCCCCTCCTTACCTGAAATGGCGGCAGGCACATGTGGAGAGCGTGCTCCTCACCACAGCACAGAGATAAAAGGCGTCGCAGACACAGAGGTTGGTAACTCAGAAAAGCAGGCAGAGGGTGAAAGGCATCAGGTTACCTCGCAGCTGCAGCAGGGATTTCTGAACGCTGCAACCCCCGTAGATATCTCTGTGAACAGGCGGGACATTCAAATCCCCACCTCCACTGACATTCCACTCTCACATGCCGCTGTATGTGCACTCCCTAGCTACCTGAACGCTGCTGAGCACTATGTGGAAGCTAAAGCTGGGACTCCTACACCTGATCCTGATCATCCCTCAATGTCTCAAAGTAAAGAGCACTACACACAATCAGAGATGGGGTCCCCCTCAGTCCATAGGTCGCTGTCACCCATACAAAGCAGTGCCCTGACAGTGGAGACTCCCTCCTCCCCAGAAAAAGGCTCGGTCCCTGCTGTGTTCAGACCATCACAGTCTGGTCAGGGGGATAGGAGTATAGAGGAAGGAATGCAAGAGGACTGTGTGTGGGATGACCTCAAAGCCAGAATAAGGACTATTCCTACCAGAGAGGAAATGGAAAACTACATCTACAGATTAGAGGCCTCTTACAGAGCAGAATCGGCTTCCATCAGGGGAGAGGTACAGCAACTGTCGGAGCGGGTGACGGCGACCGAATCCTGCACTACCTCTATCTCACTACAGCTAAATACACAGGCACAGGCACTATCTACCCAAGCTCGACAGATAGAACATCTGACAGATTTGCTTGATGACCTCGAGAACAGAGGGAGGCGGAATAACATTAGAATACGGGGTATCCCAGAAACCCTCGTCCCCCAAGATCTAGATGAGTCAATGCGACATCTCTTTAATTCAATATTGGGCCTTCCACAGGACTCCCATTTGGAATTAGATAGGGCACACAGATCTCTGGGCCCTAAACTGGATGAAGGATCTAGTCCACGGGACATTATCTATAAAGTCCATAAATACAAGATAAAGGAAGAACTCTTGAGAAAGGCATGACAGAAGGACCCCATCTTATTCAAGAACACGTCGATCCAATTGCTGCAGGACTTGTCTCAGCACACATTACAAAAACGCAGGGTTCTAAGGCCCCTATTGGATGCCCTGAGACAGAGGAACATCCTTTACTCATGGGGATTCCCATTTAAATTGCAAGTCCGACAAGGTGGTTCTTCACATATGCTGCAGTCTCCGAAAGACATACCGGCTTTCTGCGTGGCCCTTGGGATTCCTGTAGTGCACATCACTGCTTCCGATTGGCCACACGTTCATGGGATACCGGAGGTAGTGGCGAAGACTCCTCGGTCGCAGCGGGTCCGTAAGAGGGATCGGGGCCCACGGCGACGGAGTGGAGCAAAGTCCGGAGCACCACCAGCAAGTGGAGACTGAGAGTCCCTGGACTATCTTAAATAGGATACATTGATATGTGAAGAGAGGTGATGGTTATGCCATACAGGGTTCACTGGTTTATGCAGGCATTTTCACGCACCAATATTTCTAATGTCAGCATTGATAATTCTGGTTTCATATCTTCATAGAGTTTATTGTGTTTAGGATTGTTGGGTTGGGTGCATTAAAGTCTACATATTCAGTTAAGTTGGGCCTGGGGCCGGTCCGGCGGGGAACACGCCTCCGTTGAAAGTTCACGTTCCCTTGGGGCTCTACACGCTGCAGGCAGGTGTAGTATATACTGGCCCCCAATTGTAAACTGTTAATTGTTACTCACTCTAAGAGTATTTCGTATAGATAGGTTATTTGTATAACTAATTCTTTGTCTGGTACTGTGATTTTTCGACTCTTCTATCTTATTCTTTTCTCTCCTTTATTCCTGAAGTAACCCTTTCTTAACCTCCCCCCTTCCCCACCCCTTTTTTTTCTCTTCTTTCTTCCTCTTTTTCCCTCTTTCTCTTCTTTCTGTTCTTTTCTGCCGTCTATACTAAAGTTTCGTTCTCACGTCATCTAGCTGTCTTAAAACTCACTTTCTTCCCTCTGACTCTGCGTGAGATCCCCAACTTCCCTAGTGTTTTTTGTTTTTTGGGTTTTTTTTCTCTCCCTGACAGAGGTGTTGTACTGAACCAAGATGCCACAACTTAAATTGAGCTCACTGAATGTCCGAGGTTTTAACACCCCTCAGAAGAGGTCGCACATATTATATGAGATGCATAAACAAAGAACTCAGATTATAATCTTACAAGAAACCCACTTTAAAACCGGACATGTACCCGACATTCGTAATAGATACTATACACACTGATTCCACACTGATCTAAGGGAGTCTCAATAGTTCTACACAAAAACCTGATACATTCAGTGATAGATTCCAAATTAGACGAGGCAGGTAGATATGTGATACTAAAAATTAAGATATGCTCAACAGTGTATACGATCGCAGGCTTGTATGGCCCTAATTGTAATCAGACTAACGCTTGTCGCTCTTTCCTAAAGGTTCTGTCAGATTTTGCGGAGGGGGAAGTGTTGGTGGGCGGCGACTTCAATCTTACACTAAATCCGGTGATGGACATGTCGACTGGGAGGAGTGCCATACTTCTGAGACGCCTGATGGCCCTGAAGCGTGAGTTGCATAACCTTCATCTGGTGGACGTATGGAGAATTAAGCATCCCCAGAAAAGGGACTATACATTTTTCTCCATCCCACATCAGACATATAGTCGAATCGACTTTTTTTTGGTCAGCCAGCGGGTCCTTGCGTGGCACCCGACCCCTACCATTGGGAATGTGGTCTGGTCTGATCATGCCCCGGTCTTTCTAGATGTCTCTCCCCCAGACTACTCAAACTGAACGTGGACGTGGAGATTGAACGACTCCCTGTTGAGAGATGAGGGGTGCATCTAGGAGGTAAAAGAGTTTATGGAATTTTTTGTGTCCTCACATGCAGCTGACTCTACGCCCTTGCCTCTTCAATGGGAGGCTTTTAAATGCGTTATCCGAGGAATTCTAATTAAGCATGGGGCACGGATTAAAAAGGAAAAAACAGCGGAAATTGCTCTGCTCCTTAAGGAAATTTCCATGTTGGAAACCTCTCATAAATCCAACCCCTCCCCAGAAACGTTGGCTAAGCTCTTTACAACCAGGGAAGCTCTGCGGAATTTGCTGGACAGCAGACTACTAAAGTTCAAAACCCAATTTAAAAGGGTGTTGTATAGACACTCTGACAAATGTGGCCGTCCGCTCTCACGCCTTCTTCACCCTCAGGATCAGGCTTTATATATCCCTAAACTGAAGTCCCAGAAGAATACCGATACATACGACCCCACTAAAATTCTAGGTATTTTCAAGGAGTATTACGCAGATCTATATAATATACAAGGGAAATACTCCAATATGGCTCCACAGGACCTCCAAAAACGCATAGATGACTACATCGATGAAACCCCTCTTCCAGTGTTAGACATGGGGACCATAATTATTAGTTATACATTGTGTGTAACTGCCAAGCCTGTGGCCTCAGTAAATGTAGCTGCTATATTTAGTTGCTTTATACTGAATAAAAGTTGATAAAAGTATATTTAGATTTGTGGGTGTAACGTGAAAAAGAGCATAAATATTTTTTCAAACAACTGTATATTTTTTGAGATTTAGATACAGAATCCATAATCAAAGAGTCAAAGCTTCATGTAAAAATTAAAGGGAACCTGTTGTATCCAAATATCTTTATTGGGTAAAAGGAACAGGTTATGTCCCCAAATGCTATTAACGTGTAGATGTGGGGTTAATTGCGTTTTCTAGCAGCTGAGCCTCTGCACGGAGAGGCAGCTATTGGGAGGAAATGAACTTAATTCCTCCTAGGAGGCTCCAACTTTCAGTCATATAGGAGTGTACGGCGCAGCTACAGTCACCCCTCAGTGCATAGATTGGCAACTGAAAGCACACCCTCGCACATTGACTGACAGCAGTCTCTGTGGTGATATATCAGTGCAGAGACGGCTGTTAAAGTGCCGTGGAGTTCTTACAGTCACCATTCTCTATGTACTGAGTGGTGACAGTAGCCACGCTTCTGTGATTGTAAACTGTCCTTTTACCCACCTTCGCGAATCCATCACGGAGTCTCAGCAGCAGCTCCAGCAGTCTGTCATTGACGGCAGTGCTGAACAGGTTGACAACACTGCCCAGCATCATCATTGGCAGTGACGCGTGTACCTGTGTCCGTTGCACCGCCTCAGAACGTCGGGCAAAAGGGGTCAGTGCACATGACCAGAAGTCCCCAGCACTTCAGGTCATGCGCACTACATTAATTTGGAGTCTGGACCTGTACACCTGGCTTCATAGAGCGCATGACCGTAAGTCCAGGAATCATGCGCACTGAGCAAAAATCCAGTGTCGGGCACGAGTTCAACAGGTGAGTACGACCATGACTCTGACGCTGTGCATTCATTAGCATGTTAGCACGAACACAGTGGTGTGTTTACGTGCTAAGGGGGCCGACTAGCCAAGAGAACTAACACCCTTGTGACTAGTCCCGGCGCTCATTAGCATATTATAAACGATCTTTAGAATTACTTTTTCTAAAGATCCATTTATCTATGCTGCTATAGGCTAGAATGGTTAGGTAGGAATTACCAATATGCACCCAGAATTGCTTGTGATTCTGTTTGCATATTGCACCTGACAGGTTCCCTTTAACCCCTTCACCCCTGGCGATTTCCCGTTGTTTTTTTCGCTCCCCTTCTTCTGAGAACTGTAATTTTTTATTTTTCTGTCAATCTTGCCATATAAATGCTTTTTTTGCAGGACGAGTTCTACTTTTAAATGAAACCATAAGTTTTACCATCTAGTTTACTGGAAAACTGCAAAAAAATTCTAATTGCAAAAAAATTGCATAAAAAGTGCGATTGCATGATAGTTTTTGGAATAATTTATTCGCAGTGTTCACTATATGGTAAGACTGATGAGTCGGTGTGATGCCTCAGGTCGGTACGAGTTTGTAGATACCAAACATGTATAGGTTTACTTTTATCTAAGGGGTTAAAAAAAAATAAAATCTGAAGTTTGCCCAAAACAAAAGTCACTTTTTGCGCCATTTTCCGTGATCCGTAGCAGTCAATTTTCAGTGGCTGAGTGACGGCTTATTTTTTGCGTCTCGAGCTGATGTTTTTAACGATATGATTTTTGTGCAGAAGCACCGTTTTGATAGTTATTGCATTTTGTGCAAAATTCACGACGACCAAAAAACGTAATTTTGGTGTTTGGAATTTTTTTGCTGCTACGCCGTTTACCGACCAGATTAATTGATTTTATATTAGTTAGATGACAGGTTTGGGGAAGATGAAATAGCAGAAGCAATAGGGGACTCCCCAAATGGGAAAAGTCCGGGTCCAGGCGGATTTTCACCTGCCTTCTATAAATTATTCAAAAGCCAAATTACCCCTTTTATGACGAAAGTCTATAATTCGGTATCGGACACATCCCCTTTTGCTCCTCAATCACTGGAAGCCCACATTGCAGTACTGCCAAAACCCGGGAAAGATCAGTCGGTGGTTTCTAACTACCGTCCGATCTCTCTAATAAACATAGACGTAAAAATCTTTGCTAAACTTCTGGCAAATAGACTAGCCCCCCTTTTACCGTCCTTAATCCACACGGACCAGGTTGGGTTTGTACAGGGAAGGGAGGCCCGAGACAATGTAAATAAGACGATACATTTAATTGCAAGAGCCACGTCTCAATCGCTACCCTTGGGGCTCTTGTCAATAGACGCAGAAAAGGCGTTTGACCGTGTGCATTGGGGGTTCATGAGATCAGCACTAAGTCAGATAGGGTTAGGCCCGAATTTTCTTGGCAAGGTCATGGCACTGTACTCCAGACCATCAGCTCGGGTCAGGGCTAACGGTGCCCTGTCTGGCCCGGTAGCAATCAAAAATGGCACCCGACAGGGTTGCCCCCTATTTCCCCTTGTTGATGTCATAGTAATGGAGCACCTTGCGGTGGCAATTAGGGGGATCCCCAATGTACATGGTCTGAGCCTTGGGCACAAGGAATATAAAACAGCTATGTACGCGGATGACCTTCTGCTGTACAGCTCCCAACCTTTGGTCTCATTCCCCTCGTTAATAAAAGAATTCGAACGCTTTAGTAACTTGAGTAATTTCAAAATAAACTACTCCAAAACGGAGGCATTAAATATATCCCTGAACTCGGCTGAGGTTACAATCCTAAAAAGTAAATTCCCCTTTCGATGGCAAAACACATCAACCAAGTATCTCAGAGTTTCGGTCCCTTCCAAGTTAAGCCTGCTGTACTCTTTGAATTACCAGAACATCTTAAATAAAACTCTCAAAGACCTGAAGACCTATAATAGGAAACCTCTCTCGTGGTTTGGTCAGATAAATTCTTTTAAAATGGACATCCTCCCGAGGTTCCTTTATATTTTTCAGACAGTCCCCATAAATCCTCCTTTGGTCTTCTTTAAGACCCTGAGGTCCGCACTGATCCGTTTTTGTTTGGAAAGGAGGTAAGCCTCGGATTAGCTACAAGACACTGGTCCGATCTAAGCAGAGGGGAGGAGCTGGGTTGCCGGACTTACAGGCCTATCATAGAGCTTCCCTGGTTGCCCGCTTGATTGATTGGCGATATCACAAAGAGACCAAACAGTGGGTGGACTTGGAACAAACTTTTTCCCAGGTCCCTCTTAGAGGACTCCCATGGATTCAGAAAGAGGACATGGAGGCGGTAAAGAAACAGATAGACCCAAATGGGATTCTGTTCAGGGCGACTTTGGAAGCTTGGGAGGACATAAAATGCAAGGGCAGCCTGTCGGGTAGTCCCACCCCATTGGCTCCCCTGTTCGATAATCCAGGCTTCCCTCCGGGATGCAACGCAGACAGGTTTCTCGGATGGGAGAGGGGGTTGGACATCAGATTGGGGCAGATCTTACAGGGTAAACACCTGCCTCCTTTCGCAGAAATACAGGCCACATTCCCAGACCTTCACTTGAACTGGTTTGAATATGTGCAGCTACACTCTTTTGTGCAGTCATGGCTCGGGGGGGGGACTTCCCCCAGATCCGACTACGTCCACGCCATTTGAACGTTTATTTTTCAGTCTTCGCCGCCCACACACTCGATCTCACTCATATATCATTTGATTATTGAGGCCCGCGGTTCAGAGGACCCTGGGTATATCCGAATGTGGGAAACCGAACTTGGTCTCAGTTTTGAAAAGCGGAAGGCCTTCCTGTTCTCTCACAAAATTTCAGTAGCTTGTAGTGCTCAGGAAAAGAGCTACAAGCTGTTAGCGAGATGGTACCAGTGTTCTACCACATTACACAGAGTCTTTCCATCAGTCTCGGAATGCTGTTGGCGATGCGGAATGGACAAAGGCACGCTGACCCATATTTGGTGGGCATGTCAGAAATTGTCAAGCTTCTGGTCTTAGGTGTTTCAAGTGTATAATCAATATAATCAATGTATACCCCTCAATTAAAATAGCACTTCTGTCAATTCTACCCGGCTCGGTAAGGCAGCAAAAGAGAATCCTTCTATGATTTTGCTTCATAGCAGCCTGAGCGGTCATTCCTAGACACTGGAGAGCCACAGAGGCCCCCACTGTCGGGGAATGGCAGACGGAGCTGTCACATATTTGTCACATGGAGGAACTTTCAGCAATGCTGATGAGAAGTAACGAAAAAATGTTTAAGGTCTGGCAACCCTGGGTGTTGTTCAAGGAGTCCTCGGACTTCCAAGCCTTGTTTCGGTAACAGCACATACCCATACACTCTCCTTACCTTCCCCTCCAACCCTTTGTCCAATACCTCTTGGTCTCTTATTTTCCTCTGTCCTTCTTGTTACATCTCGTGGCTCTCCTGAGGCAAGGACTGAGGCAGTCTCCCATTCCTTGCCTGCCACGAGCACTCCTGCTCAGCAGCGCCAAAGGTCTGCCAGACTGCGCAGTGTGCAGGAGATACCTTCTCAGAGAGGCAGCAGAAGGGTGACACCTAGTGGTTCTCCTGTTACAAGGAGTGAAGCGGTCTCCCATTCCTGGCCTGCCGCAGACCCTCCTGCTCAGCGGCCCCGAAGGTCTGCGAGGCTGCGCAATGTGCAGAGGTTTACTGCTCAGGGAAGCAGTGAGACTCCCGTTGTCTCTGCACATTGTGAGACCGAGGATCCCGCCTCTATTTCCCAGAGGCAGGAGGGTGAGCATGTGCAATGCGTGGTGGGTCCTGATTCGCTCACTGACGTCACACGGCTTGATGACAAGGCTGGTGACGTGGTGAATCCTGACTGGCCAGGCTGGGACGTCGTGGACCCTGATTGGGTCAAGTCCGTCATCTCCGCCTCGCGCCCGCCCTCGGGTGGAGCTGCACCTCCTTAAAAGCTCCCCCTGCCATCATGGCGGCGCGCGACCGTCCTTCTATGTTTGGATGTCTGGCAGCGTGCTGCCACGCCACTGCTCAGGCATTACTCTCTCTTGTGGGCTTGGCCCTTGCTGCTTAGGCAGTACCTCGTTTGCAGGCCGTGTTCCTGCCTTGCTGCTCCGGCAGTATCCCCTTCAACAGGCCGTGTTCCTGTCCCAGGTGAGCTCCTCAAGTCTCCACCGGACTCACCTGGTTATTGAAAGCACACGTGCGTGGGCACCTCTGTGCTACCCTCGTGCCATATTCTCGTGACTTCCACTGGCACACGTGGGCACCTCTGTGCTTCCCCGTGCAACAGGTACACCGAGCCGTGAGATCCGTGCCATACAACCCTCACGGGTTAGGGCAGATCGGTGTACATAGATCGTCTGTGACATTCCAGACGATCGCTAGCAGCAACCCGCTCACTCTTCACCCACCATAGCGGCGGTCCCTTACACCGCACAGTGGACCTTGACCGGCGGAAGCTGTCCATTTCCCATCTTGGCACGCTTCCCCGGGTCCCCCTCGTAACACTTCTCCCCCCCTCTTTTCTTCTGTTTTTATTACTCTTGGAATACTTATTTTTCTTTGTTGTTTGAAGTCTAGTTAGCCATATCTTGAGGAGATTCAGGTTAGGTTGGAAAATATCAAACCGACCCAGAGGCTTCCTTTAAGTAATATGTGGTTTTGCGATATGATATCGAGATAAACCGTTGCGACCGGCATATTCAGTCATTGGGTCGATAATATAAGGAGGATGTGGCTAATGTATTATTCAGTTTTTTATTCATACTCTTTGTTGCTTTCTTTATGTAATCATATTTTGATGAAAAAATTTCAATAAAAACAGATTTATCATAATAAAAAGAAAAACATTCTACAATAGGCAGAAATAAAACAATACTCACACTGTAAGGAAACTGTAAAAAACTGCATCTGAATGTACGGTACGCCCCCTCATCAACAGTGAACAACTGTATTGGACCCGAAGTATTCATCTGCCGCGTTAAAGTCACATTTACACTTGCCGATTGTTATCTTGATATGCTAATTTCTGAGGAATCATAACAACAGTTAATTATTGTTGAAACAAGATCAATGAAAATTTGATTAGAATGGCTGATCATCAGCTATAATGCCATAAAAGTAATTATTTGTGGGTTTACTCAAATGGGATATGTATTTATCAATGCATATTTTCCACAGCTGGGTTTTATATATAGATATGCATACATATACAGAATGTCACAAAAGTGAGTACACCCCTCATGTTTTATGTAAATATTTTATTACATCTTTTCATGAAATACTGTCAGTGCACAGCTTGTATAACAGTGTAAATTTGGTGTGACCGCTAAATAACAACTAAAGGGAGTACACCCCTAAGTGAAAATGGTGAAATTGTGTCCAATTAGCCATTTGCCCTCCCACATGTCATGTGACTCAGTAGTCTCACAAGGTCTCCGGTGTGAATGGGGAGCAGATGTGTTAGATTTGATGTTAGATTTGGTGTTATTGCTCACACACTCTCTCATACTGGTCACTGGAGGTTCGACATGGCACAGAACTGTCTGAGGATCTGATGAAAAAAATAGTTGCTTTACATAAAGATGGCCTAGGTCAGTCATGGCGAGCCTTTCACAGGCCGAGCGCCCAAACTGTAGCCTTAAAACCAATTTTTTTCCGAAGTGCCAACCAATCCTATTTTGTAAATAATTGATTGTAACCTTACCTTTGCAGTCTTCTCTTCTCCTCAGCAGGGGGCATCACGCTCATGCATGCTTATACAAACATTGAAGCTGAGCCTCGCCCACTACCCTTCCAGACACAGCAGTTGAATTGATCTTTGTGGAAAAAATAGCAGCATCTTAAGGTACCATCACACTAAGCAACATCGCTAGCAACATCGCTGCTGAGGCACAACTTGCTAGCGATGTTGCTTAGTGTGACATCCAGCAACAACCTGGCCCCTGCTGTGAGGTCGTTGGTTGTTGCTGAATGTCCTGGACCATTTTTTAGTTGTTGCTCTCCCGCTGTGAAGCACACATCGCTGTGTGTGACAGCGAGAGAGCAACAACTGAATGTGCAGGCAGCAGGAGTCGGCTTCTGCGGACGCTGGTAACCACGGTAAACATCGGGTAACCAAGAAGCCCTTACCTTGGTTACCCGATATTTACCTTTGTTACCAGCGTCCGCCGCTCTCAGCTGTCAGTGCCGGCTCCCTGCTCTCTGCACACGTAGCCGGAGTACACATCGGGTAATTAACCCGATGTGTACTGTGGCTAGGAGTGCAGGGAACAGGGAGCCGGCACTGGCAGTGTGAGAGCGGCGGACGCTGGTAACGAAGGTAAATATCGGGTAACCAAGGTAAGGGCTTCTTGGTTACCCGATGTTTACCGTGGTTACCAGCGTCCGCAGAAGCCGGCTCCCTGCTGCCTGCACATGTAGCAGAGTACACATCGGGTAATTAACCCGATGTGTACTGTGGCTAGGTGTGCAGGGAGCCAGCACTAAGCGGTGAGAGCTGGTAACCAAGGTAAATATCGGGTTGGTTACCCGATATTTACCTTAGTTAACAAGCGCAAAATGCTTCCACGTGTAGCGACGCTCCAGCGATCCCTGCCAGGTCAGGTTGCTGGTGGGATCGCTGGAGTGTCGCTTAGTGTGACATCTCACCAGCGGCCTCCTAGCAACTTACCAGCGATCCCTATCAGGTTGTATCGTTGTTGGGATCGCTGGTAAGTTGTTTAGTGTGACTGGGCCTTTAGACAGACAAAGATTTTAGCATGGAATGCAATCAGATTTCACCCTGTAATCCACATCTATATTTCAAAGCCTGAACATCTTGAAATCCCATAAAGACGTACGAGTTGCTACCCTCCCCTTTCATTGTGTAGTCTCCACATCCTGGCACGGTCCCCCCATCCTGGCACTGTGCCCCCACCTTGGCATTTTCTTGTACTCCCATCCTGGCATGTTTCCACATCCTGGCACGGTCTCCCCATCCTGGAATGTTCATGTACCCCCATCCTGGCATGTTTCCACATACTGGCACGGTCCCCCCATCCTGGCATGTCTCCCCATCTTGCCATGTTTATGTACCCCCATACTGGAATGTCTCCCCCATCCTGGCATGTTTCCCCATGCTGCCATGTATCCCCATGCTGCCATGTTTCCCCATGCTGCCATTTACTCCCCATGCTGACATGTTTCCCCATGCTGCCATGTTTCCCCATGCTGCCATCTGCACATGCTGCCATGTACCCCCATGCTGCTATATTTCCCCCATGCAGCTGCCATGTACCCCCATGCTGAAATATTTCCATGTTTCCCCCATGCTGCCATGTTTCTCCCATGCTGCCATGTTTCTCCCCTGTGTTTCTCCCATGCTGCCATGTACCCCCATGCTGCCATATTTCCACCATGCTGCCATATTTCCACCATGCTGCCATGTTTCCCCATGCTGCCATATTTCCCCCATACTGCCATATTTCCCCCATGTTGCCATGTTTCCCCCATGTTTCCATGTAACACCATGCTGCCATGGTTCCCCCATGCTGGCACGGTCTCCCCCCCTCCCCCCCTTGGCACAGCCGCACACAGTTTAATTAAAAAAAAAAACAAAATCATACTCACCTTCCAGCACCTGCTCCACCGCTGCGTGCCGCTGGGTCCTAAGTTCCAGCGCGACCACAAGATGTCACGCCGGCGCCGCTTACTGACTTTCCTGCCGTCTCCTAGGCAACAGGCCTGCAGCCTAGGAGAGGAGGAGTGTCAGAGCAAGGAGAAATGTCTCCTCCGCTCCCACACAACTTTGAACTGCTAGCGTGATCGCGCCAGCAGTTCAAATTGTCTGAATGAGGCGACAGCACGCGTGCCGACAGAAAGGGCTCTGCATGCCGAGTCTGGCACGCGTGCCATAGGTTCACCATCACTGGCCTAGACTATAAGCAGATTGCCTTCAGCCTGAAACTTCAAAGCAGCATGGTGGGTGGTCAAAACCATAAAGCTGTTTAACAAGATAGGTTCCAATCAGAAGATGTCTCGCTGTGGTCGACCAAAGTAGTTGCGTGCGCACTCAGCGACATATCCAGAGGTTGTATATTTAAAATATACATATGAGTGCTGCCAGCATTTTTGCAGAGGTTAAAATGGGTGGGGGGGGGTCAGCCTGTCAGTACTCGTACCATATGCCGCACACTGTACCAAATTGGTCTGCATGGTCTGTCATCCCCAAAGGAAGCCTCTTCTAAAGATGATGCTCAAGAAAGCCCACAGAAAGTTTGCTGAATACATGCAGACTATGGACATTGATTACTGGAATTGAACTATGTCATGTGGTCTGATCAGACCAAGGTAAACTTATTTGGTTCAGTTGGTGTCAAACATCATCAGGCAGCAAAGAGATGAGGAGTAGAAAGACTAGTGTGTCTTGCCTACAGTCAAGCATGGTGGTGGGGGTGTCATTATTTGGGGTTTCATGAGTGCTGCCGGATGTGGGGAGCTACAGTTTATTGAGGAAACCATGAATGTCAACATGTACTCTGACATACTGAAGCAGAGCACAATCACCTCCTTTTGGAAACTGGGCTGCACAACCCCAAACACACCTCCAAGATGACCACTGCGTTGCTAAAGAAACTGAGGTTAAATGTGCTTGACTGGCTGAGCTATGGCTGAGCATATCTCCAGACCGAAACCCATTGAGCATCTATGATTCATCGTCAAACAAAAAGTGGAGGAGCGCAAGGTGTCTAACATCCACCAACTCTGTGATGTCATGAAGGATGGAAGAGGATATAGCGGCTCCTGTGCAGCTCTAGTCAACTCCTTGCCCAAGAGAGTTAAGGTAGTGCTTGAAAATAATGGTTGCCACACAAAATATTGACACTTTGAGAACAATTTATCCATATTCACTTAGGACAGGGTTCTGTTTGGTATTTCCTACTATCCTGTGTAAGAGAAACTAGATAAGTCATGAGTATTTAGAGCAGTGCTGTACTGCACACCCATTATAGTTTGTAGAAGTGTGGTGGCTTAATTGAGGGGAAGAAAAGGTACAGAAACTCTGCAAACAGGAATTGTGCACACCAATATAATTAATAACAAAGCTTTATTGTATCCAAAAATCATTCAAAAAGACATGTGCAGAACAATTAAAAACAATTAAAACCAAATATAACAGCTGTCCCATAGGATGTATAAAGTGTAATACTCAATAACTGTACAATAATGATTTCATTAGTGTAATATCAACCCAAAACAAAGTTCCATACAAGAGTAATGATGTAATGTAATACCATTAATGTGGATGAATTCCCGGGTCAGGGAGTGCCTCATACAAACAAGTGTCAAACACGCAGTTGAGGTACTTGTATACAATAAGACAAACACACAACCAAGGGAAGCACAACCAGCTATAATACCATGCAGGGATAGATTCAATAAATGGCAAACATCTGGTATGTAGAGATCCAGGTGCAATGACACCAATACAAATATCCCTGCAGAAGATAAGCCATAGAAAAAAACAGGCTGAGGTCAGAGAGCCTAACGTAAGAAGGTGATATGCCCTGTGAAGAAAGTATATACCATCCAAGAAACCAGGACTCGAGCAGGAGGGACAAAGGGTAGAAGGGACAAGCTGTAGGACAGCTCGACGCATGTCGCTGCTAGCTGCAGCTTTGTCAGGAACAAGTGAAGGGTTAATACACAGACACAACATAAATAGCTAATCTAATTACCATGAATGAGTTGCCAGTGGAGGGACAGCATCCAGCGTGGAGGGGACTCTGGGATTTTGGATTTATCTAATGAACTTATTTCATACCATAATAAAGGTATTACTACGTGGTGGAACATATCTACGTCAGAGGAGTACCTTAAAACAAATCATTCCAGGCAGTTTGAGGGTTTCCATCTTTTCCTCTTGGTAACCATCTCCATCGTTCCACAAATCTTGGGAACAAGGACTGTTACGGTGCTCCAATATAATTATTAATATGCTTCTTGAGCATGATCGGATTAAAAAATGTGCATACTATAATAGCTGGTTGTGCTTCCCTTGGTTGTGTGTTTGTCTTATTGTATACAAGTACCTCAACTGTGTCTCTGACACTTGTTTGTATTAGGCACCATCTGACCCAGGAATTCATCCACATTAATGGTATTACATTACATCATTACTCTTGTATGGGAGTTTATATCGTGTTGATATTACATTAACGGAATCATTATTGTACAGTTATTGTGTATTACGCTTTGTACATCCTATGGCACAGCTGTTATATATGGTTTTAATTGTTTTTAATTGTTCTGCACATGTCTTTTGAATGTTTTATGCATACACTAAAGCTCTATTATTTAATTATATTGGTGTGCACAATTCTTGCTTGCCAAGTTTCTGTATCTTTTCTTCCTATTATTATTATTCAATATAAACGGAAAAACCTCAAATTCCAATTAAAATGACTTATTTTATTGATATATTATTAAAAGTAATCAAAACACCCAGTGATATTACACACATAGGGTCACATGAGGGGAGGAGCTCGGATATATGGGGTCCCTAAAGTTTCCCTAAAGGGACCTTGCTCCTACCTGCCAACGGAGGGTTTGACACCGTAACTGTTTTGGGCGCCCCCGTTCCACGTCGGCTGACCCTCACTGAACCCTCACTTACAAGTGAATTAAAAATTAATTACACTCCTGATGGCCACACAATAATACTCATACATACAAAATTGGTAACTTTCAATCCCAATATGTGGAATTACAAGCTGCTTACAAAAATGGAAGACAGCTATACAAGGGAGGATAGGGGAATCACACCCCAAAAATATATACACTTGTTACATCAGATGGTTATCAACCTCCTTGTTCTACTATATTGATATATTGTGGCCATCAAACATGGAAACCTTCAACACAATTGTAATTTATCTCACAAAACACTGCATTGCCCTAATCTGGGCAGGTGCATGCAAACCAGTGCAGTGTCCATAGATAATCTGATAAACACTATTAAAGCATATAAAGGTGAAACAAGGTGCACCCAGAGGAAGAAAAATGTTTACTTCCCTTTAGAATATGCTTCACATCGCCTCGACGCGTTTCCCCTTCAGGATACAAGGATCATCAGGAGGCTGAGGTATTATGAACAAAAAATGTGGATAGAGATGCCCAGCCACAGCCATGGATTACATCTCTATCCACATTTTTTGTTCATAATACCTCAGCCTCCTGATGATCCTTGTATCCTGAAGGGGAAACGCGTCGAGGCGATGTGAAGCATATTCTAAAGGGAAGTAAACATTTTTCTTCCTCTGGGTGCACCTTGTTTCACCTTTATATGCTTTAATAGTGTTTATCAGATTATCTATGGACACTGCACTGGTTTGCATGCACCTGCCCAGATTAGGGCAATGCAGTGTTTTGTGAGATAAATTACAATTGTGTTGAAGGTTTCCATGTTTGATGGCCACAATATATCAATATAGTAGAACAAGGAGGTTGATAACCATCTGATGTAACAAGTGTATATATTTTTGGGGTGTGATTCCCCTATCCTCCCTTGTATAGCTGTCTTCCATTTTTGTAAGCAGCTTGTAATTCCACATATTGGGATTGAAAGTTACCAATTTTGTATGTATGAGTATTATTGTGTGGCCATCAGGAGTGTAATTAATTTTTAATTCACTTGTAAGTGAGGGTTCAGTGAGGGTCAGCCGACGTGGAACGGGGGCGCCCAAAACAGTTACGGTGTCAAACCCTCCGTTGGCAGGTAGGAGCAAGGTCCCTTTAGGGAAACTTTAGGGACCCCATATATCCGAGCTCCTCCCCTCATGTGACCCTATGTGTGTAATATCACTGGGTGTTTTGATTACTTTTAATAATATATCAATAAAATAAGTCATTTTAATTGGAATTTGAGGTTTTTCCGTTTATATTTATTTTGAACTCAATCCAACCATATAGGAATTGTGTGTTTTTTCATATTATTATTATTCTCTGCATTTGAGGCACCCACTTAGGTATTTACTGTACATCATTATTCTCTCGGTATTGCGTGCGTCCTGTTTATCTCTGGTGGCTTAATTGAGTCACCAACCTAATTCCTCCCTGGATGAAATATTGGTGAGCAGCATGTCGTGCCCAGAAAGAAGTTTAAAGTGGTTGTCTGTTCTTCTCATTTAGGTGTGCAATCACACTATGTGACTGTATACTTCTGAATCCTGACAGTGCGCAGTACTCACGCTGTCAGGATCGGTGTTGCCGGTGAGTATTAGCAGGTACTTGACCATAAGTATGTAATTTACATATTTTTTTTCACATTCCAACTATGCATGCTCAGCCTTTCAATACAATGAAAATGAGAGAGAGTGAGCATGTCTAGTCGGCATGTGATCAAATGTATGCAAATTACATATTTGTGATCATGTGACCACCCACTCTTATTAGCAACACCAGACCGGATTCAAAAGTCTGCACTCACATAAAGTAACTGCAGACGTAATTCAGAAGATCAGACAACCTCTTCAAGATACTAAAAATGGATATTTAGTTGGGCCATAACACACTTGTGCATTTTGCTTTATGCATGAGAAAACAATTTCAATAAGTGCTTTCAAACGCTGCTTTTGTAGAAATGTCTCATTGGATACTTCCCACAACTGAAGGTGCTTTAGGCATATGAGTTATACATGCTTTTTCTTCATTTGGAACAATAAAAAAGAGATTATTCTCAGCAGATGAATGCATGGCTCCCTAGAAGATACGAGGTAAGCATCTCCTGAAGATGATTGGCAACATTGAGTAGTAAAGTATATAGAATAAATGTTTAATAGAAAGTGCTTAGACAGTTGAGAGGCAGCAAGCACGAGGCTCTATACAAAGCAGTAGTGACATCTGCAGCTGTTGGTCTAAAGGGTGCTTTACACACTGCGACATCGCCAGCGATAGGTAGCAATGTCGTGCACGATAGCACGCGCCCCCCGTCGTTCATGCGACATTTGGTGATCGTAGCCGTAGCGATAATGTTCGCTACGGCTACGATCACCAAATGTCACATGAACGTCACACGCACATACCTTTTCAGTGACGTCACTGTGACCGACGAACAATCCCTCCTTCAAGGGAGAGGTGCGTTCGGCATCATAGCGACATCACTGCGGCATCACTAAGCGGCCGCCCAATAGCAGAGGAGGGGCGGAGATGAGCGGCCGGAATATGCCACCCACCTCCTTCCTTCCTCATGCCGGTGGACGGCAGGTAAGAAGATGTTCGTCGTTTTTGCAGTGTCACATGAAGCGATATGTGCTGCCGCAGGAACGACAAACAACCTTGCTACTGACCAGACAAGATTTTTGGTAAATGAACGACGTGTTACAGACCAGCGATTTTTAACTCTTTTGCGATCGTTTAAAGTCGCTCCAAGGTGTCACACGCTATGATGTCGCTAACGACGCCGGATGTGCGTCACAAACACCATGACCCCTACGATATATCGTTAGCGATGTTGCAGCGTGTAAATGGCCCTTAAGGCTATATGCGCACGCTGCATTTTTGTTGTGTTTTTTGGTGCAGTTTTGTTGTCAGAACTTTCTCACTTTTGACTTCCCAGCAAAGTCTATTAAGTCAGATTTGCTGTGCACACATTGCAGTTATTTGTCAGCAGTTTTTTTGACAAAATTTTGTGACAAAAAGAAGCAGCATGTTCATTATTCTTGTGTTTTTGTCAACTTTTGTCACCCATTGAAATCAATGAGGGGATGAAAAACGCATGGCAAAACGCATGGTTACAAATTGTTTGCGTTTTGGATACGTTTTACCCTCGGTTTTGTCAACAAAAACGCAGCTCACAAACTTAGTTCCAGAATGACAAAATCAATTCTGGAGTGATATTAGGATGTCGGTGTCTGTGTCTCTCTCTGTCTCTCTGTCTCTCCAAGCGCTTCATACTCACCGATCACCGGCACGACGCGGCTGTCACACTGCTCCCGCTGCCTCTCATTCTTCTTCCCTACCCGCTCATTGGCCTCATTATATATTCACTGCACCCGCTCATTACGCTCATACATATTCACTGCTTCCCCGTCTGTAATTAGTTGCAGTCAGACACCCCAGCTATGCTAAGTGACAGCTCTCTAACTGCAACCAATCACAGCTGCCTGTGGGCGGGTCTATATCTTACAGTACCATAAATAAAAAATTAAAAAAAAACAGCGTGCGGTCCACCCAATTTTGATACCTAGCCAAGATAAAGCCTCACCATTGATTGGCAGCCCTATGCCTATGCACAGTGTACATAAAAAGCTGTCAATCATTGTAGCGGTAGGTGTTTACAGAGCTCCGTATTCAGAGAATTTATAGATCTGCAGCAGATTTCATAAAAACTTCAGCATGCAAACCAGTAAGTGACAAATAGCTGGAATCAGGCTCTCTGCCCCTACATCATGCTAGTCTCAGCTGGGGTAATAAAATCATTGTTACAGTTTCCGATGATTTTCTCATGTGAGAGCATCGGGTGCTGTATGCTAATGATGGCGCTCAATCTCTGCTGTGAGCATGAGGCCAGTGTCATTATACTGTGCACCGATTCTCTCGAATGCGAGAATCAAATTACTGGTGTGGAGAAGGAGATATTAATTTCTCCATCTTCTCCAATGCATGTCATCAGTGCAGTCCGATGTTCACACTCACCTATAGACTTTATATCGGTGTGCGTGATGCAAGATACGCTGCCAATCACAGCATGCTGCAAATGTTTGTTCATACCGAATCAGCATGAGAATAAAATCTCAGATTTGCACTGAATTATTGATTAACAGTGGGCCAAGTGCAAAGCGAGATTTTCTTGCATTGTACTATTCCGATTTAACGCTAATGTGACCAAGGCCTTAAACAGTTGTCCATGACAATATTTTTTTTAAAATGGGCCCTGCATGGAAAGAAATGTGTGGCATAATCTAAAATGTGATTTGGTGTCAGTGTCAATATATCTGATAGTCTATTAAGAGCTTTTACCCTTAAACTTAGCCTATAAGTTCACTTTTAAATGCTAAAAAGGCAAGGACTTAATGACATACAGTTTTGTTTAAAAATGTGCTAATGATTGAAAGAATGCTGGAAAGAGTAGATTCTATTACACATCATCGGGATAAAGTAGCTAGCTTCTTTTTGGGTTTCAATAGACATCAATATATTTGATAATCTGGGACCTGACGGCATAAGGAGAACATGATTATAACAAATTAATGTAAGAGTTTTACTAACACCCGGAAATCCTGGTCATTTCCTGTTCAGATCACTAAAAATTATCTTTATTTATCCCCTATTTTCATTAAATGGCACCAGCAAACAGTACAGGCTGATGTGTGATATGTAGTGGGCAGTGCACATGGTACATAACCATATATTCTATTTTCTTAGTTGTGGTAAAGATGTAAAATATTTTTTCACTGAAAGGGAATCTGTCAACAGGTTTTTGCTAAGTAAACTGAAAACAGCATGCTGTAAGGGTTAAAATATAGAATTCCGGGATGCCTGTATGTTGTTTATTTACTATATTTGTTTAACTAGCAAGACATATCAAGACTTCTCATTGCTGGTACTACAATGTCAGGCACAAGGCAGTTTGAGGTCCCCTCCTATGAACTGGGCTATTGCTCAGTGGTCCAAGGTGTTGTTTTCAGATAAAAGTAAATTTTGCATTTCATTTGGAAATTAAGGTCCCAGAGTCTGGAGAAAGAGTGGAGAGACACACAACCCAAACTGTGATGGTTTGGGGAGTCATGTCATCTGCTGGTGTAGGTCCATTGTGTTTTATCAGGACCAAAGTCAACGCAGCCTTCTACCAGGACATTTTTGAGGACTTCACGTTTTCCTCTGCTTACAAGCTTATTGGAGATGGAAATTTCATTTTCCAGCAGGACTTGGCACCTGTCCACACTGCCAAAAGTACCAATACCTGGTGTAATAATCACAGTATCACTATGCTTGATTGGCCAGCAAACCCGCCTAACCTAAACCCCATAGAGAATCTATGGGGTATTGTCAAGCGGAAGATGAAAGACACTAGACCCAACAATGCTGGGCGAGAAGGGCGAGCTGAAGGCTGCTATCAAAGCTACCTGGGCTTCCATAACACCTCAGCAGTGCCACAGGCTGATCACCTCTATATCACGCCGCATTGATGCAGTAATTCATGCAAAAGGCGCCCCAATCAAGAATTGAGTGCATTTACTGTACAGACTTTTCAGTAGGCCAACATTTCTGAGTTTAAAATCATTTTTTCAGTTGGTCTTATATAATCTAATTTTCTGAGATAATGACTTTTGAATTTGAATTGGTTGTAAGCCAAAATCATCAGCATTAACAGGAATAAGCACTTGAAATAGATCACCCTGTAACGACATATATAATATATGCGTTTCTCTTTTTGTATTGAATTACTGAAAAAAAAATAAAATAACTTTTTGATATTATAATTTATTGAGATTCACTTGTATATATACACTATACAGTCATGGCTGAAAGTGTTGGCATAGTTTGAAATTGTTCCAGAAAATTAAGTGTTTCTCCCAAAAAATTATTGCAATTACACATGTTCTGTTATACACATGTTTATTTCCTTTGTGTTTTGGAAACAAAAAATAAACCGAGAAAAATGTCAAATTGGACGTAATTTCACACAAAACTCCATAATGGGCTGGGCAAAATTTTAGGCACCGTCAACTTAATATTTGGCTGCACATTTTTCTTAATAATTAACTGCAATCAATCGCGTCCTACTTATAACCATGAACAAGCTTCTTACACATCTCAATTGAAATTTTGGATCACTCTTCTTTTTCAAACTCTCCAAACAGCAATTTTAAGATCTCTCCACAGGTGTTCAATGGGATTTGGATCCTGACTAATTGCTGGCCACTTCAGACTCTCTAGTGCTTTTTTTCCCATCCATTTCTGGGGGTGCTTTCTGAAGTATACTTGAGGTTATTCTCCTTCTGGAAGACCATGACCTCGGACGCAAACCCAGCTTTCTGACACCGAACACTACATTGCGACCAAAATCCTATGTTAATCTTCATATTTCATGATGCCTTGCACACATTCAAGGCACCCAGTGCCAGAGGCAGCAACACAACCCCAAAACATCTTGGAACCTACACCATGTATTATTTTAGGTACTGTGTTCTTTTCTTTGTAGGCCTCATTCCATTTTTGGTAAATAGTAGAATGCTATGATTTACCAAAAAGTGCTATTTTGGTCCCATCTGTCCACAAGACAGAAGGATTGTAACTTACTCATGTATATTTTGGCAAACTGAAGTCTAGTTTTTTCTATGTCTATGTGTCAGCAGGAGGGTCCTCCTGGGTCTCCTACTGTAGCTTTTCATTTCATTCATGAATATCGATGGGAAGCTGATGTGCCCTGAGCCTATAGGACAGCTTGAATTTCTTTAGAACTTGATTGGGACTACTTATCCATCAAGAAGTAAATGGCACTTCTTCTGTGCAGATGGTAATAAATGTAGGGGTGCGCTTCAGGTTCCAAGGACTTTTGTCAATAGAAGAATACAAGGTACTCCCAAGATTGGCTGCAACGTGTGATTTATTTAATGTGCATAACAACAACAAAACGTTTTCGGTCCGTAGAGCTTCTTCAGTAAGCACATTCGTGAAGAGGAGTACTTATCCATCAACCAGACAATCCTGCGTTTAAACCTTTTAACAATTTTTCTCTGCTGTCCATGTCCAGGGAGATTAGCTACAGTATCTTGGGTTGTAAACTTCTTGATTATGTTGCACACCGTGGACATAGGAATATCAAGATCTCTGGAGATAAACTTGTAACCTTTAGATTGTTGATATTTTTCAACAATTTTGGTTCTCAAGTCCTCAGAGAGTTCTATCTTCTTTCTGTTCTCCATGCATATCTCCATGCTCAGTGTGGCATACATAGACAAACAATCCAAAGCTTGATTCAACTTCTCTTTTAATCTGGTTTCAGGTGTGATTTTGATATTGCCCTCACCAGTTACTTGTCAGAGGTGAATTTGAATGAGCATCACATGCTTGGAACAAAGTTGTTTAGCGACAATTTTAGGAAGGTTCCAACAAATTTGTTCCACCAATTTTGGGGGAATGTGTGAAATTCTATCCAATTTGCCTTTTCTTCCACTCTCTCTAAACGTTTGTGACAAAATGTGTAATTGCAGTAGTTTCTGGAAGAAATACTTCATTTTCTGGAACAATTTCAAAGGTGCCAACACTTTCAGCCATGAGTGTGCATAAGACAATATAGCAATCCATTGCCTCTCCGCCCTCAAGTTGTAGTGCAGCCGATGGGTGTATAGATGGGTGTATAGAACAATGTGCCCCCATATTGTTGTGCTGTAATGCCACTGTCCGAGATTGATAACAGACGAGGTGGAGGAAAGCTTGATCTAAATCTAATGGACTTTTTTAATACTACGTGACAATAAAGAAATTATTTTACGTTGGATGTGCCGATATATTTTCCTTCGTCCGAGATTGATAGCGACCTTTAACAGGTTAGCAGTCGTGGCAGAGCTCCACCCTCAGCTGTAAGTAGCAATCTTGGCTGTGACAGTCATTACCTGCCAGGTATGGGGCGGTCTTAGCTTGTGACCCCACTCCATACACCTGATTCCGACTTGTTCTTATCATATATGGCAGATGTCATGAAGGGGTTAAAACACACAAAAAAAACAAGCCCCCATACATATTTCAACAAAGAAAACAATATATGGCTCCAGGAACACGGCAATAAAGTTTTGAACTGGTTTAGAGGGAAGGTTAAGAACAGCCTTTATTTGATCAATGTTATGACACTTATTCCTTTTTTTTAGTTGTTGTTTCACTAACATGATGGTTACTATTGTGACTGTAATCACTAAAATGCTGATTATTTTGTTTGTTGTTTTGACATTTCAGACATCTGAGACTTCGCTTTATATGATGGCTAGCTCTGCTCGGGATCATCTACTTTTTGTTCGAAGGCGCACCCCTCAGTTACGATATACTTTAAGTCCAGAAAATCTTGAAAGTTTTGCATCTCAAAGCACAATGACCGAGAACTTGAATTTTCAGCGGGCCAACAGTGACACTGACCTGGTGACGTCAGACAGCCGATCCAGTCTGACAGCTAGCATGTATGAATATGTCTTGGGGCACTCTCAGCAACTGATCATCTTTTGGGATATAAAAGAAGAAGTAGATCCCACCGATTGGATTGGCCTTTATCACATTGGTAAGTGCAAAAATGAATTTCATTCGTTACAGTGTCAAAAATGAAAAAAAAACACAAAAAAAACTATCATGATCTAGTTCATAATGTAGTTTTTTAATTCTAAATAAAATAGCCAATTACGATGATTGATAGCAATATTTGAAAAGTTGCATTTTAGAACTGTGCTAAAAACACCCGCCCCCCAGAAGTGATCCGCTTATGGCTGGCTGCATGTAGGTGGAGACCTGGACTGCCAATTAGTGACTTCGATTCTGGTTTGGGCCAAGTCCGAACCCGTGGAGGTATGGTTCGGCTGCACACCCCGAAGTGCACTTCCCCTGGTTCGCTCATCTCTACTGCTAATACCGTGCCTGCAGAATTTGAGCTAACACTCAGTGACATTTTATCAACGGTGAACGCTTGCAATGTTATCTTAAATGCCGTGAATACACAAATGGGAGAAATGAAAGTGGATATATCCTGCCTAAAGCCCCCGTCACATTTAGCGACTTACCAGCGATCCCGAAAATGATGCGACCTGATAGGGATTGCTGGTAAGTCGCTGGGAGGTCGCTGGTGAGATGTCACACAGTCAGACCTTACCAACGATGCAGGAACGATACAGGTCGCAGTAGTGACTTGTATAACGATCTCAGCAGTCACTGTGACCCTGTCACATAGTGTCAAACATAGTGATGTGTCCTGCCCAGCAGGACATCGCCTTTGAAGAAAATGGCCTGGACCATTCTGCAACGACTAGCGATCTCACAGCAGGGGCCTGATCGCTGGTAGATGTCACACATAACGAGATCGCTAACGAGATCGCTACTGCATCACAGAAACCGTGACTCAGCAGCGATCTCGCTAGCGATCTCGTTATGTGTGACGGTACCTTAAGACAGGAGCTACATATAGTTGATGAAAATGTGGGAGAATTGGAAAGGTATCTGGGCTTAGCTGAAGATAAACTACCCCTACTGACTCATGATCCGGATAAAGCCATACATAACGTATCGCTCTAATAAATAAAGTAGATAACCTTGAAAATCGGTCTCGCAGGAGTGACTTGTGTATAGTGGAAATCCCTGAAAAAAACGGAAGGCAGAAATCCAACTAATTTTTTTGAAACTTGGTTAATGAAGGCCCTAGGAAAAGCCACTGTCTCACACCGTTCTTTACAATAGAAAGGGCACACAGAGTCCCTAATCGTCCTCCTCCACCTGGCGCCCCTCTGCAGCCCATCCTCTTAAAATTGCTGCATTTTAAGGACAGGGACTCTATTCTTAGAAAGGCTAGAGATTTTAAGGAACTCTCCATCGATAGCAACAAGGTCCCCATATTCCAGGATTTCTCACATGAAGTACAAAGGAAAACAGCACAATTCCTTGAAATCAAAAAGTGCCTGAGGAATCTTCAAGTACCATATTCTCTCAGTTAAACTACGAGTTGTTGATAAGGGTAACACCTACTTCTTTGATTCTCCCAAAACTGCCCTGTTGTGGCTCAACACCGATGAGAGAGATGTGCACAAGGGTAAATTATGATATCTAAATTTAATACGGTTTAGTTTTACATTTAGCTGGTCTGCTGGTGGTGCATATAGATTTTTCTTCTTTTGCTTGTTGCCTGGAATTAGATGATGAGCAGGATTTTTTATTTTTTACCCACACGTCTGCACTGAAGCAATTTTTGTTTACTTAGTTCCTAAGAAGGTTTTAGCCATTAAGCCGCCCCACTTCTCTCTGCCTGAGAGGAATGTCAGTTATGATGTGTTGGTTTCATTGTTTATGTTGGTCACATAATTGCTGTTTCGTTTGCTCCATTTACTACGAGAGTTCAATGTTTGAACATCCATACCTTTACATTACTGAGAAATTGCCTATTCACATACTTGCAACAGATAGCATGGCGTCGATAATAAATATCTTGGCCTGGAACGTAAGGGGCCTACGAGAGGAACTAAAAGATGTACTGTATTTACATATCTGAACCAATTCCTCCCAGCTATATACTGTATATTGGAAAAACATATGCACAGATGTTTGATTGCGCAGGAATATTATTTGTTATATTCTACACATTCCAGGGGAGTGAGTGTCCTTGTTCATAATTCAATCCCATTTTCTTGTATTAAGTCCTCCATTGATCCAGATGGTAAATATTTTTGCATTTTTTGTTCTATCTATGGTATCCAATGCATTTTAGTGGTAATATACATACCACCGCCCTACTTGGGAGAACCACTAAAACTCATATTTGTCTTCATCGATTCCCTCCCTATATTACCTACCCTTCTCTTGGGAGATTTTTTATTTATTTATTTTTTTAAACCGTTTTTATTGAAAAAAAAACCAAAATAAATGTACATATCTGGGATAGAATAAAAAAGAGACAAAGGAAAATACAGTATGTTAATAATAAAACAATCCAAAAAGAGATAAAACTGTACATTTTTGTAAGTCAACAAAACTGGGAGAGCCTCCCAAAACATCCCCCCTTCCCTTGGACACACACAGAGAAAAAAGAACCCTTATGACAAAACCTTACATTACACAAGCCTAACAGGTACTCTGCCAGTAATTAGCTCCCTCATATACCAATCCGTAAACTGGAAACAATCATGCACCGCTTCGCGGGTGGATAGTGGTTGGGCGTTACTAAAGGAAGTCCATGTAAGAAAGAAGCGGTTAGTGAGTTTTTCTTTGTTGAGTAAGGACTCTATCCAGTCCATTTTGAAGAAGAAGGCCACCTTCGTACTAATCAAACTAAGAGTAGGGACTGGTTCTGGGGAAGAATACTGAAGATGGCCCACTCCGGGAGACAAAGAATTGGAAAGATCAAAGGTATTAGTAAGGTGTTGTGAGAGTGCACATAAGACCTCCTGTATCTTCGGGCAACCCCATAGGCAGTGAAAAATGTCTGCCAGTGAGTGCATGCATTTAGGGCAGGGATGGAAACCGGATGGGGACATTTTAGATTTAATACCTGGGGAAATATATGCTCTATGAAAAATCATGAGAGCCATGGTTTTGTAACTATCGTATGGTAACATGGATATAATACATAACGTGACTTGCAAGAGAACCTTTACCGGACGGTCAGTTAGCTGAGACACCCATTTTTCCGGGCTTGGCGAAGATTCCGACCACTAGATAGAAGGCTTAAGAAACTTATATATAAGACTCAGGGAGCAAGTCCCTAGGTGGGCTCTAATGGAGATTAAATTTAAGGGGTGCTCTCTAATGTCTTCTGGGATAGCCCGTAACACCGAGTTTACATAATGCCTGATCTGGAAGTAAGTAAAGTTATCGCCCACCAGCACTGGATGCTTGATAGCAATGTCTTCTGAAGTAAGAGGACGTTGTTTATCTGACTACAGATCACAGACTAAACGACAACCATTATTCCCAAGCACATGGTAAATATGAGGTGGCCTACCCAGCAAAAAGTAGGGATTACCACAGAAAGGAAGAAGAACTGAGGTGTGAGGGTCAAGTCCACCAAGTCATCTTGCTAGGCGCCAACCCAAAACAACTGACCATAATAAGGGGTTCTCTTTAACCACTATGGGAACATCAACTGGTCGTAAATGGAGCAAAGGCAGGAGACTAAAAGGATCAGACATAGCCTCATCTCTTGGAGTGAAACAAAAGGAAGCACTGATCCAATCCAGTGAGTGTCGAAAGAGGGCCGCTATACTGTAAAGACGTACATTCGGAAAATTACGGCCACCCAAAGATTTTGTTTGTAGCAGCTTAAAAATGCTAATTCTGTAACCCCATTCTGAACCCCAAATAAATTGACAGAAGACCTTCGTTAGAAGCTGGTCATCAGCCTTAGAGATCAAAACCAGCAATGTTTGCAAGGGAAAAAAGATGTGGGGAACTGGTGGGAGATTTTAATAATTACTTACAACCCCAATGGGATAAATTGCACTCTGGTACTATTCCTGAGATGACTTCCCTGACAGCCCTTCATAGAGTATGAGATGAAATAGGGTACCTAGGTCTTTGGCGCCTTAAAAATCCTAAAACATGTACATTTTCCTGCTTCTCAAGTTGTCATAAGTCACTCTCACACATTGATTTGGCTATAGGAAACTCCCAAATGTTGATGCACTTTTCTGGTATCAACTATCTAGCCAGGAGTATGTCCGTCTCTTGATGCGAGATTCAGATCGGGTTACGAAAACCTTGTGGCGATTAAATCCCTCCTGGTTCCAACTAATAGGATAACTAATAACTTCCATACACATATTTAGGAATATTTTGAAATAAAGGAGGGATTGGCCCCTAAACAAATAGTGGGTGATGCCATGAAGACCTTTGTTCGTGGTTTGTATATTAAAGAAATATCTACCCGGAAAGCTAAAACTAGAGAACATATTCAATGTTTGACGCAAACCCTTATGAGTGCAGAAGCTAAGATGGTAATGAACCCAATAGACACAAAAAAAAGGTCTTTGGAGGAATTTAATTTCACTGACTAGTAACAAACGGTTCTTTGTTAAACAAAAGTTTTTTTATGAAGGAGTGGGACACCTTCTAGCTACCACAGTCAAAGCGTATGGAGGAATACCATACATCAATAACTTAGTACTGGACAATGGGGAGAGGATGAGGGATAGAGAGAGGTTATAAGGGTTATAAGGGCATTATGTACAATAATTACTAGTCTCATTTAGATGCTCTTAAATTTAAGAATATTAGGAGCAGATAGCTGAGTTTTTGTGTAATATTCCCTTAGGCTGGGGCCACACGGGGATTACTGCGATCCCCTCGCTTGACACTCGGCTCTCATTGGCAGTACAGCAGAGCCGAGTGTCATGCTAGTGTCCCTGCGACTGAGGTCAGACACTGCGAGCGGACCTCAGCTGCCGGGGGTGAGCCGGCTCTGAGGAGAGGAGGGAGGGATTTCTCTCCCTCTCTCCTCTGTAGCCGGCTATTGCCATTCTCGCAGTTCACTCGCAGTACACCAGTGTACCGCGAGTGCAGTGCGATTTTTCCCTCTCCCCATACACTTGAATGGGTGCGAGAGAAAGAGTCTCGCATTACAATCGCAGCATGCTGCAATTGTTTTCTTGGTCCGATTAGGGCTGAGAAAATAATCGCACATGTGCGCCGACAAGCAGGCTAATATTGGTCCGAGTGAAATGCGATGTTTTATCTCACTCAACTCGCACCGTTTTTCTCGCCGTGTGTCTTAGGCCTTACCTGGACTAATTTACGAAGACAGAGATATATTAAATGCTGACATTACCTTGGAAGAACTAAAAGAGGCATTGAGTCAAACCCAGAATGAGAAGGCCCCTGGAGTGGATGGGCTGCCAGGAGAATTTTATAAGGCATATCAGCCTCTGATGTTGCCTAAATTATTGCCTATGTTCAGAAAGACAGAGAAAGATGGGTTTCTCCCAGCATCTATGACAGAGGCCACAATTGTACTAATCGTAAAGCCTGGAAAGGACCCTACTGCATCGGAATCATATAGGCTCATCTCATCTTCCTCCTCTCAGTAGATGTGAAATTACTCACTAACAGGCTGACTAAAATGATTGCTTCTGTAATATATGAAGATCAAATTGGATTTATCTCGAATAGGTCCACATTGCTGACCTTGAGACGTTTCTACCTGGGACTACAACCAAGGCTATGTGCGCACAGTGCGTTTTTCGCGGCGTTTTTGCGCGTTTTTCGGGTGCGTTTTTGGCCTCAAAACTGCAGGACTTTGCTTCCCCAGCAAAGTCTATGAGTTTTCATTTTTGCTGTCCGCACACATCTGTTTTTTTTACTTTTTTTACCTGCGTTTTTGAGTTAAAAAAAAAAATGGAAATGTCAGTTCTTTCCAGCGTTTTTCTGCGTTTTCCCCCCATGCAATGCATTGGAAAAACGCAGCAAAACGCAGAGATCAAAAACGCAGCCAAAAACGCACCAAATCGCGGCAAAAACGCATGCTTTTTTTATGCGTTTTTTCGACGCAGGTGCGTTTTTGTGCATTTTTAGCGGCCAAAAACGCAGCGTCAAAAAGACGCAGTGTGCGAACCTAGCCTTAGATCTGAGGAAATGGTAGGTGTGGACAGTGTGGAGAGTGTCTATCCATCCCTTCCAGAGTTTGTGAAACTTGTGTAAGGCATTTCTCTTTTAAGTAAACATTCCTTTCCATACAAACTGTGTTATTGATTTTGCTTTTGAGTTTGTTAACCGGTGGGGAAGCAGAATCCAACCAGTGATATGCTAATGTTTTTCTTGCTTGATATAGCACTCGTGTAACACCCAAGCAATCGGAGAATCCAGACAGCCTCCCCCCTCCAAAACACCTAGGAAACAAATACGTGGGCCCAGTTGTTGTATAAGACTTAAGGGCCATTTACACGCTGCGACATCGCTAACGATATATCGTCGGGGTCACGGTGTTTGTGACGCACATCCGGCGTCGTTAGCGACATTGCAGTGTGTGACATGTACGAGCGACCTTCAACGATCGCAAAAGAGGTTAAAACTCGTTGGTTTTGGAGAGGTCATTTATTTACCAAAAATCGTTGTATGTGCAGTAACGAGGTTGTGCCTCATTCCTGCAGCATCACACATCGCTATGTGTGACACCACAGGAACGGGGAACATCTCCTTACCTGCGGCCGCCGGTAATGAGGAAGGAAGGAGGTGGGCGGGATGTTACGTCCCGCTCATCTCCGCCCCTCCGCTTCTATTGGGCGGCCGCTTAGTGACGTTGCTATGACGCCGAACGAACCGTCCCCTTAGAAAGGTCACAGCGACGTCGCTAGGCAGGTAAGTTCATGTGACGGGTGTTAGCGATGTTGTGCGCCACGGGCAGCGATGTGCCCGTGACGCACAATCGACGGTGGTGATCTGGCTAGCGAGATTGCAGCGTGTAAAGTACCCTTTAATGTATCGCTCCAGTATCCCTCAATGTTTCCACACTCCCACATCATATGCATAAGATGCGTATCATCCTGTCCGTACCTAGGGCAGAGCACCTCAGATCTAGTCCCTTTATCGCATAAAGAGCTTGGTGTCCTATATACTCTATGTAGAAGAAACAATTGCAATAATCTAGGACTTTCTGATACAGATAACCCAGGAGTCTGTTCTAACAAGTCAGTCCATTGATCATGCATCATAGGACTCAAGCTACTTTCCCACTAAGTCCGACTTCTCACTTGCGATTATCTCGCACGAGTGCAATGCGAGAAATTCTCGTATTGCACTCGGACACATGTTAATCAATGAGGCAGTGCCGATCTGCTATTTTTTTCTCAGTCCAAATCGGACTGAGAAAAAAAATCGCAGCATGCTGCGTTTTGGTGAGTTTCTCACACGAGTCTCTCCAATGCAAGTCTATGGGTGCATACAGACCATCCTAGTGACATGCGTTTTTCACAATAGATTTCACGCATGTAGCAGAGAACAATGTAAATGCTCCTGTACATAACATTACATGAGTAGCAGCTGCTGAGGGTAAAAACTGATTGCACACTGACAGCACACTGATGACTAGTGAACTAAAATCGGCCGACTTGTTATCATGCAACTCGGAACGATTTTACACTCATAAGTGTGTTTCCAGCCTTAGTTCTAATCTGCTAGGGCGATTTATTTATGTATATTGATAGGAGTGATTTGTATGTCATAGAGGTTGTGCCTTTGGAATAGTCGGAGACTAGCAGGTCTGTAATTGCACAGTTCTGTTCTATAATTTTAGATGAATCTATCTATGTCTTAACCACATTCTTAAACCACATTCTTAAATGCAAATATTGGTAGAAGGATGTACGTGGTAGACTAAATTAATTTTGAAGTTGTCCAAACTTTTGAATATGCCGTTTTGGTATGAATGGGATGCCAGGTATACAGTTAGGTCCAGAAATATTTGGACAGTGACACAATTTTCGCGAGTTGGGCTCTGCATGCCACCACATTGGATTTGAAATGAAACCTCTACAACAGAATTCAAGTGCAGATTGTAACGTTTAATTTGAAGGTTTGAACAAAAATATCTGATAGAAATTGTAGGAATTGTACACATTTCTTTACAAACACTCCACATTTTAGGAGGTCAAAAGTAATTGGACAAATAAACCAAACCCAAACAAAATATTTTTAATTTCAATATTTTGTTGCGAATCCTTTGGAGGCAATCACTGCCTTAAGTCTGGAACCCATGGACATCACCAAACGCTGGGTTTCCTCCTTCTTAATGCTTTGCCAGGCCTTTACAGCCGCAGCCTTCAGGTCTTGCTTGTTTGTGGGTCTTTCCGTCTTAAGTCTGGATTTGAGCAAGTGAAATGCATGCTCAATTGGGTTAAGATCTGGTGATTGACTTGGCCATTGCAGAATGTTCCACTTTTTGCACTCATGAACTCCTGGGTAGCTTTGGCTGTATGTTTGGGGTCATTGTCCATCTGTACTATGAAGCGCCGTCCGATCAACTTTGCGGCATTTGGCTGAATCTGGGATGAATGTATATCCCGGTACACTTCAGAATTCATCCGGCTACTCTTGTCTGCTGTTATGTCATCAATAAACACAAGTGACCCAGTGCCATTGAAAGCCATGCATGCCCATGCCATCACGTTGCCTCCACCATGTTTTACAGAGGATGTGGTGTGCCTTGGATCATGTGCCGTTCCCTTTCTTCTCCAAACTTTTTTCTTCCCATCATTCTGGTACAGGTTGATCTTTGTCTCATCTGTCCATAGAATACTTTTCCAGAACTGAGCTGGCTTCATGAGGTGTTTTTCAGCAAATTTAACTCTGGCCTGTCTATTTTTGGAATTGATGAATGGTTTGCATCTAGATGTGAACCCTTTGTATTTACTTTCATGAAGTCTTCTCTTTACTGTTGACTTAGAGACAGATACACCTACTTCACTGAGAGTGTTCTGGACTTCAGTTGATGTTGTGAACGGGTTCTTCTTCACCAAAGAAAGTATGCGGCGATCATCCACCACTGTTGTCATCCGTGGACGCCCAGGCCTTTTTGAGTTCCCAAGCTCACCAGTCAATTCCTTTTTTCTCAGAATGTACCCGACTGTTGATTTTGCTACTCCAAGCATGTCTGCTATCTCTGTGATGGATTTTTTCAGCCTCAGGATGTTCTGCTTCACCTCAATTGAGAGTTCCTTAGACCGCATGTTGTCTGGTCACAGCAACAGCTTCCAAATGCAAAACCACACACCTGTAATCAACCCCAGACCTTTTAACTACTTCATTGATTACAGGTTAACGAGGGAGACGCCTTCAGAGTTAATTGCAGCCCTTAGAGTCCCTTGTCCAATTACTTTTGGTCCCTTGAAAAAGAGGAGGCTATGCATTACAGAGCTATGATTCCTAAACCCTTTCTCCGATTTGGATGTGAAAACTCTCATATTGCAGCTGGGAGTGTGCACTTTCAGCCCATATTATATATATAATTGTATTTCTGAACATGTTTTTGTAAACAGCTAAAATAACAAAACTTGTGTCACTGTCCAAATATTTCTGGACCTAACTGTATGTTATGGCTTGGCAGTATCACTTGCTAGGAGACACGACTCTGCTCTGTTTACACTGAGACTGCTGTGTATACATAACCGGAGATGAAGGGGCTACAGTATATACATCACAGGAGGGACTGGGTGGCAAATACATCACAGGAGGGGCTGGGGCGTAGACATCACTGGGGGGCATATACATCACTGGGGGTATAAATATCACTGTAGGGAATAGACATCATTGGACGGCATAGACATTCCTAAGGGCATAGACATCAGTGGGGACATAGATATCAGTGAGGGAATAGATATCACTGGGGTCATACACATTACTGGGGGGCATACACAATACTGGGGGGGCCTACACATTACTGTGGATGCATACACATTACTAGGGGGGCATACACATTACTGGGGGTATACACATTACTGTGGGCGGATACACAATACTGGAGGGGCATAAACATTAATTGGGCCAGTGGGGGGCATACACATTACTGGGGGGGCATACATATTACTAGGGGGCATACACATTACTGGGGATGCATACACATTACTTGGGGGGCATACACATTACTGGGGGCTCACATAGCACTGGGGGATGCTGGAGCTACCACTCCTCTCTTCATCTGTGAGAAGGAAGCGCATTGCGCGTTAACTCCACCCACAGATTAATGCTGTCTTACAATGCACATGCACACAGCATTCAGCATATGATGCAAATCTGGAAATTTAGTGGGCTGGGCCGTTTCTATGCAAGTAGAGGATTGCTTTGCAGCCTTATCATGGACTGAGGCTGCTGGGCGTCCTCCAGGTGGTGTCCTTTAGTGTGATTACGTGGCTATTTAGCTGTCTGGCAGATGTCATATAACTGCCAGTTGTAGTTTTAAGCTCAGTGGTGTCTGCTTACCTTGTTCCCATGCCCAGTATCTGATTTGTTGTTGCCTGACCTCTTACTTCACTTCTGATTACCCCTTCGCCTAGCCTCTTTGTCTTTCTTCTCCACCTTCCTGAAATTTTGACCTCGAACAGTGACCCGACTACACCTTTGTCTTACCCCTTTTGGTTATTACGAGCGCTCTTGGTATTTGAGCGCAGACCTCTTGACTACCCATTCTTGCGGCTAGCCTTTGAGTAGTGACTAGCGTTACGTTACTGGCCCTTATGTTTTGGGGTTTTTTTTTCTTTTTTTGTCAGCATGGATCGAGTTCACATACTTTGTGATCAGGTGGCATATGTAACGCAAATAATTCAGAATCTGACTATAAAATATTGAAATCCCGAGTCGCATTTGCAGGGTTTTTAGTTTTCTGAACGCTCCCTTGATATCTTCCCCGCTGATGTGTAGTTGGACTCTCCTGAACCTGAAGTGGCCCCTCCTGGGTTATTTTTTTTTCAGGTGAAAAAGACAGTTTAACCCCTACACAACCTAGCATGTAACGGTACGTCCTAAATCATGAAGGAGTGATCACCACTAACTGCATAGTATGCATGTGCAGGTGGCATATCCACTGCTGCAGTGAGCCATCGGCAATCCCCGGAAATGTCTGCTGATTTGAAGAGCAGACATGTGCCTCTCAGGCGCGGAATGATCCGTGATCCACCTGCACCTGTTAACCCCTTGAATTGCTCTGTCAAAATGTGACGGGTAAGAATACATACCCACTTCCACTCATTCCTGACCTTTATATTTAGCTTACAGGGGCTAAATAGTTTTCTATGCTAGACCTTAGAGATTTGTAAAATTTGATATTCATCAATGACAGTGATGAGTGGATAAAGGCATTTCTTAGATCTGAGCATCAATTTGAATATCTGGTCGTGCCTTTTGAGTTAACCAGTTTTTCAAACCTTTATGAATATCTTTTTTTATTGCATTGACCAATTTATTGTGGTTTACCTTGATGACATTTTAATTTTTGACTTGATTTGGATTCTCACCAGGAACATGTCTAAGTAGTATTATAAAGATTGAGGTAGAATTCTTTGTTTGGTAAAGTTGAGAATTTTTTTTTCTGTTCAGGAAATTACATTCTTAGGGTTCATTTTTTCAGCCAATGGGTTTAAGATGGATCCTGCGTGATCTGAAGGCATTGCAATATATTCTAGGATTTGACAATTAGTATAGGAAATTCATTAGAGGTTTTTCTCAGATTGTTAAACCTCTTACTGACATCATACGTAAGGGGCCAGACCTGAAGGGTTGGTCACCAGATGCTAATAGGGCTTTTAAAAAATTGAAAAATCGTTTTATGTCACCTACTGTTTTAATCTAACCTGATCACCAAGAACCTTTGATTGTGGCTGTGGATGCCATGTGCATTTTTTTTTTATTTGTCTGCTGAAAGAAATTATGTTGCAGGGAATCTTGAGCTAGTAGCTGTTAAATTAGCGTTTGAGGAATGGAGAGCAGTTCATCAAGTTACTTTGGTCACCGACCATATGAATTTAGCTTATATTGAATCAGCTAAATGACTAAGGTGTACTTTACATGTTGCGACATTGCTACCACTATATCGTCGGGGTTACGTCAGTAGTGACGCACATCCGGCGCGGGTAGCGACTTCTCAACGTGTAAATCCTAAGTGTAACAATGAACGAGCACAGAAGCGTACAATCTCGCTGATCTGTGTAACGTCGTTCATTTCCATCAGGTCGGATCGACCGCAGGTACGATGTTGTTTGTCGTTCCTGCAGCTCCACACATCGCTGTGTGTGAAGCCGCAGGAACGACAGACATCTCCTTACCTGCGTCCCGATGGCAATGCAGAAGGGAGAAGGTGGGCGGGATGTTATACCCCGCTCATCTCCGCCCCTCCGCTAATATTGGCCGGCCGCTTAGTGACGTCGTGGTGACGTCGCTGTGACGCCGAACGCACCTCCCCCTTGAAGGAGGGATTGTTCGGCAGTCACAGCGACGTCGCCGAGCAGGTATGTGCGTGTGAAGCTGCCGTAGCGATAATGTTCGCTACGGCAGCAATCAACACATATCGCATGTGCGACGGGGGCGGGTACTATCGCGCTGGATCGCTATCCGATGCTAGCGATGTCGCAGCGTGTAAAGTACCCCTAACTCCTAGATAGGCCAGATAGTCCTTGATTTTCGCTAGGTCAATTTTTCTATCACTTTCAGGCTAGAGTCTAAGACTGGGAAGTCTGACTCATTACCATGCAGCTTTAATTCAGTTTCTTCTCCAGAACCTCCATCCTCCATTCTCCGTTTAGGCATTGTGATTTCTGTGGTATCTTCAGACTTGAAAGCGGAGATCCGTAAAGGCCAGTTGTTTTGTTTTGTGATTCAGTCTTGAGTGGGCATCCAGGGATCATGGCCAAGCAGAGAACTATTATCAGGCTCTTTGGGTGGTTGTCTATCAATAATAAAACTAAACACCTGGAAAAAAAGGTGTACCTGCTGTGGTCTGGCAGACAGAGAAGCTGACAACAGAGGACAGACTACATGGTTCGAATCCATATGTATGATGATTTTAATCCCTATTTTGGTGAATGTTCTAGGATTAATTCTGAATGTCGGGGTGAGGGGTGCTACACACAAATTGAGTAGGTGACATCTTCAATAAGATTCAAAACGATATTTGAGATGCTCAGATTTGACAAAAATTGAAGGCTGATAGAAGACATTTGACTGGTCCTACATTAAATCTAGGTGATAAGGTTTGGTTGTCACCCAAGAATATTAAACTTACAGTACCATTGGCGAAGTCAGGTCCTAATTTCATTGGCCCCCTACGAGAGTCTGGAAGTGATAAACCCCACAAATGGAAGCAAATAAGGTAAGATATGCTTGGCACTTAATTTTACATAACATCACGTATTATCATGCCTCAGGTTCGGGACTTGATTCGGTGACCTTGTTCTCCTTTGGTCAGTTTCTTTCCCTGCTGACCCACAGCCTGGTCAGTCCCTGTCCATATTCTGATGCTCTTTTACATTTCCTTCTTTATTTTTGGTTTGCGGTTATTAGGTGTTTTCACTTGCTCATTTGTTCTGTCCTATTACAACCTGGGTGGAGTTTTATATACTGTCAGGGCTGAGAGGACTGGTAAGCCCAGGAGATGGATCCACTGGACCGAGTACGCCACCAGGTGGCAGAGTACACGGCAGCCGGAGCACTGACGTGGCCGGGACGGTTATAACCGGGTCAGCAGGATCACGGAGTTCTATGGGATAATGCAGGAAACAGGCACAGGTACCCGGTAGCAAAAGACAAACAGTCACAGGAGAGAGCACAAGGGGACCTGAGCATCTAGCTCTAAAGACAAGCTAAAGGACACGTTGATCAGGCAACGCCCCTATGGAAAGGCAAGTCTTATATACCCAGCACAGCCTCATGTCATTTCCTGCTGCAGGTGTGCTGGGCCTATAAGACCAGGAGAGTGGGCGCGGCCCGGTCCTATACAGAATCCTGAGGCCAATACTCAAAGTCAGACTCCTGAGACCAGGAGCATGACTCAGGGGAGCAGGAGCGGGAGCGGCAGCCATGACTGGTGGACACATGGATTGGATCAGTGGGTAAGGAGTGGTGCTGGGACACGGGGAGCGTGACAGTACCCCCCCCTCTAAGCCCCCCCCTCCGAGCACAGAACCCCAGGGGCACCCCGGATCGAGACACCGGATCGGGACCCAACGCAAAGGCGGGGAAGGACCGCTGACCCCGTACCGCCTTCTTAGCTGCACGGCGCGTAGCCGATCTCCCAGCAGTGGCAACGGGGGCAACGGGAAGAGGAGGACCGTCAGAAACAGGACTGGCAGCGAGGACAACCGGCCCGGGCGTCTCGGACCGGGCACAGGACAGGGACTCATCCCCGGCAGCCGTTGGCATCAGAGTCTCAATCGTCAGGGACGGTGGAACGACGCTGGAGAGCGCCGTCACTTCCGGTTCTGGTGGCACCACAGGCACAAGTGCCAGGAGCTGTGGTACACCGCTGGACTGCGTCAGATTCTCCTCTTCTTGTGCCATGATAGGGTCAGGTGACAGGGACCGAGCAACAGGCTGTAGGCAGGTATCATGGCACGAGGGACTCCAGCGAGAGATTGCCCCAGAGCGCCAACTGATGTCAGGGTCATGTAGTCGCAGCCAGGGCAGACCCAGCAGGAGCGCAGGAGTCATTCTCGGGATGACGTAGAACGCAATAGTCTCAGTGTGCTGGGTACCAATACAAAGTCTCACGGGTTCGGTGGTGTACCGGACAGGTTCGTATAATTGTTTTCCGTCCACGGAGGCGAACCAGAGGGGTTTTGCAAGCGGGATGACCGGTATCCGATAACGATCCACGGTAGCTTGTCGGATGAAATTAGCCGCTGCTCCCGAATCAATGTGAGCCTCCGCCGTGAACTGGGTCTTCTCGGTCGTGACCTGGACAGTCTGTGTAACCGGGACTGAAGGAATTCCGGTACCAAGGGTGGCGGTTCCCACCATCCCTTGGACTTGGGGTCTACCTGGTCTCTCCGGGCAAGAGCGGAGCAGATGAGAACCGCTTCCGCAGTAGAAACACAGGCCCCGGGCGAGTCGCTCTGCGCGGCGTTGCTCGGCTTGGCTCAGCCGGTCTATTTGCATGGGTTCCGGGAACATGTCACAGGAAGGCAGGGGCAAAGGAGCGGTAGGCCTCTGCGGGGACAAGGCGTGACGGGGTGGTAGCTTCTCCCGGAATACCTCTTTGGTTCGCTCCTGGAAACGGAGGTCAATCCGGGTGGCTAAAGATATTAAGGCGTCCAAGGTGCGTGGAACGTCACGGCCAGCAAGCTCGTCTTTGACGCGGCCAGAGAGTCCTTCCCAAAAGGCCGCCGTCAAGGCCTCATTGTTCCAGCCCAGCTCAGAGGCGAGCGTGCGGAACTGGATGGCGTATTGGCCGACGGTCAGGGTCCCTTGGCGTAGCCGGAGGAGCGAAGAGGTCACCGTGGTGGCACGTCCGGGTTCATCGAATGTACCTCGGAAAGCGTGCAGGAATTCCCGGATGTCAGTGGTCACTGGATCCTCATTCTCCCACAGGGGGTTAATCCAGGCTAGAGCTTCGCCTTCCAAGTGTGACATCAGGAACGCCACTTTAGCCTGGTCTGAGACAAACAAATGAGGAAGTAACTTGAAATGCAGGGAGCACTGGTTCAAAAACCCCCGGCAGTTCTTGGGGTCCCCAGCATAGCGAGGCGGAGCAGCGAGGCGAAGTTGCGAGGTTGCGGAGACAGCAGGTTCAGATCCGGACGCCGTTTGCTGCGTGGACCGAGACGAGGCGGCAGTCTGTAATGTGTACAACCGGTGGTCCACAGACGTCAGGAACTTTAGTATGCGGTGTAAGGTGTCACGCTGTTGCACCAGTTCCTGGCGTAGTTCGGCCAGCTCAGATGTTTGTGCTCCAGCGGGATCCATGGCCTGATCAATCTGTCAGGGCTGAGAGGACTGGTAAGCCCAGGAGGTGGATCCACTGGACCGAGTACGCCACCAGGTGGCAGAGTACACGGCAGCCGGAGCACTGACGTGGCCGGGACGGTTATAACCGGGTCAGCAGGATCACGGAGTTCTATGGGATAATGCAGGAAACAGGCACAGGTACCCGGTAGCAAAAGACAAACAGTCACAGGAGAGAGCACAAGGGGACCTGAGCATCTAGCTCTAAAGACAAGCTAAAGGACACGTTGATCAGGCAACGCCCCTATGGAAAGGCAAGTCTTATATACCCAGCACAGCCTCATGTCATTTCCTGCTGCAGGTGTGCTGGGCCTATAAGACCAGGAGAGTGGGCGCGGCCCGGTCCTATACAGAATCCTGAGGCCAATACTCAAAGTCAGACTCCTGAGACCAGGAGCATGACTCAGGGGAGCAGGAGCGGGAGCGGCAGCCATGACTGGTGGACACATGGATTGGATCAGTGGGTAAGGAGTGGTGCTGGGACACGGGGAGCGTGACATATACTCTCCTGATACCAGTCTTCTCTGCTGGATATATTTCTATGTGGATTACTGCTAAGGAGGTCCAGCCCTGCAGCTATGGATTTAGGCAGAGACCACTGTTGTTTACTCTGTGTTTTCTCATTTGCTTTTTCCAACACCTATCTTTTGTTTTCTGTCAGTTTGTTATTAGTTTATCTTTGCTTGCATTTATTTCTCTTTTGTCCACATGTGTTTCATGTTTCCAGATCTTGGGTCCTTATCTATCTCTGCAGGCTAACCCTATCTTGATTTAAAGCATTAGTACTCTCACCTTTGGTTCCTCAGGAGGTACGAAAAACAACTTGACGGCCTTTCAGACAGACAGTTTCGAGTTGTGGGTTTCTAGTTGTGCCGTTAGGGATATTCCAGTCCGTGTAAGAACCATTAAGGTGTTGTACAGCTAGAGATACTAGTCTGTACAGGAATCATAGAGTGCAGGTGTGACTGCAATGAAATAGCCTATATTACCTCTTTACCCGTGTTGGAAAACTTATGTGCATAACACTTGTGCTACACCTAGCTTTTTGGCACCTGTTGTTTTTTTTTATCTGCACAAGGCTTATAACATTGTTATTTTTATATTCCCTCTCATAATTTGTCATTTACTTATGCCCATTATTTATTTATGTGATGCACATTTACAGATTTTATGAATTTTTAAGTGCCTTTTGTTATAACTACTATATGCCTTGTTCATCTTGGTATTACACATTCTTTAGCGCACTATTAGGACATTTAGGTTAGCTACGTCTATCCGCATTGCTTGATATATGCTTAATACAACTATAGGTACTTTCCTTCCTATTTGTATTCGACTTTTGTAGCATAAATCTGCATTGTTATAGGTTTACCAGTATCATACTAGTTGTGAAATTTTGTAGTACTATACACTTTGTCTATTCCATCTGTATAATTACATTTTTAGGAAGTACAATTTATTATAACTATTCTGTGCCTTTTGTACTCATTCATCACATTCCCTTTTATTTATATTTTATACATATGTATATGTATTTTTTAACCATTTCCTTACAATAAAGATTAAAACATGTTATTGGGTGTGGTCATGTTTATAGGTTAGAGATTTTGGAAGTGGTCAATTCGATGGCTTCTAGGTAGAATCTTCCTCCTGCTCTTCATATCCCTAATGTGTTCCATAGGCCTTTATTAAAGGACTTTGTCGCTTCAGTACTATCTCCCCTGACCCTGCTTCTTCCAGTGTCATTCAGTAGAGGTCTAGACTACGAGAATCATGAATTTCAGAGGGTCTGACATTTTTAACAGTGTGTTGTTCATTGGTGGGGATATGGACCTGAGAGATTTTGTATGCCAGCTCAAGATGTGAAGGCCGATTGTTTGATCAGGGCTTCTCTTTCAAGGTTTCCTGGGAAAACTGGGGGTTCAGTTTCCCCCCTCAGAAGATTTCAGTACAGACTTTTCCATTACTGAGATGGGAGATGGCTGTTGTTACTGATGAGATTTAATATAGGTATGAGGGAACGGAGCTCTGCCTTTAGATCTCCCACAAAAATGTTACTTTAGCCCCAAATTTTGCATGTTTACAAGGGTATCAAGAGAAAATGCACAATACAATTTGTTGTGCAATTTCTCCTTAGTACATCGATACCCCATATGTGGTGGACATATACTGTTTGGGTGCATGCTTGGGCTTGGAAGGGAAGGAGCGCAATTTTATTTTTTGAGCACAAAATTGGCTGGAATCGTTAGCGGACGCTATGTCACATTTGTAGAGCCCCTGATGTGCCTAAATAGAAAACCTACCCACAAGTGACCCTATTTTGGAAATTGGGCCCCCAAGGATTTTATCTAGATGTTTTGTGAGCACCTTGAACCCCCAGATGCTACACAGAATTTTATAACATTGAACCAGGAAGATATACACATTTTTAACCACATAAATGTTGCTCTATTCCCAAATTTTTAATTTTCACTAGGGTAACAGGAGATAATGGTCAATACAATTTGTTGTGCAATTTCTCCTGAGTACGCCAATACCCCATATGTGGCTGCAAACTACTTTTGAGGCACAAAAAAAGGAAAAAAAATCCAGCTCACCCCTGTTCACTCCATGGAACACCGGCAGCACACGGAAAAACGCCCAAACCTGAGCGAGAACAAACGATGCAGAAACAAGAGCAAATGCAACGCCTTAGCAGGGAGACTCAGGAAGTAAAACACCAAACTTTATTAAGTCCAATAAAAAATACAAAGGTACAGACCACCTTGTGGGGGGACAGAAAAAAATTAATGACCCAAGGACAGAGGAAAATTCCTACATGTTTCGAGCAGTGAACGTCTTAATCATGGAATGAAGGAAAGTCTCTAATAGGAGTTATTTAAAACCAAATCCACACAACGTCATCAGAGCAGGTGCTCTAATTATGGAATGTGAATTGTCAATCCATTCAAAGTGAATGTGTGCAAACATATATGACAAAATATAACACAGAGACAAAAATAAAAACTACACATTATAACAGTCTATAGAGAAAATTAAAAACAATTGTATAGACAAGGAGAAATAAAAGAAAAAATGATGAAAAAATACTACAGACAAAAAACGCTTATGCAAGGAAAATCAGCAAAAAACAATCACATAATATAAAGTTTGGGTCATGCGCACTATGAAGCTGGGTGTACACGTCCTGGCTTCAAACTGAAGTAGTGTGCATGACCCAAACTCCGGGATCATGCGCACTGAGCCGAAATCCACCATAGGACGCGATGGCAGCCGGAGAGGTGAGTTTGATCATCCTGTGACGCTGCATATTCATTAGCATGTCAACACGCCCACAGGGACGTACTAACATACTAATGGGGGCGACTGGCCAGGGAACTAATGCCCAAGGGACAAGTGCCCTCACTCATTAGCATATGGTAAAATCTTTAGAAATACTTTTTGTAAAGCTCTCTTTATCTATGCTAGTGTATACAGGGTCAGTTAGACAGGGATTAGCAATATCCACCCAGCACTGCTCATGGTTCTGGGTGCATATTGCACCTGACAGGTTCCCTTTAAACCCTTAAGGGGGCTTTACACGCTACGATATCGTTAATGCTTTATCTTCGGGGTCACGTCGTTATTGACGCTCATCCGGCGTCATTAACGATATTGCAGCGTGTGACACTTATGTGTGACCTAAAACAATCGCAAAAGCGGTCAAAATCGTTTGCCGCAGAGAGGTCGTCCTAAAACAAAAAATCGTTTACCTCTCATTAGCGATGTTGTTCCTCGTTCCTGCAGCAGCACACATCGCTGTGTGTGACACTGCAGGAGCGACGAACATCTCCTTTTCTGCGTCCACCGCCAATGCGGAAGGAAGGAGGTGGGCGGAATGTTACGTCCCGCTAATCTTCGCTTCTATTGGACGCCTGCCGTGTGACATCACTGTGACGCCGAACGACAAGCCCCCTTAGAAAGGAGGCGGATCGCCTGCCAGAGCGACGTCGCAGGGCAGGTGAGCCGTGTGACGGGGGAGCGCGATTTTGTGCGCGACAGGCAGCGATATGCCCGTGTCGCACAAACGATAAGGGCGGGTACGCATGCTAGCGATATCGTTACCGATATCGCTACCGTGTAAAGCCCCCTTTACTCCAATTAGGCTACAAATACCCTCAAATTAAAGCTTAAGGCCCAGTCACACACAACGACTTACCAGCGATCCCGAAAACGATGCGACCTGATAGGGATCGCAGGTAAGTCGCTGGGAGGTCGCAGATGAGATGTCACACAGTCAGATCTTACCAGCGATGCAGGAACAATACAGGTCGCAGTAGCACCCTGTATAACGATCTCAGCAATCACTGTGACCCTGTCACACAGTGTCAAACACAGCGATGTGTCCTGCCCAGCAGGACATCGCCTTTGAAGAAAATGGCCTGGACCATTCTGCAACGATTAGCGATCTCACAGCAGGGGCCTGATCGCTGGTAAGTGTCACACATAACGAGATCGCTAACGGGATCGCTACTGCGTCACCAAACGGTGACTCAGCTGCGATCTCGCTAGCGATCTCGTTATGTGTGACAGTACCTTAAGCCTCTGCACTCTAAAGGGAATCTGTCAGTAGGTTTTAGACATCTAATCTGAGGACCGCATGATGTAGGGGTTAAAACACAGAATTCAAGATATATCACTTATCACACTGTGTGCTGTTGTTTACTTATATTAAGGTTTTATCACCCCACTATGACTAGCTTGCAAGCAAGCCTGTGTCGGCCCCCCTCCTGTGATAAGCAGCCTACTGACAATAGACTTTCTTCATAGAGAGTAAAGGCCCCGTCACACTAAGAAACATCGCTAGCAACATCGCTGCTAACGAACAACTTTTGTGACGTTGCTAGCGATGTTGCTTAGTGTGACATCCAGCAACAACCTGGCCCCTGCTGTGAGGTCGTTGGTTGTTGCTGAATGTCCTGGGCCATTTTTTAGTTGTTGCTGTCCCGCTGTGAAGCACAGATCGCTGTGTGTGACAGCGAGACAGCAACAACTAAATGTGCAGGCAGCAGGAGCCGGCTTCTGCAGAGGCTGGTAACCAATGTAAACATCGGGTAACCAAGAAGCCCTGTCCTTGGTTACCCGATATTTACCTTTGATACCAGCCTCCGCCGCTCTCATTGCCTGTGCTGCCGGCTCCTGCTCTGTGCACATGTAGCTGCAGCACACATCGGGTTAATTAACCCGATGTGTGCTGTAACTAGGAGAGCAAGGAGCCAGCGCTAAGCATTGTGCGCTGCTCCCTGCTCTGTGCACATTTAGCTGCAGCACACATCGGGTAATTAACCCGATGTGTGCTGTAACTAGGAGAGCAAGGAGCCAGCGCTAAGCATTGTGCGCTGCTCCCTGCTCTGTGCACATTTAGCTGCAGCACAGATCGGGTAATTAACCCGATGTGTGCTGTAACTAGGAGAGCAGGGAGCCAGCGCTAAGCATTGTGCGCTGCTCCCTGCTCTGTGCACATTTAGCTGCAGCACACATCGGGTAATTAACCCGATGTGTGCTGTAACTAGGAGAGCAGGGAGCCAGCGCTCAGTGTGCGCTGCTCCCTGCTCTCTGCACGTGCGGTGGTAACCAAGGTAAATATCGGGTTGGTTACCCGATATTTACCTTAGTTACCAAGCGCAGCATCTTCCACGCAGCGCTGGGGGCTTGTCACTGGTTGCTGGTGAGCTCACCAGCAACTTGTGTAGCGACGCTGCAGCGATCCCTGCCAGGTCAGGTTGCTGGTGGGATCGCTGGAGCGTTGCAGTGTGACATCTCACCAGCAACCTCCTAGCAACTTACCAGCGATCCCTATCGTTGTTGGGATCGCTGGTAAGTTGCTTAGTGTGACGGTACCTTAAAGCTGGTGTCACACACAGCGACAACGACAACGACGTCGCTGCTACGTCACCATTTTCTGTGACGTTGCAGCGACGTCCCTGTCGCTGTGTGTGACATCCAGCAACGACCTGGCCCCTGCTGTGAGGTCGCCGGTCGTTGCTGAATGTCCAGCTTCATTTTTTGGTCGTCACTCTCCCGCTGTGACACACACATCGCTGTGTGTGACAGCGAGAGAGCGACGAAATGAAGCGAGCAGAGAGCAGGAGCCGGCATCTGGCAGCTGCGGTAAGCTGTAACCAGCGTAAACATCGGGTAACCAAGGGAAGACCTTTCCCTGGTTACCCGATATTTACCTTCGTTACCAGCCTCCCCTCTTGCTGCCAGTGCCGGCTCCTGCTCTGTGCACATGTGGCTGCAGTACATATCGGGTTAATTAACCCGATGTATACTGTAGCAAGGAGAGCAAGGAGCCAGCGCTAAGCAGTGTGCGCGGCTCCCTGCTCTCTGCACTGTGACATGTAGCTGCAGCACACATCGGGTTAATTAACCCGATGTGTACTGTACCTAGGAGAGCAAGGAGCCAGCGCTAAGCGCGGCTCCCTGCTCTCTGCACTGTGACATGTAGCTGCAGCACACATCGGGTTAATTAACCCAATGTGTACTGTACCTAGGAGAGCAAGGAGCCAGCGCTAAGCGCGGCTCCCTGCTCTCTGCACATGTAGCACAGCGACGTTATGATCGCTGCTTCTGCTGTGTTTGACAGCTAAGTAGCGATCATAACAGCGACTTACAAGGTCGCTGTTACGTCACCGAAAATGGTGACGTAACAGCGACGTCGCTGTCGCTTAGTGTGAACCCAGCTTTACATGAAACCTGGGATATGATGGGCCCAGAATTAAAGAAGCTCTGATGAGTATTCATAGTAAAACAATGAATTCTTATTGAATATCATTAAAATATAAACTAAATAATTTACTAATTACAAATCAGCAAAGGTGCCTTAAAGACATAGGGCATGGATGCAAGACTAGTATAGATATGTGTAAATTAGGTAACTGGTAAGTTCTCTCTAGCATTGAAGTATTGCTATTACACCAAGCAAAAGCCAATAGGTCACATGAAATAATGTGTAAAATAATAATGTAAAATACTCCTAAATTAGGTAAGTAGTCTTAGGGTACATAGTATATGTAGAAAGAACATAGGTATTGCACTTTTATTATATTCAGGAGGTAAAGTGCCAGCAATAGTGCATAAACCACAATACAGGTGTATAAAAGGTGCTGATACTACGAATGCGCTGACCTGTAGCCGCAGGTGACCTGGGATTAAATATAAATTACACATAAAGAAGAAGAATGAATGTTAGTATAATGTACTATAGCAAATGAGGATATCCATATTTGTACAATATGTTAAAGAAGTTGTCCAGTACCAAAACTGTTTTTTTCCCCTCATATATCTTGCCTCTCCAAACATCCATTAAGCTATTTTAGCAATATTACCTTTTATCATGCTGTGGCAGCACATCCTTATTGCTGACTCCAGCTCTGATGGGGTTAATCTCTCTCCTAACTTCCTGAGTTCAATTCCTACAACTCCCATAATTATGGGATTATAATCATTTTCAGTGGCCAGCAGTCTGTATCTCACACCCACTCAGATCTCCACCCAAACTGCTCCCTCTCCTCCTTCCTGTGTGCACTGCCCAACCATATAGAGCTTTTATCTTTTGCTCTTTCTGATCTATTGCCATGCAGCACCTCAGGTGACAGAGTGGAACAAGTTGGTGCCATGCTCCGCTCTGTCACATGCTGTGCTGCATGGCACCAACTTGCTCCGCTCTGACACATGCTGTGCTGCATGGCACCAACTTGTCACTCTCTTGCTGCGTTCTGTCTGTCACCTGTACTGCTCGTGGGAGTACAGGATCATACTGCCCGGCTCCGCACGCACTCCTGACAGATGAGCAGAGCGGGTGGCTGTGTGCTGGATAGTGCGATCAGATACTTGCGAGATGGGGGGTTTCCAGCTGAAGAAACCCTCCATGTACTCTACATTGGCGCCCCATACCTCACATATCTGCTGCCGGATGCTAAGCCCTACTCTCCACACTGGCGCCCCAGTCCTCATAAATCTGCTGCCGAGAGATAAGCCCTTTTCACCTTTTCACATTGGCGCCCCGTACCTCGCACAACCTCAGGATCCTCCCCTCGATGCTGGGCTGTGACGTGTGGTATTCACCGCCCAAAGCCCCGTCAATCAGGGTGAGTGGCACTGGCATCCCCTGATATAATGTCAACTTTCAGAGCCCTGAAGTTGACGTGACATCAGCGGACGCCAGCGGCCACAGCAGCCTGGGGTCATGTGACCGGCACTGAGCGAGCAGGATAGCGCCGCTCAGTTTCAAAACTGAAAATAGAAGGGAATTAAGACAACTGAAATTGTAAATTACATTGATATATAAAATAAAAAAATGGGTGAACCACCCTTTTAATGTACATTCATATATTAGATGGAAAGTGTTGCCATCTAGTGGTAAAAGGAAGATGTGTTATCTAGCATATTGATGCAATATAAAATGTAAATGAACAAAAATATAAACACAACATTTTTGTTTTTGCTCCCATTTTTCATGAGCTGAACTTTAAGACTTTCCCTGTATACAGAAGGCCTTTTTCTCCCATATATTGTTCACGACTTTGTCTAAATCTGTGTTAGTGACACTTCTCCTTTGATAATCCATCCACCTCACAGGTGTGGCATATAAAGATGCTGATTAGACAGAATGATTATTACACAGGTGTGCCTTACACTGGCCACAATAGAAGGCCACTCTAAAATGTGCAGTTTGATCACACAGCACAATGCCACAGATGTCGCAAATTTTGAGGAAGGGTACAATTGTCAAGCCGACTGTAGGAATGTCCACCAGAGCTGTTGCCCATTGAATGTTCATTTCTCTACCATAAGCCATCTCCAAAGGAGTTTCAGAGAATGTAGCAGTACATCCAACCGACCTCACAACCGCAGCCACGTGTAATCACACCAGCCCAGGTCCACAACATCCAGGATCTTCACCTCCAAGATCGTCTCAGACCAGCCACCCGCACAGCTGCTGCAATAATCGTTTTGTTCGTTGCCGTAACTGATGCGAGTGAACAAATGCTCACATTTAATGGTGTTTGGCATGTTGGAAAGTTGTTCTCCTCATGGATAAATCCCAGTTTTTACTGTACAGTGCACAGTGGCGTAACTAGAGTTTGATGGGCCCCGGTGCAAAGTTCAGACCTGGGCCCCCCCCTCCACATACACCGACACTTGGGGTAGGGGATAATGACATTGACACTCGGGGTACGGGATAATAATGCTGACACTTGGCTCTTACCCTCAGCGCCCAGATTTCTCATGATCTTAAATCCCTCTATCAGCACCCAGCTTTCCTATGTTCTGATATCCATCTTGTCCTCGGCACCCAGCTTTCCTATGTTCTGATATCCATCTTGTCCTCGGCACCCAGCTTCCCCATGCTCTGCTATACATCTTTCCCTCAGCACCCAGCTTTCCCATATCAGAGCATGGGAAAGCTGGCTGCTGAGAGCAGATGTATAGCAGAGCATGGGAAAGCTGGGTGCTGAGGGAAAGAGCCTTTTTCCCTCAGCACAAAACGTTCCCATCCCATGATTGTATCTTTGTCTCCCCTTGTATATAGTTCTCCAAACACAATTATGGCCCCCACATAGCCTTCCATATAGTATAAAGGGTCCCACATAACCCTTCATATATTAGAATACCCTTCCATAGTCCTCCATGTATTATAATGCATTTCCCATAGTTTTCCATGTATTATAATTCACCCCATAGTACTCAATATATATTACTCCACCACATAGTCCTCCATATATTATAATGCACCCCCATAATCCTCCATGTATAAAGTAGCCCTTCAATTATTATAATGAATTTCTCATAGTTTGCCATATATTATAATTCACCCCATAGTTCTCCATATATTATACTGCACCACATAGTCCTCCATATATTATAAGGCAGCCCTATAGTTTTCCATTTATAAAGTAGCCCTCATAGCCCTCCAATTATTATAATGAATTTCTCATAGTTCTCCATATATTATAATTCACCCCCATAATCCTCCATGTATAAAGTAGCCCTCATAGCCCTCCAATTATTATAATGAATTACTCATAGTTCTCCATATATTATAATTCACCCCATAGTACTCCATATATTATACTTCACCACATAGTCCTCCATGTTTTATAATGCACCCCCATAGTCCATGTATAAGGTAGGCTCCATAGTCCTCCATATATTATAATGTAGCCCCCATAGTCCTATATGTATTATAACACAACCCCATAAAACTTCATATTGTATTATGCAGCCCCATACTCCCACATGTATAATACACCCCTATATTCCATGTATAAGGTGTCCTTCATTTTGTATTATGCAGCCCCCCCAGACCTCCATATATAATAATGCAGCCAGCCTCCCCAGTCCTCCATGTATAATAATGCAGCCAGCCTCTCCAGGCCTCCATGTATAACAATGCACCCAGCCTCCCCAGGCCTCGATGTAAAATAATGCATCCAGCCTCCCCAGTCCTCCATGTATAATAATACAGCCAGCCTCCCCAGACGTCCATGTATAAAATAGCAGCCAGCCTTTCCAGGCCTCCATGAATAATGTAGCAGCCAGCCTCTCCAGACCTCCATGTATAACCATGCAGCCAGCCTCCCCAGGCCTCCATGTATAATATAGCAGCCAGCCTCCCCAGTCCTCCATGTATAATAATGCATGCAGCCTCCCCAGTCCTCCATGTATAATAATACAGCCAGCCTCCCCAGACGTCCATGTATAAAATAGCAGTCAGCCTCTCCAGGCCTCCATGTATAATAATGCAGCCAGCCTCCCCAGGCCTCCATGTATAATAATGCAGCTAGCCTCCCCAGGCCTCCATGTATAATAATGCAGCCAGCCTCCCCAGGCCTCCATGTATAATAATGCACCCAGCCCTCCATGTATAATAATGCAGCCAGCCTCCCCAGACCTCCATGTATAATAATGCAGCCAGCCTCCCCCAGCCTCCATGTATAATAATGCACCCAGCCTCCCCAGGCCTCCATGTACAATAATGCAGCCAGCCTCCGTAGACCTCCATCTATAATAATGCAGCCAACCTCTCCAGGCCTCCATCTATAATAATGCAGCCAGCCTCGCCAGTCCTCCATGTATAATAATGCATCCAGCTTCCCCAGGCCTCCATGTATAACATAGCAGCCAGCCTGCCCCGGCCTCCATGTATAATAATGCAGCCAGCCTCCCCTGGCCTCCATGTATAATAATGAGCCAGCCTCTCCAGGCCTCCATCTATAATAATGCAGCCAGCCTCGCCAGTCCTCCATGTATAATAATACAGCCAGCCTCCCCAGGCCTCTATGTATAATATAGCAGCCAGCCTCCCCAGGCCTCCATGTATAATATAGCAGCCAGCCTCCCCAGGCCTCCATGTATAATATAGCAACCAGCCTCCCCAGGCCTCCATGTTTAATATAGCAGCCAGCCTCTCCAGGCCTCCATGTATAATATAGCAGCCAGTCTCCCCAGGCCTCCATGTATAATGCAGCCTCTCTATAACTCTATGTATAATATAACAGCCAGCCTCTCCAGGCCTCCATGTATAATATAGCAGTCAGCCTCTCCAGGCCTCCATGTATAATATATCAGCCAGCCTCCCCAGGCCTCAATCTATAATAATGCAGCCAGCCTCGCCAGTCCTCCATGTATAATAGTACAGCCAGCCTCCCCAGGCCTCCATGTATAATATAGCAGCCAGCCTCCCCAGGCCTCCATGTATAATATAGCAGCCAGCTTCCCCAGGCCTCCATGTATAATATAGTAACCAGCCTCCCCAGGCCTCCATGTATAATATAGCAGCCAGCCTCTCCAGGCCTCCATGTATAATATAGCAGCCAGCCTCCCCAAGCCTCCATGTATAATGCAGCCTCTCTAGGACTCTATGTATAATATAGCAGCCAGCCTCTCCAAGCCTCCATGTATAATATAGCAGTCAGCCTCTCCAGGCCTCCATGTATAATATAGCAGCGAGCCTCCGCAGGCCTCCAAGTATAAAGCAGCCTCCCCAGGCCTCCAGGTATAATGCAGCCTCTCCAGGCGTCCATTTATAATATAGCAGCCAGCCTCTTCAGGCCTCCATGTTTAATATAGCAGCCAGCCTCTCCAGGCCTCTATGTGTAATATAGCAGCCAGCCTCCCCAGGCCTCCATGTTTAATATAGCAGCCAGCCTCTCCAGTCCTCCATGTTTAATATAGCAGCCAGCCTCCCCAGACCTCCATGTATAATGCAGCCTCCCCTAGCCTCCATGTATAATGCAGCCAGCCTCTCCAGACCTTCATGTATAATATAGCAGCCAGCCTCTCCAGGCCTCCATGTTTAATATAGCAGCCAGCCTCTCCAGGCCTCCATGTATAATATAGCAGCCAGCCTCCCCAAGCCTCCATGTATAATGCAGCCTCCATGTATAATGCAGCCTCTCCAGGCCTCCATGTATAATAATGCAGCCTCCCCAGGCCTTCATGTATAATGCAGCCTCTCCAGGCCTCCATGTATAATGCAGCCTCTCCAGGCCTCCATGTATAATGCAGCCTCTCCAGGCCTCCATATATAATTCAGCCTCTCCAGGCCTCCATGTATAATGCAGCCTCTCCAGGCCTCCATGTATAATAATGCAGCCTCCCCAGGCCTCCATGTATAATGCAGCCTTCCCAAGCCTCTGGCCACCATGTACTCACTAATTTATATTAAAAAAACAAAAACAAAAAACAAACAAACAAGTCCTTACCTTCTCTCTTCCTTCCACCGCTGCTCTGTATTCACGTCTCCTCGTTCCACCGATGCTGTCCTCACCGCTTTCCTCTTCCACCGCTGCTCATCCTCCCCTCTTCTCACTCTCCCGGTGCTGTGGTCGGCGTCCTCCCGTCCTGCCCTCTGTGCACTCAGCACAGCAGTCGCACGGGAGTGATGTCAACGCGCAGTCACAGGGGAAGAATGATGATGCATAGCACGGCAGCAGCCGCGCTATGCTTCATCATTACTGTGCGTGGTGACGGGGGAGCACCGGTGCCACCGCTGACACCAGGCAGCGGGTCATATAGCGGCCGCGTGGTCTGTGACAGATCAGTGCAGCTCCTCTCTCACTGACAGGAGCTGGCTGCTGATCTGCCGGGCGGCTGCCGGGCCCCTAACCTCCCAGGCCCGGTCGCAATAGCGACCGCTGCGACCGCGGTAGTTACGCCCCTGACAGTGCAGATGGCAGACTGTGTTTATGGCGTCATGTGGGGCAGTGAATTAAGTGGCCCATGTAATCAGGTTTTTGTCACCTAATCTTAGAGCAACATCATGTACAGGCAGAGACCCTAATTCCAGTGATGTATCTCAGAGCTGCATACTATAGTTTTGAAAAAATCCGTTTTATGAATAGGAAATGATCATTAGAAGACTAGTAAACTTATTGCCGGGAAGTGAAACATATTCATGAACTCTATGTAACCCTATCCCCCCCACTGATTGGCAGCTTTCTGTGTGCATAGGCAGAAAACCACCAATCAGTGGGGTGGGGGAGGGGGTGTTATACAGAGCTCAAAATTAAGAAAACTGCAACAGATATATTAGTAATTTTATCACAATGACAGCAAGCAGCCCAGAAAGTGAGAAATCACTTGAATCAGGGTCTCTGCCCCATTTTATGAAGCAAAAACCTGTTGGCAGATTCCCTTTTAGAGATCTACTGATTTATTTTTGTTATGAACCTTCAAAGGGGTTGGATCCCCTGAAAGTAAACATAAGATTTATGCTGCATCTAGGGGTTTGTAACACACATAATGTTATGCTTTATGTCTGTCATGGCTGTACAAGACTTTAATCCGTGTGCTTGTACATTATTTAGTAGGTCCATCTGGGAACGTGCCTTTTTAAATCATTAACACAACACTAAAACAAGCCTGGAATGGAATTTTTCCCAGTGTTTATGGTTTGTGTATTTTAAGATCACAAGTTTTATATGTATTTGTAGCTGAACGAGAACAGGTTACAGTGCTGGCCAAAAGTATTGGCACCCCTGCAATTTTGTCAGATAATAGTTTCTTCTTGAAAATGATTGCAAGCACAAATTCTTTGGTATTATTATCTTCATTTATATTGCTTGCAATGAAAAAACACAAAAGAGAATGAAACAAAAATAAAATCATTGATCATTTCACACAAAACTCCAAAATGGGCCAGACAAAAGTATTGGCACCCTTAGCCTAAGGGGCACTTTGCACACTACGACATCGCAGGTGCGATGTCGGAGGGGTCATGTCGAAAGTGACGCACTTCCGGCGTCGCACTCGACATCGTAGTGTGTAAATCCTAGATGATACGATTAACGAGCGCAAAATCGTCGTAATTGTATCATCGGTGTAGTGTCTGGGAATTCCATAATTACGTGACTGCAACAGGTACGATGTTGTTCCTTGTTCCTGCGGCAGCACACATCGCTGTGTGTGAAGCCACAGGAGCGATGAACATCTCCCTGCGTCCTGCAGCTCACGCCGGCTATGTGGAAGGACAGAGGTGGGCGGGATGTTTACATCCCGCTCATCTCCGCCCCTCCGCTTCTATCGGCCGCCTGCCATGTGACTTCGCTATGACACCACACGACCCGCCCCCTTAATAAGGAGGCGGGTCGCCAGCCAGATCGACGTCACAAGGCAGGTGAGTCCATGTGAAGCTGCCGTAGCGATAATGTTCGCTACGGCTGCTATCACAAGATATCGCTGCTGCGACGGGGGCGGGGACTATCGTGCTCTGCATCGCAAGCATCGGCTTGCGATGTCGTTGTGTCCAAAGTGCCCCTAATACTTGGTTGCACAACCTTTAGCCAAAATAACTGCAAACAACCGCTTTCGGTAACCATCAATGAGTTTCTTACAATGCTCTGCTGGAATTTTAGACCATTCTTCTTTGGCAAACTGCTCCAGGCCCCTGAGATTTGAAGGGTGCCTTCTCCAAACTGCCATTTTGAGATCTCTCCACAGGTGTTCTATGGGATTCAGGTCTGGACTCATTGCTGGCCACTTTAGTAGTGTCCAGTGCTTTCTATCAAACCATTTTCTAGTGCTTTTTGAAGTGTGTTTTGGGTTATTGTCCTGCTGGAAGATCCATGACCTCTGAGGAAGACACAGCTTTCTCACACTGGGCCCTACATTATGCTGAAAAATTTGTTGGTAGTCTTCAGACTTCATAATGCCATGCACACGGTCAAGCAGTCCAGTGCCAGAGGCAGCAAAGCAACCCCAAAACATCAGGGAACCTCCGCCATGTTTGACTGTAGTGACCGTGTTCTTTTCTTTGAATGCCTCTTTTTTTCCCTGTAAACTCTATGTTGATAGCTTTTCCCAAAAAGCTCTACTTTTGTCTCATCTGACCAGAGAACATTCTTCCAAAACGTTTTAGGCTTTCTCAGGTAAGTTTTGGCAAACTCCAGCCTCTCTTTTTTATGTCTCGGGGTAAGAAGTGGGGTCTTCCTGGGTATCCTACCATACAGTCCCTTTTCATTCAGACTCCAACGGATAGTACGGGTTGACACTGTTGTACCCTCGGACTACAGGTCAGCTTGAACTTGTTTGGATGTTAGTCGAGGTTCTTTATCCACCATCCGCACAATCTTGCGTTGAAATCTCTCATCAATTTTTCTTTTCCTTCCACATCTAGGGAGGTTAGCCACAGTGCCATGGGTTTAAACTTCTTGATGACAGTGCGCACCGTAGACACAGGAACTTTCAGGTCTTTGGAGATGGACTTGTAGCCTTGAGATTGCTCATGCTTCCTCACAATTTGGATTCTCAAGTCCTCAGACAGTTCTTTGGTCTTCTTTCTTTTCTCCTTGCTCAATGTGGTACACACAAGGACACAGGACAGAGGTTGAGTCAACTTTAATACATGTCAACTGGCTGCAAGTGTGATTTAGTTAATGCCAACACCTGTTAGGTGCCACAGGTAAGTTACAGGTGCTGTTAATTACACAAATTAGAGAAGCATCACATGATTTTTCAAACAGTGCCAATACTTTTGTCCACCCCATTTTTTATGTTTGGTGTGGGATTATATCCAATTTGGCTTTATGACAATTTTTTTTTTTTTCATTGAAGACAAATTAAATAAAGATAATAATACCAAAGAATTTGTGATTGCAATCATTTTCAAGAAGAAACTGAGTATTATCTGACAGAATTGCAGGGGTGCCAATACTTTTGGCCAGCACTGTAGGAGAGTGGAGAGAGAGCAAAAATGCACACACTGATACTGTGTGTACTCTCATCTTCTGCAGTGTCTGTGCATGAAGGTCTGGGATTTGAAACTAGGTAATGTGAGTGCCCCAGAGCAAGCACCATCAGTCAACATATGGGAGGGGGTGCTAAGGATGCTAGGCGATGGGGAAATGAATTAACCCGTGACCTTGGCCATGACAATGTTGCACCAAGGAACCCTTATTTACGTATATAATTGAAATTTGAATTGAAATGACTTTTCAAACAGTGCCAATACTTTTGTCCACCCCATTTTTTATGTTTGGTGTGGAATTATATCCAATTTGGCTTTATGACAATTTTTTTTTTTTCATTGAAGACAAATTAAATAAAAATAATAATACCAAAAAATTTGTGATTGCAATCATTTTCAAGAAGAAACTAAGTATTCTCTGACAGAATTGTAGGGGTGCCAATACTTTTGGCCAGCACTGTACGTGAGCAAACATTTCCCTCCAACATGATTATATATATATGACATGATTATATACAGCTTGTGAAATTGCTGACATACAATAGGTAAAACTCCAGGTTACACCAGTGGCTCACTCCAGAATTTTACCATTAGAGAACAACTGGTTATGACTCACTTCCTCATGTCCTAAGTGCGGTGTGCATCTGAAAGATACAGACACTTAAGGAAATGAGCCAAAACATCCTGGAATGTCATACGGCACACTAAAAAAATCGGCAGACACACTTGTACTGTAATGTATCTTTTTATTTGTGATTTCAGACCAAATAATCTGTTAAAGCTACATAATTAACACGTCACAGTGTAACAAAAGGCCAAGCAGTAAACAATCATCAGTACTTATAAATTACTCTGGGGGCATTTTCGGTCATTGACAAATAGTAACAAATCTCAGACGTGTGTCATGTGTTAGGGTAATAAGCTTTGCAACCAGAAGTTTGCATACACTATCTATAAAGCTGCATACAGTGGGTACGGAAAGTATTCAGACCGCTTTAAATGTTTCACTCTTTGTTTCATTGCAGCCATTTGGTAAATTCAAGAAAGTTCATTTTTTTCTCATTAATGTACGCTCTGCACCCCATCTTGACAGAAAAAACCCCAGAAATTTAGAAATGTTTTCAAATTTATTAAACAAAAAAACTGAAATATCACATCATATGCCCCTGCAGCTCCAGCCGCTGGCTCCTAAAAGGAGTCGCAGGGAAAAAAACCAACTATGACTGGGCGCTGAGGGATCACACGCTCCCAGTCATAGCTGTTTTTTTCCCCGTGACTCACATGCTTCAGTCATGTGGCACCAACCCTTCTACAAGAGAGTCTAAAGCCAGCTTTACACGTTGCAATTAGTTGTACAATCGCATTTGCGATGTGACACGCCCAGGTTGCATACGAGATCTTATGAGATTGCACGTAGGTCGTTCATTTGCTGACACACGAGCGTTAGTAGCCTAGGTTAAATTGATCAATTTTGTGTGCGTTCCTTTAGATCATGTGTTCTGTGACGTATGCATTGGGCACCTTTTTTTTTTTTTTTTTATTTATTGACTTGCCAAGCGTGTGTAATGTGTAAGGATGCGTTTTTACTATGTCATATGCCATTCAGCTCTGCTACATGGCCGCTGACAGCAGACACAGACAGCCGTGTAGCAGAGCTGAATGGCAGATGACAGCAGACACAGACAGAGCCGCACTGTCAGAATGAACTCGGGTGAACTTTACCCGACTTCATTGTAATGCTGCGGCTCTGTCTGTGTCGCGTCCTGATTAGCGGTCACCTGTGAAGGACTCACCGGTGACTGCTAATCTCCTGAGTGACTGAAGTGAGCAGCCCTCTCTCATAAACTCACCGATCCCCGATCCCCGGCACTGCACGGCGTTCACACTGCTCCGGCGGCTTTTACTGTTTTTAAAAAGCCGTCCGCCCATTAAACAATCTCGTATTCCCTGCTTTCCCCGCCCACCGGCGCCTATGATTGGTTACAGTGAGACACGCCCCCACGCTGAGTGACAGGTGTCACACTGCACCCAATCACAGCAGCCGGTGGGCGTGTCTATACTGTGTAGTGAAATAAATAATTAAATAATTAAAAAAAACGGCGTGCGGTCCCCCCCAATTTTAAAACCAGCCAGATAAAGCCATACAGCTGAAGGCTGGTATTCTCAGGATGGGGAGCTCCACGTTATGGGGAGCCCCCCAGCCTAACAATATCAGCCAACAGCCGCCCAGAATTGCCGCATACATTATATGCGACAGTTCTGGGACTGTCCCCGGCTCTTCCCGATTTGCCCTGGTGCGTTGGCAAATCGGGGTAATAAGAAGTTATTGGCATCCCATAGCTGCCAATAAGTCCTAGATTAATCATGTCAGGTGTCTATGAGACACCTTCCATGATTAATCTGTAAATTACAGTAAATAAACACCCACCCCCCCCGAAAAAATCCTTTATTAGAAATAACAAACGCAAACATATACCCTGGTTCACCACTTTAATCAGCCCCAAAAAGCCCTCCATGTCCGGCGTAACCCAGGATGGTCCAGCGTCGCTTCCAGCTGTGCTGCATGGAGGTGACCGGAGCTGCAGCAGACACAGCCGCTCCTGTCATCTCCACACAGCAACTGAAGACAGCTGCGCGATCGGCTGAGCTGTCACTGAGGTTACCCGCTGTCACTGGATCCAGCGGTGGCCGCGGGTAACCTCAGTGACAGCTCAGCTGATCGCGCTACTCACCGCTGCTCCTCTCACCTCCACGCAGCAACTGAGGTGAGTAGCGCGATCAGCTGAGCTGTCACTGAGGTTACCCGCGGCCACCGCTGGATCCAGTGACAGCGGGAAACCTCAGTGACAGCTCAGCCGATCGCGCGGCTGTCTTCAGTTGCTGCGTGGAGGTGACAGGAGCGGCGGTGTCTGCTGCAGCTCCGGTCACCTCCATGAAGCAGCGCTGGAAGCGACGCTGGAGCATCCTGGATTACGCCGGACATGGAGGGCTTTTGGGGGCTGATTAAAGTGGTGAACCAGGGTATATGTTTGTGTTTTTTATTTCTAATAAAGGATTTTTTCGGGTGTGTGTGTGTTTATTTACTGTAATTTACAGATTAATCATGGAAGGTATCTCGGGGAGACGCCTGACATGATTAATCTAGGATTTATTGGCAGCTATGGGCTGCCAATAACTCCTTATTACCCCGATTTGCCAACGCACCAGGGCAAATCGGGAAGAGCCGGGTACAGTCCCAGAACTGTCGCATATAATGTATGCGGCAATTCTGGGTGGCTGTTGGCTGATATTGTTAGGCTGGGGGGCTCCCCATAACGTGGAGCTCCCCATCCTGAGAATACCAGCCTTCAGCCGTATGGCTTTATCTGGCTGGTTTTAAAATTGGGGGGGACCGTACGCCGTTTTTTTTAATTATTTAATTATTTATTTCACTACACAGTATAGACACGCCCACCGGCTGCTGTGATTGGGTGCAGTGTGACACCTGTCACTCAGCGTGGGGGCGTGTCTCACTGTAACCAATCATAGGCACCGGTGGGCGGGGAAAGCAGGGAATACGAGATTGTTTAATGAGCGGCCGGCTTTTTCAAAACAGTAAAAGCCGCCGGAGCAGTGTGAACGCCGTGCAGCGCCGGGGATCGGTGAGTATATGAGAGAGGGGGATAGACTGACATGGACAGAGAGTGAGGGACAGAGATAGTGACCGACTGACAGAGATTAGTGAATGACAGATGTTGTGAGGCGCTTCAGAACGCAGCTTTTCAGCTGCGCTCTGAAGCGGACCTTTTTAATCTGCGGTGCAGAGCGCACACCTGCGCACATAGCATCAGACACCAAAATCGTATGAGGGATGTCACACGTTACAATTGACTAGGTTCGTGCAACAAAACGCTCAATTCTAGACAAAGATACGATGTGTTTGCGATCAACGGTTTTGCGTTCAATCCTGATCGCACGTAGATGTCACACGCAGACACCTCACAAACGATGCCGGATGTGCGTCACTTACAACTTGACCCCAACGACGGATTGTGAGATATATTGAAGCGTGTGTTGGGGGCTTAAGAAGATGAGATACCGTGTAATGTCAATTGCTGAGTACAATTCTTTCAATATCTGTGGATGAATGCCATTTGGCTGCAAGGGATTTGTCAATGTTTAATTTGCTCAGACACAGATGTGCTTCTTCTGGTGCTAAATTACTTATTTCAGATGATGATGTTTGACTTTTGCCTTGTTGAATGTTCACTGGAACAGTCAGTTCATTGGTGAACACAGATGAAAAGTGCCTGTTGAATATCTCAGCCTTTTCTTTGTACTCTAAAATTATCCTTTTAGCCTCTTACCATCTTTTAAGGGGCCAATACCATCTGTTGCTTTATTTTTGGCATTGATGTATTTAAAAAAATGTTTTTTTTCTGTTGCTGGTGATTTGCATTTCAGTAGCTAATTTTGCTAGCCTGTTTTCTTTTTTTACATTTCATGTGGAGATCTTAATACTCCTGAAATGCTATTATTGTATTCTCAGCCTTCAGCATTTTTAGGTGTCAAAGAAAACGGGGATGCTTAGCCAATTTCCCCATGTCAGTACTTACCCGGCTTCAAACTATGTAGCAGCTGCGATTTGACTAGGGCCGTCACATTTAGCTTAAAATGGCCGTTGACAGTTATGCGTAATAGAAAGAAATGAGACAGGAAAAAAATATTGAACACATGAAAAAAGAAAGGTGCCAAAAGCCATGGAATGTCATAACATCAGATGAAATTTATCTGTAATTAGAAAGCAGTCCTTCCACTTAATGAAAAATATCACCTCGTACAACTGATGGCCTATAAAAAGGTGTCTCATTACCAAGATGTCACTCAAGAAAACATCTCATGATGGATTAAACTGGTGAGCTGTATCAAGACCTTTTTAGCCTTATTGCACTGTTGTGGCCATAATTCTGAAGTGGAAAGAACATAATTTCACCATAGACCATCTACGACTTGGTGCTTCCCGCAAGATTTCAGACAGAAGACTGAAAAGAATTATGAGAAGAATTGTCCAACAGCCCAGGACCACCTTTGGAAAGCTACAGAATGACCTGGAATCAGCAGGTACAGTTGTTTCAGAGAAAACAAATAATGCACTCAACCTCCACAGCTTGTATACACACCACGCAAGACTCCATTGCTGAACAAAAAGCATGTTGAAGCTCATTAAAAGTTTGCTTATCAACATTTAGTCAAACCTGTGAAATACTGAGAAAATATGAAATACTGAGAAAATATAGTCTTCTAAAATGAGACCAAAATTAAACTCTTTGAATGCCATAATACACATCATGTTTGGAGGCCAAAAGTCATTACATATCACCCCCAAAACACCATACCAAAGTGAGGTTTGAAGGTGGTGAACATGATGGGGCTGTTTTTCAGCATACGACACTGGCAAATTTCATATCTATTGAAGGAAGGATGAATTCAGCGGCGTAGAGATAATCACGGAGGTGACTTTAAACAAAACGTCCAGGCTGCTTCATTAAAGGTGGTGTCACACACAGCAACGACGACAACGACGTCGCTGCTACGTCACCATTTTCTGTGATGTAGCAGCGACGTCCCGTCACTGTCGCTGTGTGTGACATCCAGCAACGAGCTGGCCCTGCTGTGAGGTCGCCGCTCGTTGCTGAATGTCCAGCTTCATTTTTTGGTCGTCGCTCTCCCGCTGGGACGCACACATCGCTGTGTGTGACAGCGAGAGAGCGACGAAATGAAGCGACCAGGGAGCAGGAGCCGGCATCTGGCAGCTGCGGTAAGCTGTAACCAGGGTAAACATCGGGTAACCAAGGGAAGACCTTTCCCTGGTTACCTGATATTTACCTTCGTTACCAGCGTCCGCCGCTCTCGCTGCCAGTGCCGGCTCCCTGCTCTCTGCACATGTAGCTGCAGTACACATCGGGTAATTAACCCGATGTGTACTGTAGCTAGGAGTGCAGGGAGCCAGCGCTAAGCAGTGTGCGCGGCTCCCTGGTCTCTGCACATGTAGCTGCAGTACACATCGGGTAATTAACCTGATGTGTACTGTAGCTAGGAGTGCAGGGAGCCAGCGCTAAGCATTGTGCGCGGCTCCCTGCTCTCTGTACATGTAGCACAGCGACACGTGTCGTTATGATCGCTGCTGCGTCTGCTGTGTTTGACAGCTAAGCAGCGATCATAACAGCAACTTACAAGGTCGCTGTTGCGTCACAGAAAATGGTGACGTAACAGCGACGTCGCTGTCGCTATGTGTGAACCCAGCTTAAGTCTCCATAAAGCAAGTCACACAAAAGGAAAATAAACAGCCTTTATTTGCAGGGAAACAGGATACACAGTCCTAGCAAAGGCACTACATTGTTAATCCAGCACACAAGTCCAAGCATGGAGCTTCACACAGAAGTACATCTTACCTCTACACACAATGAATCCATCTGGACTTTATGTCAACAATGCCACACCCCGGGGTGGGGATATTTGAGCAGCCAGTACATACCTATAGAGACAAATCTCGTGGATTTAGCATAAATTAGAATCTAATCTTTACCAGCTAATACCTCCGCTAGATGAGAACAAAAAAGACGTTTTAATCAACTCTACAGACATTATTTCATATTGTGGCCAGTAGCGCCAGAATGAAGGGTAGGTACACGCCTAGGGCAGTACCTCTTGCCTCCGTGAGGTGGGCACACTTTGGGGGAAAAAATGACATTGCTGAATATATGCGGCTGCCCAGCACTTTACTCCAGCTGCAGGCGTTCAGCACACTGACAACCGCAACGCAGGCACATAGATGAGCAGTATCGATGACACCACTCGCCTCTCTCTCTGCCTGCGCTCCATCCCTGCACTAAATTGTATTTGCGTTTATCAGACACAAACACAATTGACAATTGCTGTGAGTGTCACCTGGGACAGGAGCTGTAATCAGCTCTCTGCCCCTCCAGGTTCTCCAACAGAACACAGGTCACTTCCAGCCTGCACCCTGAGGGAGACTGCACACGCAGTGATGTCATTGCGCCATCCAGCACCCTCTGCTGTACAGGATAGAAGAAGAGACAGCAGCTACAGTGGATGGGGAGCCCAGATTAGGTTAGTATAAGCTTTTTTTATTTTTTCTTTGCCACAGAATAGGGGACATTACAAGAGGGGCCAACTTTGGAGATATGTGGAGCTGGCTGTGGGGATATGAGGGGCTGGCTATGGGAACATAAGAGGGGCTTGCTTTAAGGATATGAGGGGCTTGCTGTAAGGACATGAGGCGCTTGCTGAAGAGACAAGAGGGGCTGTCTGTTGCGACATGAAGGGCTGGTTGTTAAAATATGAGAGGCTGGCTGTGGGAACATAAGGGGGACTGGTGGTGGAGACATACATGGAGCTGCCTTTGGGGAGATACAAGGGGCTGACTGTGGGGACATACATGGGGCTCTGTGGGGACATACGTGGGGCTAACTGTGAGGACATACGAGGGTCTGGCTGTGGAACATACGTTGGGCTGACTGTGGAGACATACGTGGAATTGGCCGTGGGGACATACGTGGGGCTGGCCGTAGAAACATTTCAAGAGGGGCTGGCTGTGGGGCCATCTTATTATATGGGTAACTGTGGGGAACATTATACTGGGAGTTGTGAGGGACATTATACCTTGGCTGTGAAGACATAATACTGGAAAGGGGTCTGTGGTGACCATACTATATTGGGGCTGTTGAGGACATTATACTGTATAGGAGGCTTTGATGGACATCATACTCTATATTGGGGAACTTTGGTGGATATAATACTGCATGGGGTGCCGTGATGGAGATCATAGTGTAAATTGGGGGCTGTTGTGGATATCATATAGTATGAACGGCAGTGGAGACCATCATACCTTGTAGGGGGACAGTAAGAGGAGGGGGTACAGTTTGGAGAGGACAACGTGGTGGGCAATATGAAGCCATAGTATGAAGAGGGGGCACAGATGGATATGGAGAGGGACAGTGTGAAATGAGGTTACAGTATGGAAAGTGGTTAGCATGGCAGGGGGACAATGTGGAGATAAAGACAGTGTAAGGGATAGGTTTGGTGGAGAGGGGACAACTGTATAGGCCATGGATGATTCATAAGGCCGGAGAGTATGTGATTATAGCTGGTAATGGCAGACAGTGGGGTGGATATACAGTAGATCATTAAGGTGGACAGTGTGAAGAACATATACCATAGAAGGCTTATTTAGGACATTATATGGACAGATATTGTTACGCTGAGTGGATTTTAGGAACACTCTTATTTTTTAAGGGAACAGTGTAAGGATGTTCTGCAGAAGACCAGAGAAGAGAGAATCTGGAAAGACAAGCTGTGGATATGAAAAGTCATCATAGACATGATGGAGACGAAAAAAAAGAAACAACTTAATCAGAGAAGATGTTCCTTATAAGGTACCTGAATCTGAATATTAACTCTCAAGTATCCGGCATCCAACAAGAATGTAGCATGAAGAGGACTGTTCACACCAAAGAGATATTTTCTGCAGCTTTTATTCAAATTAAAAGCATCGCTGACGCGTTTCGAGCTGACAGTAGCTCTTAGTTGCAGCATAGTAGTAGCTTAGTAGTAGTTGCTACAACTAAGAGCTACTGTCAGCTCAAAACGCGTCAGCAATGCTTTTAATGTGAATAAAAGCTGCAGAAAATGTCCCTTTGGTGTGAACAGTCCTCTTCGTTCTACATTCTTTTTGGATGCCGGATACTTGGGACTTAATTATACTAGTCTGTGTTACCTGGGAGTTGGCCCAGAGATCTTTGTCCGAGCACCACACCTTATCCTGCAGGACATTGAATGAACTTTTGGATCTGGTGAGATGACTAACTATTTTCTTATAGACTACCTGGATCTAAATGTTTACCTGTTGATATTGACTACATCTCATCAGTACTGTGGTTCCTGTATGGTCCGCACTCTGATAATTACTGACTCCCAGCCTCTCCTTACCATTGTTAAGCGCACTTACTGGGAGTTGTAGGTTCATGATATACAACTGTAATGTTTTGGTGACATACACATGTACTGGTGATGATACTGGTGTTGTAATTATTAACAGACGGAAGTTCTCATGATTTATTGATGTGTTGATTGAGGTTCTGGTGATGCCTTAATGTACTGATGGTGGTTCTGGTGCCATAATCACGTACTGATGGTGGTTCTAGTGAGCTATTTATTTACTGTTTATGGTGCTGTATTTTTGTACTATTAATGGTTCTGGTGTTCTATTTATGTGCTGATGATGATAATTTTGGTTTTGTATTCATGTACTGATGGGTGATGAATACAGCACCACAATCATCACTAAATGAATACATTACCAGAGATATCAGTAGTACATGAATGCAGCACCAGAAACCACCATCACTATATGAATACATCATCAGAACCATCCAGGAATATGACACAAAGTCCACCATCATTCACCATCATTATGTGAAAACAAAACCACTATCATTTACAAAAATATGGAACCAGAACCAACATCAGTACAGAAATAGAGCACCTGAATTACCATCGGCTTTGTTGCAAACTGTATTTGTCGCATGACAGACATAAAAACCATCATACATATTCCTTTATAATGAGGTCTGTTTAGTTTTTATAAGGGTATCTGCCAATTGCTGGACACCTTAATTGAAACCAATTAGTCCCCACTATAGTTAAGTTACTTTAGTTTCCATAACAGACCTTGGGTCTGACATTATAATATGGAATGATAGGGCAAATATCACTATTTGTCCTTTGTATTGTGTAAATGATTCCCAAACAATAAATAATTCCATATATAACTTTCATAAATGTACCTTCTGTTGAACTTCACTCCTAAAGTACATCATTTTTGTTTACTTTGCTGGTATTTTGGGGAGAAAAAGATAACAATTCCCCCTTCGGAAGAGAGGGGGATGTGTTGAGATTGTTTTAACTTGGTCTCTGATCCATTCCTTTACTTGGGGGCTGAGGGTTCCTTGGGGGCTAGGGTGGCACGATCTTCTTCGTGTGTCTAGGGCACCAAAATACCTTATCCCGGCCCTGGTGACCAGTTTAACATTCTAACTCATGAAAGGTCCTCTATAAATGCATAGAAATAGCAAACAACAGTCTGTGATATAATCATCCTAAAGGTTAACCATACAGAGTTTACTGTAGGGCAGCTTATAGGTTACCACCACAATGATTCACATTACAAATAGTCCAGCATGTTCCCATGGCAGAGGAAGGAAACTGGGAGGATGGGCTATTACATCCTGTACCAGCGAGCTGGGATGAATTGGAGTCCATGCATGCTTTATCTAAGGAAATGACATAGACTAGGTGCTCGTGAACTTTACTCTGTAGTGTATACAGCTGATTACATATTTATTATGGGGCTTTTCGATCTCAAACCAGTAAAGGAGCATAGAGTTGTGACGTGGCCAGCCCTCTGTTTTTATACAATGCTGGAGTGGCTCAGGGGCATAGCCTCGTATAACCATGGGAATCAATGGAGGACATCAGGGAAACCTTTTTTGATAATGGAAAGAAAATGCTTATGATGTTAAGGGACCTGTGATGCTTTTAGCAGGTCATATATTAATTTGTGGGAATGGCGCACACAGAGAAAAAATATTCTGGAAATATTTGGTAAGTGCAAATGTGAAAATGTGAAAAAAAATCTGCTTTCTCTTTCTCTCTGTAGAGCGATAGGTCATTCTAATGTAAAGGGGTTTCCAAAAGAATCGCCCACAGCCACTGACAGTGATAATATACGTAAACATGTATGCTTGCATATTTAACTCACACCATTCCAGCGCCTTTACTTTGGTCGTGTCTGCTGGTGTTTCTCGCCTCTGTTTACCTGGCTGCAGCAATGACATTCTGTATAGCTCACCGGACCCCTAAAGCGAATCACCAGCCCCAGCGGTCTTGTACTATCAGACTACATGCCCACCATCAGTATTGCTGAGCAGCAGATTTTCTAGGTAAATTAGGTAACTTGTGTTTTTTTCCCATTACATTTTTGTTTTTTTTCATGGGCTTTTATCACAGGTTTGATGCTCCAGTTTTCGTTTTTCATTTGTATGTCATATTTTCAATAAACCTTATGTATTTTGTTATACTTCCTGTATTTGACTTTGACAAATCTTTATTTCTACAGTCATGTGCGGATTACATTGGTTTTTACCTGCAGATTTTCCAAATCAAATGCAATTTTATGTAGAAAATCTGCACATAAAACTCAATGTACCCACGGGAGACATTGACAGTTGTGGATTTCACACTCACACCACAGGTCTGTATACACAAAGTATAGAGGAAGCAGTGGGCAGGAGATTTCTAGAAATCGCATCCCATCAGTAAGACACAGTGTCAGCAACTCCCCAAAACCTCATTGTGGGAACGAAACCTACCGTGGAAACCCCTTTGACCATGGAAATGGCAGTGCTTGGGATGTAGTGATAATTGCATATACTCTCTTCTCATACACATTTTTAGTATTCGGTCATATTTTTCAGCTGTATCCTTGCTATCAAGATACCGGTACCCTGACAGGAAGTTTTATAAAAGTGTACAGTAGAATATAGATGGAGCATAGTGGTCATAGCTCTGTTATGACGGCAAGTTGTGAAGCGACAAGAACTGAACCATAGTGGGACTATAAGAGTCTAGGATGGGCTAGTGACTGCCGGTGACAGTGTCAGTGTGACGTTTTATCAAACATGTTGCCAAATAGGATACAAAGATGATTCCTGATAGCCCTGTGGCAAGGTATCTCGCTTCGTCCTTTTCTGACAGTCAATTCTAGAACTGGTTGGAAACCAGCTCTGGTCACTGCAGAATTGACAGGCTAGAGCTGCGAGGTGGTTTGAGCAGTTCTAATTATACTAACTATACTATGTCGGATCTAAATTCATGTTTAGAATTGAAGAATGTTTTCTTTCTTGAAAATATGATGGAATCTGTGAACATGGGAACACTAGCTAAACTGAACAAATGTAATAGTCTGGTTGCCATGGAAATACTGCCTAACAGTGCCAGGCTTTGGGCTTTTAGCAAAAAGTCTGTCTGCAGGTTTTCAGTTCCAGGAACATATGATATGATATGTGGACAGACAAATGATTGGCAGGTGTGGTAGACTTTAAAAGTCATTTTTACTTATAGAAAAGTAGTCTTAAATGTTTGCGTGCATGTAAATAACAAAGCTAGAAAGTACTTAGAGTAATGACCTAAGACTGACATCCTCAACAATTCAAACAATTTTCGTATGCCATCAGTTCCTACAAAAAACACATTGGTGACCGTATGTCCATTCTGTTATCATGGAACATGTATTCTGTTTCGCAAATGTGGAACGTGACACAATACAAGTCAATAGGTTCGCAAAATTTCCTGAAGCCACGTGGAAGCATTTCCGTGTGGCTTCCTTCTTTCGCTGCACCTGCAGTCTGTGTCCCACCCCCTTGCTAGCCCTGCAGCGGCTCACAGCGGTGTGCGAGCAGCTGCGGGGATGACTGTGCTGCTCTCAGGAGGTTAGCAAAGTTCACTACCTGCGGTGATGAAGTCCACTGAACTCATATCGCCAGCGTTAGTCACTGACTTCCATGCCCACAGCGATATCACCTCAAGTCTCACAAGCGGCCCAAGGCTTTGACTAGTGGTGAAGTCACGGGCCACTCGTGAGACAACACGGCAGTCATTGAACTCAGCAGAGTTGATCAACGCAGGCAATGTACCTAGCAAATCTCATGATGTCAGCGCTTGTAATGCCCTGCGGTGACATGGCCTGACCTAATGATGTTAGCTCAGGTCACTGCACTGCTCTCCCAGCCAATGGGGAACATTCTGATGTTCTTTGACTGGGACAGTGAGTATGGATCATCGTGGGACCCCCTTATTGGATTACGCCGGACCCGGATTTGGTTTTTTTACCTTTCAATAAATTGGTGAAAGAGGGAATGTTTTGGAGAGTGGGTTTTTTTCAAATAAAAATTTGTTGTCTATTTATTTTATTACTATCTGAGTTAGTGATGTCGGTTACCTGATAGACACCGTGACATCACTAATGTCAGGGCTTGATACCAGGTGCAATTACACAGATGGCTTCAACCCATTATATTTCCCCGGTTGCCACCACACCAGAGCATGGGATGAGCTGGTGCAAAGAGCCAGGATTGGTGCATCTAATGGATGGACAATAACCGTTGTCCCTAGTCTGAGAATACCAGACCACAGCTGTCCGCTTTACCTTGGCTGGTGATCCAATTTGGGGGGAACCCCACGTCGGTTTTTAAAATTATTTATTTCTTGGCTAAGTACAAGGCTAAACACCCTTTAGTGCCACATGAAAGGCACTAAAGGGAGCAAGATTACAAAATACAGGGGAGTGGGACATTACATATGTCTTTCTCATTATGTATTATTATTATTTACTATTATTGTTATTATTTATTATTGTAGCGCCATTTATTCCATGGCGCTTTACAAGTAAAAGAGGGTATACGTACAACAATCATTAACAGTACCAAACAGACTGGTATAGGAAGAGAGAGGACTCTGCCCGCGAGGGCTCACAGCCTACAGGGAATGGGTGATGGTACAATAGGTGAGGACAGAGCTGGTTGCGCAGTGGTGTACTGGACTGAGGGCTATTGTAGGTTGTAGGCTTGTTGGAAGAGGTGGATCTTGAGGTTCCTCTTGAAGCTTTCCACGGTAGGGGAAAGTCTGATATGCTGAGGTAGAGCGTTACAGAGTATGGAGGAGGCACAGGAGAAATCTTGTACGCGATTGTGGGAAGAAGAGATAAGAGAGGAGTAGAGAAGGAGATCTTGTGAGGCTCTGAGGTTGCGTGCAGGTAGGTACCGGGAGATTAGGTCACAGATGTAGGGAGGAGACAGGTTGTGGATGTTTTTGCTGATTCTTGGTTAAGGAAAGCACGGATTCGGGAGATATTTTTGAGTTGTAGTCTGCATGAGGTGAAGAGGGCTTGGATGTGGGGCTTGAAGGATAGAGCAGAGTCGAGGGTTACTCCAAGGCAACGAGCTTGTGAGACTGGGGAGAGTGAGCAACCATCAAGTTTGATGAAAAGGCTTGTTGGAGGAGATGAGTAAGGAGGAGGAAAGACAATGAACTTTGTTTTGTCCATGTTAAGTTTTAGGAATTACGCAGAGAAGAAGGATGAAATAGCAGACAGACATTGTTGAATTTTGGTTAGTAGAGAGGTAATGTCAGGTCCAGAGAGGTAGATCTGTGTGTCATCGGCATAGAGATGATACTGAAAGCCGTGGGATTCTATGAGCTGTCCCAGGCCGAAGGTGTAGATGGAGAACAGCAGGGGTCCAAGAACTGAGCCTTGGGGGACACCGACAGATAGGGGACGTGATGAGGAAGTGGTGTGAGAATGGGAGATGTTGAAAGTTCGGTCGGTTAGGTATGAGGAGATCCAAGATAGGGCCAAGTCTGTGATGCCCAGAGATGAGAGAATCTGTAGTAGGAGGGAATGGTCTACTGTGTCGAAGGCAGAGGACAGGTCCAGGAGGAGGAGGATAGAGTAGTGTCGCTTGGCTTTGGCGGTTAGTAGATCATTGGTGACTTTGGTTAGGGCAGTTTCAGTAGAGTGATGTGGCCGGAAGCCAGATTGTAGCTGGTCAAAGAGGGAGCAGGAGGAGAGGTATGAGGACAGTTCAAGATGGACATGCTGTTCCAGTAGTTTTGAGGCATAGGGGAGAAGGGATATGGGGCGATAGTTTGACACAGAGGATGGGTCAAGGGAGGGCTTTTTGAGGATGGGTGTAATGGAGGCATGTTTAAAGCATGAGGGGAATACACCACTTGTTAGTGATAGGTTGAAGAGATGGGTTAGGGCTGGGATGAGGACTGCGGTGATGTTGGGGATGAGGTGCGATGGGAGCGGGTCCAGTGCACAGGTGGTTAGATGTGATCTTGAGAGTAGAGTGGAAAGATTGTTTTGATTGTTTTCTGTCATGGTGGAGAAGCTGGATTTGGAGGAAGAGGGCTGAGTAGCTATGGTGAGGGGCTGTGGTGATTGTGGGCCAAAGCTTGCTCTGATGTTGTCAGTCTATCTAGCTATCTAGCTATCTATCTTTCCTTCTCTCTATCTATCCAGTTATCTATCCAGCTATCTATCTTTCTAGCTTTTGACTGTATGTAACTCTCCTTCCTTTTTTTTTTTTTGCTGTCCGAAAAAAAACCCAGAAGACACACGGATATAAAACAAAACTGTATACGGAAAAGAACAGATGCGGATGTCACACGAATGTCACACACATGCATCTGTGGAAAAACAGGAACATTTTTTGCAGACCGCAAAAATGGGATGGTCATGTGTATGTACCCTAAAGCGGGCTTTACACACAGCGACATCGCTATCGATGTCGCTGGTGAAAGCACCCGCCCTAGTCGGTTGTGCGTCACGGGCAAATCGCTGCCGCCCACCTCCATCCTTCCGCATTGCGGGCGACCGCAGGTACGGTGATGTTCCTCATTCCTGCGGTGTCACACATAGCGATGTGTGCTGCTGCAGGAACGACGAACAACCTGCGTCCTGCAGCAGCAGCGATAATCGGGATAGGAAAGACTGGACAACAATCAACGATTGGGTAAGTAATTTTGATCGTTAACAGGTCGTTCCTGCGTTTAGACAGGCCAGTAGTCTTAAGCAAATGCTTATTCCCAGATTATTGTTTTGTCTAAACTAAATGGATCTTTAAAGGGGTTGTCTGGGCTTAGGATACAAGTTTGCAGGCATTGTATGTGACTGCAGTCTAGTGAATCTTCGCAGCGCGTAGTGTGGGTGCTGTCAGAATTCGCCAGTTCCTAGGAGTTGTCAGTCATGTGACCACAAGTATGCGATTTGCTTACTTTCAGCCACACTCCAGCTAGACATATGGAGCCTCGCTCAATTCACTTGTGTTGAGAGAGGCTGCGCACTTCTAGTCTACATGTGACCACATGTATGCATATCACATATTTGCGGTCACACGCCTGCTTTCAAAATGTTGCCACCTAATCTGAGAGAAACATAATGTAGGAGCAGAGACCCTTATAACAGGGGTATTTCACTTAATAGACTGCTTGCTGTTATTTTTATAAAATCACTATTTTTTCAGCTGTAGATTTTCCAGTTCTCTGAATGCTGAGCTCTGTATAACCCCACGCACATCACTGATTGACAGCTTTGTACCCAAGTACATTGTATACACAATCTGCCAATTAGTGATGGGGCGGGTTATACAGAGCTTATGAATATGCTTGAGTACTTGACAGCAGGTTTACTAGTTATCTAAAGATAATATTCTGCTGTTAAAACAGTGATTTTATTAAAACTACACTAAGCAGCTCAGTAAGTGACACATTGCTGTAATCAGTGTCCCTGTCTCTATATTATACTTCCCTCAGATCAGGTATCAAAATTTTGGTGACAGATTCTCTTTAAAGGGAATCTCTCACCAGGTTTTTTGCCAGCTAATCTGAGAGCAGCATAACGTCGGGGCAGAGATCCTGATTCCAGTGATGGGTCACGTACTGGGGCTGCTTAGTGTAGTTTTGATAAAATCACTGTTTAATTAGAAGTAGATTATCATTAGAGAACTACTTGGCGTGCTGCAGGTAGTCCAGCACATTCATGAGCCCTGTATAACTGCTAGATCTGCAGCAGAGAAAACATTGATTTTATCAAAATGACAGGAAACAGCTCAGTAAGTGACACATCGCTGGATCATGGTCTCTGTCTCTACATTATGCTTCTCTCAGACGAGGGAGAAAATATCTGGTGACAGAGTCACTGTAACTATAGGTAAAAGGATTGTTATGTACCATATTGACATTTGTCTGAAAGGATCTGGTCTGTTTGCAGTAAAGCAGGTAATTAACAGTTCTGTATCAGAATAAAAGAAGTCATAACACCATCATGATATAATATTTAATTAAATTACATTTTAGCTGTAATATTCACACCAAAGCTACTTTTATTTCCCAAAGTGATCATTTACAACAGGGATTCAATATCTTAGAAAAGCTGGAAGCAAGTTCTTTTAAGATTTTCCCAAATTACACAATTTCACTTCCATATTTTATAGCAAGATGCTAACTGGTATATTTGCATTATTAATATGGTGCTTACTGGGCGTATACAGAGATTACATGTATGAAATGGATTAATCATAGGAGACTGTGCCGTAAAATGCTGCCATATCTAGTATCTGCAGAGTATTGGTTATCTGAGCGTACAGGGTATTTATAACATATGTGGTAACTTTTCCCACATAACATTAGGAAACATTATCGCTAATTGCATGCATTTCCTTAACTCTGTCAAGATTTTCCCATGACTTGAAACTTGTAGCTCATCAGTAACACAGGATGTGGTCCCTAAAGGCTTTTCTTGTGAACACACATTTTACTTGGAATCGGCTTCTAAAAGGACACAGCCTAAGGCCCCCTTCACACGTCCGTTAAAAACACGCACGTGTGTTACGGGCCGTTTTTTGGGTCCGTGTCCCGTTTTTGTGTCCGTTTTTATGGTCCGTGTGGCATCTGTGTGAATTGCGTATGCTAGCCGTGTTTGTGTGTAGAACGTCCGTGTGTGCGTGTGGAATTAACGTGTATGTGTACGTGTAATGTCCGTGTGTAATGTCCGTGTGTGTGATGCACAATGTCGTTTATAAATGTCGGCTGACAGCAGACAGAGTTGCGCGATGAGAATGAACTCGGGTGAACTTCACCCGACTTCATCCTCATACCGCGGCTCTGTCTGTGTCGAGTACTGATTAGCGGTCACCGGTGACCGCTAATCCCCCGAGTGACTGAAGTTTCCCCCCCTCTCTCATACTTACCGTTCCACGATCTCCGGCGCAGCGCTGCGCGGCATTCACACTGCTGCGGCGGCTTTTACTATTTTGAAAAAGCCGGCTGCTCATTAAACAATCTCCTATTCCCTGCTTTCCCCGCCCACCGTCGCCTATGATTGGTTGCAGTGAGACACGCCCCCACACTGAGTGACAGGTGCCTCACTGCACCCAATCACAGCAGCCGGTGGGCGTGTCTATACTGTGCAGTAAAATAAATAAATAAATAATTAAAAAAAAACGGCGTGCGGTCCCCCCCAATTTTAATGCCAGCCAGATAAAGCCATACGGCTGAAGGCTGGTATTCTCACGATGGGGAGCTCCACGTTATGGGGAGCCCCCCACCCTAACAATATCAGTCAGCAGCCGCCCAGAATTGCCGCATACATTATATGCGACAGTTCTGGGGCTGTACCCGGCTCTTCCCGATTTGCCCTGGTGCTTTGGCAAATCGGGGTAATAAGGAGTTAATGGCAGCCCATAGCTGCCACTAAATCCTAGATTAATCATGTCAGGCGTCTATGAGACACCCTCCATGATTAATCTGTAAATTACAGTAAATAAACACACACACACCAGAAAAAATCCTTTATTAGAAATAAAAAACACACACATATACCCTGGTTCAACAATTTAATCAGCCCGAAAAAGCCCTCCATGTCCGGCGTCATCCAGGATGGTCCAGCGTCGCTTCCAGCTCTGCTGCATGGAGGTGACAGGAGCTGCAGAATACACCGCCGCTCCGGTCACCTCCACGCGGCAAATGAAGACAGCCGTGCGATCAGCTGAGCGGTCACTGAGGTTACCCGCTGTCACTGGATCCAGTGACAGCGGGTAACCTCAGTGACCGCTCAGCTGATCGCACGGCTGTCTTCATTAGCTGCGTGGAGGTGACCGGAGCGGCGGTGTATTCTGCAGCTCCTGTCACCTCCATGCAGCAGAGCTGGAAGCGACGCTGGACCATCCTGGATGACGCCGGACATGGAGGGCTTTTTCGGGCTGATTAAATTGTTGAACCAGGGTATATGTGTGTGTTTTTTATTTCTAATAAAGGATTTTTTCTGGTGTGTGTGTGTTTATTTACTGTAATTTACAGATTAATCATGGAGGGTGTCTCATAGACGCCTGACATGATTAATCTAGGATTTAGTGGCAGCTATGGGCTGCCATTAACTCCTTATTACCCCGATTTGCCAAAGCACCAGGGCAAATCGGGAAGAGCCGGGTACAGCCCCAGAACTGTCGCATATAATGTATGCGGCAATTCTGGGCGGCTGCTGACTGATATTGTTAGGGTGGGGGGCTCCCCATAACGTGGAGCTCCCCATCGTGAGAATACCAGCCTTCAGCCGTATGGCTTTATCTGGCTGGCATTAAAATTGGGGGGGACCGCACGCCGTTTTTTTTTAATTATTTATTTATTTATTTTACTGCACAGTATAGACACGCCCACCGGCTGCTGTGATTGGGTGCAGTGAGGCACCTGTCACTCAGTGTGGGGGCGTGTCTCACTGCAACCAATCATAGGCGACGGTGGGCGGGGAAAGCAGGGAATAGGAGATTGTTTAATGAGCGGCCGGCTTTTTCAAAATAGTAAATGTCGCCGCAGCAGTGTGAATGCCGTGCAGCGCTGCGCCGGAGATCGTGGAACAGTAAGTATGAGAGAGGGGGGGAAACTGACCGACAGGCTGTGAGAGAGGGACAGACAGACAGAGAGACCGACAGAGAGACAGAGAGACCGACCGACGGACTCAGGGAGATTGACCGACATACACAGAAATAGAAAGAATAGCCGACATCACTAGAAATAAAAACACCAAACGGACACGGACTATAGGTAGATGCATACGTGTTTACTAACGTGTGTGCACATACCCATAGATTTTCATTGTGTCCACGTGTGCGTGCTCCGTGCAGATAACGGACATGCATCCGTGCAAAACGCAAACACATACGGATCACGGACACGCACACACGGACATAATGAAATAACGCACGTGTGACCACAATCATAGATTAACATTGGTGCACGTTTGGCCGTGTCTCCGGTATATACGGAAACGGACCAAACACGCACGTGTATCACGGACGTGTGAAGGGGGCCTTACAAAGCATAGTTATAACACTAGCTACTAGTGATGAGCGAACACTAAAATCCTTGAGCGCTCGTTACTCGAATTAAGCAGGTCGGACGCTCAGACGGGCTCAATTCGAGTAACTAGTATAATGGAATTCAATCAGAAACTCAAGCATTTATCTGGAAAACCCGGCAGGAAATTCCCCAAAATGGATTAGGAACACCATGGTGAAGACACCTGGACTCTCAGATCGCTGCTGAGAACTAAATAAATAAATGATTTTTAAAAAAATGACGTGGGGGCTCTCCTATTTTTGATAAAGAGCCAAGGTAAAGCAGACAGCTAGGGGCTGATATTATCAGGCTGGGAAGGTACAGGGTTATTTGGCATTTCACAGCCTAATCATACCAGCCCTCATCCTCCAATTCGGGTAATATTTTTAGTTGATGTTAACTGTCTAATGTCAACTGGCATTAAGCCAATGGGTTAGTAATGGAGAGTCATCAGAGACCCCCATTACTAACCCAGTAAGTGAAAAGAAAAAAAGACACACAAAAATACATTATTTCAATAACGACTATACCTCGTTCATCAATTTATTATCAAAAATGTTCCCATTAAGCTCCTCTGCTGTAGTCCACAATCCACAAATGCAGCTCTGGTGACTGTGAGTAAAGTATAGCTATTCACATGCGCCGAGTAGTGAAACAACTCTCCTCAGACCCGCCGGCTCAAAGCTGTGCTCAGTGAGACCCGGTGGCAATGATGAGAGTTGTTATCACTACCCGCATCTGTGAATAGCTGTACTGGCTCCGTCCAGTTTTCATGGACCCGTAGAAGCGCATAGTTAGCACAAAATGACCATAGTCCTGGGGGAGCTCGCACCCAGCTCTGCTGCTGCCTTTTTTATCTACACCTTTTTTGTACCAATAAATCTTTTTATGGAGCTTGGAGTGGAGCCACTTTTTCTTCTTTTTTAGATTACTTGCTGGATATCTGCCTCTTTTAAAGTCTGCCCCTCTGAGCATGTTTGATTGTCGGATCTGGAGCAGCTTTCCTCTGGACACCCAACTATGAAAGGTAAACCCTGGTAGTGCAGGATCAATTCTTTGTTTCACTAACCTGAGTGACATCACTTCCTGGAGATCCACTGGCATGAACTCGATTCACCTGTGATGTCACCGGGTTTCCCTGCACCTAGGCTTTTCGGTCGTTACCACAGGACCTTGCTGAAGTCCGGTGATGTAAGTGCCCTGGTCTGTGAGGCGATTCGTAGCTCAGTAAGCCTGGGTTGTCATGGTGATGACCCAGGGTTACTATGGCAGCGATCGGGTCCCCATGATCACTTTCTGGGGACCCGATCGCCAAGGAGAGATAAGAGATCCCGCTCCCTGCCTTCTGGCACTGATCGCAGCATTCAGGGGGTTAAATTGCCAGGAGCGGCGTGGGCACCGCTCCAAGCAGAGAGAGACGGTTTTCAGCTGTAACATCAGCCGGAGACCCAGTGACGACCGCAGGGGTACAGTGCCTGAACCCCCACGGTCGCCATGACAAAAAAAGCACAAAAAACCATGAAGTAAAGCATGTGAAAAAGCATGGAAAAAGCGCATTTTCTCAGCAGCTTTTTTCCTGCCAAGACATGCTTTTTTCTGCTGAAAGAAAAGCAGTGTGGGCAGATAGCCTTATACTTATTTTATACATTTTTATACAGTTTTTATTTTTATATACCATTTATCTAGGCTGCTAGTTTAAATTCTGTTAGTCCTTTAATTATTCTTTTTTATTTCACTTATAATTCCTTGTTCTCCATCTGTCTGTCTGGTTAAGTAATATTTTGTAATGATTTCTATTTGCTACTCGAGATTGACATCTGGTTTGCTTCCCTGAATGATGTAATTGGGATCTGTAGAAGATTGAACACCAACCATTGGTATAGAAGTGTGGACTATTCCAGACGTCCTGGGCATGATAAACTTAAAGGTCTTGTCTGGGACTTAAATAAAGATGACCTGACAAAATTCAATAAATATGTCTGTAAAAACTCTCATTATCCTGATGTTGCTTCTTCTCCGGTGCTATCTTTGATATGCTGCCACAGTACTAGAGATGTCCAGAATCTGCTGAGCTGCGTCTGATCTCTTTTTCTACAAATACATTAAAGGGTTATTCCCATCTTCAAGATCCTATCCCAATATGTAGTAGGTATAATAATAATATTAGCAAATACCTCCAATTAGAAATGTAGCATAGTTCTTCTGATTCACTATATTGTTTACCTCATTTGCAGGGCATTGCAGGACCATTGCATGATGGTTGCGACCACGCATATAGTGACAGTTAGTTGCTATTGGTTGTAACCATGGATACCTAAAGAACCTACAATGTCCTGCACATGAGGTAAGCAACATAGTGAATCAGAAGAACTATACTACATTTGTAATTGGAGGTTTTTGCTCATATTATTATTACACCTACTACATATTGGGATAGGATCCTGGGAATGGCAATACACCTTTAAAACACAAGTAATTGTTATATTTAAGTGATGACATCTTAATAATTGTGATCACCGTACACATTATTTTTTTCAGATTTTTTTTAACGTTTTAATACTGACCATATTTACCTTTATTTTCAGATGAAAATTGTCCTGCAAATTTTTGGGATTCCAAGAATAGAGGTGTAACTGGAACTCAAAAGGGGCAGATTGTCTGGAGAATTGAGTCGGGTCCCTATTTTATGGAACGTAAGTCTGAATAGAGGTTGTGACCAAGGGGGATGGGGTGCCTGCAAACCCAGTCCTTCACACAGAGAAAACTGTTTATCTATATCCCCTACTGGTATATCAAGAAAACCACTGTTCTGTAAGAATAGTTATGACCCATGTAACAGGCTTCCCTCAGATGTTGGTAATTTTTCTCATACACAGCATTCGGGGATCCACTGCACTACAGATACATTTCTTCGCTACATTCAGCAGTATCTTCACCAGTTTTTGCTGTAGTAGATTTTTTGTAGGATCAAACCAGGCGAGTTGAGGGGGCTTTAAACGCTACGATATCGTTAATGTTTTATCGTCGGGGTCACGTTGTTAGTGACGCACATCCGGTGTCATTAACGATATCGCAGCGTGTGACACTTACTAGCGACCTTAAGCGACCTCAAAAATGGTGAAAATCGTTCACCATGGAGGGGTCGTCCCAAACCCAAAAATTGGTAATGGTTGATTATCGATATTGTTCGTCGCTCCTGCGGCAGCACACGTCGCTGTGTGTGACACCGCAGGAGCGAGGAACGTCTCCTTACCTGCTGCCGGCCGCAATGTGGAAGGATGGAGGTGGGCGGGATGTTACGTCCTGCTCATCTCCGGCCCTCCGCTTTGATTGGCCGGCCGCTTAGTGACGTCGCGGTGACGTCGCTGTGATGCCGAACTTCCCTCCCCCTTGAAGGAGGGATTGTTCGGCGGTCACAGCGACGCCGCCGACCAGGTAAGTACGTGTGACGCTGCCGTAGCGATAATGTTCGCTACGGCAGCGAACACACGATATTGCACACACGACGGGGGCAGGTACTTACACGCTCGATATTGCTAGCGATGTCGTAGCGTGTAAAGCCTGCTTTAGCCTCTGCTCTCAATCTAAGGCCTTGTGGGCACTAGAAAAAGGATTTTTCTTAAGAACTTTCTTGAGAGTCTGAATGATTAGTGCACTTGCGTTCAAAAAACGCACCAATTACGCACCTGCGTTTTTACCTCGTTTTTGTCCGTTTTTGATGCATTATTAATGCGTTATTTCTCGCAGGTTTGTCCCTGCATTTTTTTACCATTATCTATGGCAAAAAATGCAGGTACCTGGAGAAAAGAAGTGACATGCTCATTCTTTTTCTCAAGAAATTCTGCAGAAAGAATTTTCTTGAGAAAAAACCGCAGTGTGCGCACAGCTATTTTTTTTCCATAGGTTTTGCTGGGAAATGTCTGCAGAAAGTCAACCATTTTCTCAAGAAATTTCTGCAGCAAAAGCACAAAAATAACATGGGTAAAAACGCAGTGTGCGCACAGGGCCTAAATCATCAAGCCTTGCCTGGTTCATTTTTTTATTTCCAGGGTGGTTATGCTGTAATTCCTCTCTGCATTGTACGGGAGGATGTTGTTTTGGGAATATTTAAACGGATCCATAACAGGACACTGGAAACTACAGGGTGGCTTGAAGTATAGTGAATTTTTCACGGCTCGGTAACATTCCCTGATGAACCCCAGAAAAAGTGGGGGAAACGCGTCGGGATTCTTCTGGGATTTAATTTTTCAGTAATATAAGTTTAAACCTTTTTGGGACGTATTTACTTAATGGCCCACAGTACTCTGTTAGTCATTGGACTTTTGTATATAGATGTGTCTATTAACTTTATTATCTCTAGAGATTTGAAGTGTTCTTAAACAGGACAATTTGTATAGTGTGTCCCATCCAGGACTGTTTATATGGCCAACAGTATTATTAGTACTATTATCAATATCCTCAAATACTGACTTTGTGCAATGTGTGATTGAATTATTCTGACTTCAGCACTAACTGCACCTCTCTGGGTGATGGGTATTAATTTGGCACACTGCTAAGTACAGGGTTAATAGGGCGAGTGAACATTGAGCAGGGACGCCCAAAACATTATGGTGTATTAACCTCCGCGGTCAGGAAGGAGTGAGACTAGAGAATTGTAGCCCAGTCCAATAACTTAATACTCCATTTCTGAGAGATTAGTACATCTGTATACACCGGGCTATCCCACACTACATAGATAACCCTACCAATGTGTACCCACCCCTGCCCGACATTTGCTGTGTGTTTACTGATTGTTGTAGCTAACTGTATTACATGGCCTTGACAAGTTTTTTACTATAACTAATAAATATCTGTTTTTAGAGGGGGGGGGTTCGGTCTTTTTGGAGTTTCCTCTTTTTGTTAAATTTCTGATTGTCTTTCATTTTTTTAGGACCACAACTGCATACTGGAAATACCCCACAGGAACAGCTGCTTTGGAGATGTTCTTTCTGGGTTGTCCAGTGATTACATTTTGACACTTGATCCCCACCACTTACTGATTGTATACACTCCTCAATATTGAAATTACAACACCAAGAAGAAAAAGTCATGAAATTATGGAAACTACAGAATTGATAAACATGTTAATGATATGCAAATGAGAGTAAACAGAAGCAACATTTTAAAAACATCTCAATCTATTTAGTACAAAGTATGAGCACTACACACAGAAACCCGCATTTACACACCCTGCCTCCTACCAATGAGGTTATTAATGGTTATCTGAGGAATGTTCTGCCACACTGAGCGAACCTGGGCACACAAGTCATCAAGATTCACTACTGGCAGCTCCCTTTATAATGCCGAGGCAATGACGTCCCAGATATGTTTCATCTGTAGGGAGATGCTGAAGTCTATGGTAGACCACATAGTTTGCTCACAGTAGCATGAGTAACCTACAGCCTGGCGTTGTGTTGACAATGGATCATTCCTCACTTTTGAGAAATGACCATATCACTGGTTGCAGGACCAAATCAATCTATTGCCAAGCTTTTAGTATACTGGCAATGAAAAGCAAAGGGTTTTGGCTACAGTACATTATGCCAGCCTACATGATATTTCTAGGAGTAGGACTAGCATGTCATTCCTTTGTGAAGGCTGATTCATTAATCTCATGCCACAGTTCTCAAAACTATCATAATGCACAGCATGATGGCAATGGTGGCTGAAATGGAGGTCTAGCCTTTCCAGAGAATGGTCTGGAGAAATGGACAATGCCATGGAGAGGCCTTCTACCAGGATTATACAGTACAGTGGCATAATGTATAGTAGCTGGACCACTTTAGTCTTCATGCCATGTACACAAACAGCCTTACATTGATTATGTAGTAGAAACAGTGGTCGAGTTGTTTCTCCGAAGTGTTCCTGGAGCTCTTTTTGGACATGACAACTCCAGACCGCATTATTATTATTTATTTATAGAGCACCATTGATTCCATGGTGCTGTACATGAGAAGGGGGTTACATACAGAATACATATACAAGTAACAATAGACAGACTGGTATAGAGGGAAGAGGGCCCTGCCCTTGCGGGCTTACCTTCTAAAGGATTTTGGGGAGGAAACAGTAGGTGGGATATAGGTTGGGCGGCAGCCTGCATGGCTTGAATATGCTACTTTGGCCCCCAGCATCTTTGGACTGGAGGCCATGGAGCACATCTGCGACATAAATGGTAAGCAATTGCAAAGTGATCTGCCAGCAGCGGGCGGATATTGATGAATTACGTCCCCAAATGCATTTACCGTGGCAGAACATTCCTGAGACAACCATTAATAACCTGATTGACAGGAGCTAAGGTGTGTAAGTGCGGGGAGCGTGGCCCTTATACTCGATACTAAGTGAATCAACTAAAATATATCTTTGTACCGTGTTAGCCAGTAGAGATAAAAAAATTGTTTAAAAGAACTGAGAGTCCTCAGTGGTTGATACCTTTTAATGGCTAACTGAAAAGATGGTAATAATTGCAAGCTTTCGAGACTACTCAGGTCTCTTCAGGTCACAGCCCTGGACCAGACCCTTATCAGAGGACAATAAAACTTTCACACTGAACTGCAGCAAAATTTATGGCCACAACAGTTTGCCCCCCTGCCATAGAGATAGTTCTGTTTTATATAACTTTGTTTTTTTTTTGTTTTTTTTTTACTGCACTATTCTAAGTCCTGTTGTGTATAAATATGTGACTCTTCAGATTTTGTGTTATACCATGCCTGATGAAGAGACCTGAGTAGTCTCGAAAGCTTGCAATTATTACCATTTTTTCAGTTAGCCATTAAAAGGTATCAACCACTGAGGACTCTCAGTTCTTTTAAACAATTTTTTTAAGTGAATCAAGATGTTTTTAAATATGTTTTTCATTTTTTCACAATTTGTAGATCATTAGCATGTCTATCCATCCTGCAGTTTCATTATCATGCCTATCCAAGCTGTAATTTCCATAATCCCACGATTTTTCAACTTTAATGTTTAAAAGTGCATCTCAGTCATTAAAAGTGGCTATTATAGCCAGACAATCAATGTTATTCACGTCATCTATATAAAAAAAATCACACAAGTGCATAATATGGTGAAAGAGAATATAATAGATGAAAATGAAAGAGAAGGTATTGTACTTTCCTATTAGAATATTACTAATTATGCACGATTAGGACCCCCCCACTGATACAGACCGATCCAGTGGATCAGTGATACTTTATGTAATCCATGTTATGCCATTTAAGCCCGCTTTACACGCTACAATATATCTTACGATGTGTCGGCGGGGTCACGTCGTAAGTGACGCACATCCGGCATCGTAAGGTACATTGCAGTGTGTGACAGGTACGTGCGATTGTGATTGAACGTTAAAACGTTCATCGCATACACGTCGTTGAATCCTGACGAATTGCACGTCGGGTTGTTCAATGTTCCCGAGGCAACACACATCGCAGTGTGTGACACCCTGGGAACATTGAACAGATCTTACCTGCCTCCCGCGGCTCCAGCCGGCAATGCGGAAGGAAGGAGGTGGGCGGGATGTTTACGTCCCTCTCATCTACGCCCCTCCGCTTCGTTTGGCCGGCTGCCGCGTGACGTCGATGTGACGCCGAACGTCCCTCCCACTCCAGGAAGTGGATGTTCGCCGCCCACATCGAGGTGTAAGTACGTGTGACGGGGGTTAATCATTTGTGCGGCACATTCAACAAATTGAACATGCCACACATACGATGGGGGCGTTGCAAATCGCATTCGATATCGTATGCGAAATTGCAACGTGTAAAGCAGGCTTAAGGCTATGTGCCCACGCTAGAATGTCCCTGCGGATTTTTCTGCCTGAAAATCCGCGACTTTCGCGGAAAATCCGCACCCGCGGATTTGCCGCGGATTTGCCGCGGATTTACCGCGGATTTGCCGCGGATTTTGATGCGGATTTTATTTTTCTTTTTTTCCCCATTCAAAACCAAAAATCCGCACCAAATCTGCACCAAACAATTGACATGCTGCAGATTTTTCCGGATCAAAATCCGCGGCAAATCCGCAGCGGAAAAATCCGCAGCATGGGCACAGCATTTCCAAAATGCCATTGAAATGGCTTGGAAGTGCTGCTGCTGCAGATTTTCGGCAAATCCGCGGTAAATCCGCGGCAAAATCCGCGGCAAATCCGCGGTAAATCCTGTAGCGTGGGCACATAGCCTAAGTGTTGCCTGCACTGTTCAGACTTAGCCACTTGGCTACGAACAGTTACTGAATTCCATTCACCTGGTTGTAATATTGTGGCTGGTAGGTGTAGGTATATTGTAGCTTGCTATAACCAATATTGTTAATTCCTGTAATTCTGACTAAAAACCATTCTTTCTTTTCAGCTGAAATAAAAATTTGTTTTAAGTATTATCATGGTATTAGTGGATCTTTGAGAGCAACGACACCCTGTATCACTGTGAAAAATCCCACTGTAATGGTAAGTTAAAAAAGTTTATAATGCACTGTGCCAGGCCTGACAACACGTTATACTCAATAGTCCATGTAGCAATAATCCCTGCACAGTTCTGTGCAATAATCTGGTTTAGATGATTCCCCCTTTTTTATAAAAAATAATTACATCACAGCAGTGCAAAAATGAGAGTTTTGTTTACTGAGATGTAGTGCAGGGAGTTATGTGTCCATCTGGATAACACGTTCTTAAAGTCCTGTTGCGGTTCCTGTTTCTGGGTATCTGCGTGTCTCCTTCCCCTTTGCTGTGGCATTGGAGCCTATGTTCGGATTTCTTGCTACTGCACATGTGCGAGCGTTGGAGACTAAGTCCTATCTTGGAGCCATTGCACATGTGCGAGTGACATCATCACTGACACGAGGTCACATGTCTCTGACACCTTCTAAGCTGATTGGCCGCTGGTCATGTGCTTGTGACACGAGGTCACATATCTCTGACACCTTCTAAGCCGATTGGTCGCTGGTCATGTGCTTGTGACACCTTGCTCGGTGATAGGCCAGCGTGACGTCATTGCTGTCGTTCTGGCAGCGGATTGGCTCTGGTGTCCTCCATCTTGGATGAGGCACAGAGTCAATATAAGACCCTGACGCACGCTGCTCGGCGCTCAGTCCTCTTGGTTCATGCATGAGAGTAGACGCTCTGTGCACGTCCCTCCAGGCATCTCTGTCTATGCTAGGTGAGCGCTATCGGCAGGGTAGCGTTCTTGTATCTTACAGCTTCGGCTGTGGTCCGTATCCTCGCACCTTAGTGGAGCGGACATAGGCAGGTGCCTGAGGCACATGGTCAGGCTGGGACTAAAACATAACTTTTAATCTAGCAATAAAAACAGTGATAAAGTGCTTGTGCATAAGAAGTGCAAGATATATACAGTGCCTACAAGTAGTATTCAACCCCCTACAGATTTAGCAGGTTTACACATTCGGAATTAACTTGGCATTGTAACATTTGGACTGTAGATCAGCCTGGAAGTGTGAAATGCACTGCAGCAAAAAAGAATGTTATTTCTTTTTTTTTTTAAATTGAGAAAAGTTTATTCAGAGGGTCATTTATTATTCAACCCCTCAAACCACCAGAATTCTGTTTGGTTCCCCTAAAGTATTAAGAAGTATTTCAGGCACAAAGAACAATGAGCTTCACATGTTTGGATTAATTATCTCTTTTTCCAGCCTTTTCTGACTAATTAAGACCCTCCCCAAACTTGTGAACAGCACTCATACATGGTCAACATGGGAAAGACAAAAGGAGCATTCCAAGGCCATCAGAGACAAGATCGTGGAGGGTCACAAGGCTGGCAAAGGGTACAAAACCCTTTCCAAGGAGTTGGGCCTACCTGTCTCCACTGTTGGGAGCATCATCCGGAAGTGGAAGGCTTATGGAACTAGTGTTAGCCTTCCACGGCCTGGACAGCCTTTGAAAGTTTCCTCCCGTGCCGAGGCCAGGCTTGTCCGAAGAGTCAAGGCTAACCCAAGGACAACAAGGAAGGAGCTCCAGGAAGATCTCATGGCAGTGGGGACATTGGTTTCAGTCAATACCATAAGTAACGTACTCCACCTCAATGGTCTCCGTTCCACACGAGCCCGTAAGGTACCTTTACTTTCAAAGCGTCATGTCAAGACTCGTCTACAGTTTGCTTATGATCACTTGGAGGACTCTGAGACAGACTGGTTCAAGGTTCTCTGGTCTGATGAGACCAAGATCGAGATCTTTGGTGCCAACCACACGTGACGTTTGGAGACTGGATGGCACTGCATACGACCCCAAGAATACCATCCCTACAGTCAAACATGGTGGTGGCAGCATCATGCTGTGGGGCTGTTTCTCAGCCAAGGGGCCTGGCCATCTGGTCCGCATCCATGGGAAGATGGATAGCATGGCCTACCTGGAGATTTTGGCCAAGAACCTCCGCTCCTCCATCAAGGATCTTAAGATGGGTCGTCATTTCATCTTCCAACAAGACAACGACCCAAAGCACACAGCCAAGAAAACCAAGGCCTGGTTCAAGAGGGAAAAAATCAAGGTGTTGCAGTGGCCTAGTCAGTCTCCTGACCTTAACCCAATTGAAAACTTGTGGATGAGCTCAAGATTAAAGTCCACATGAGACACCCAGAGAACCTAGATAACTTGGAGAAGATCTGCATGGAGGAGTGGGCCAAGATAACTCCAGAGACCTGTGCCGGCCTGATCAGATCTTATAAAAGACGATTATTAGCTGTAATTGCAAACAAGGGTTATTCCACAAAATATTAAACCTAGGGGTTGAATAATAATTGACCCACACTTTTATGTTGAAAATTTTTTAAAATTTAACTGAGCAACATAACTTGTTGGTTTGTAAGATTTATGCATCTGTTAATAAATCCTGCTCTTGTTTGAAGTTTGCAGGCTCTAACTTATTTGCATCTTATCAAACCTGCTAAATCTGCAGGGGGTTGAATACTACTTGTAGGCACTGTATATATATGCATTTAGCCTCATATCCGGTATACAAATAGTGCATGTTTCCGCGTTCCACACTGGAACGCTAGCAATCCAATCAGATCCCTGGAGGGGCGTCCTCACACGGTCAGGTGACACTCTGTGAGATACAGACTGGAAGTTAACACAGATCCGTCATACGACTGTCACACCAATACATAGAAAGCAGTGCAGAAGTGACTTATCTGCACTGCTTTCTATGTATTGGTGTGACAGTCTCTTTCTCTCCTTCCTTTTACTTGGTAATTACTGTTTGCCTTTGTGCAGTTTTTATCATTTGCAGACATTATGGGCACCCTTATGCCTATACTATTTTTATTTGTTCTCTTGAGTCCATCTCACTATATAGCGAGCACGGCATTATCTGCTCTACATTGTGGGATATATTTGTCCATTTTGAGCATTGTAGAATTACCCCAGCTGCAATGATATGTGTATAGCCAGCGGCCTGTTCTTTTGTCGCTATGTCCTGTACTAGTGATTGGTCTATTACGATCTGTCTATTTATCACTAAGGATGCCACTGCTGGTTACCTTGGCGCTTAGTCATGATATCTGGTTGGCTAGCGTTATACCGGAAGTGACCTCACCTATTGATGAGCCCCTGATTGGCGACTCCAGCCGTCGTATGACGGATCTGTGTTAACTTCCGGTCTGTATCTCACAGAGTGTCACCTGACCGTGTGAGGACGCCCCTCCAGGGATCTGATTGGATTGCTAGCGTTCCAGTGTGGAACGCGGAAACGTGCACTATTTGTATACCGGATATGAGGCTATATGCAGCTTATGGCTTCTCCTGATTGTGCACTATCTGTGTGCCGTGCGTTCCAATTTGAAACGCAAGGGGGCGGTACTTGTCGCACCGGTAGTTACCTCTGACGCCAGCATGGTGATGGCTAATGGATTCTATTATGCTTCTAGTGAGTACCGTTTTCTGCAAATGTGTGTGTAATTACCTTGTTTAAGGGTGTATAAAGGTATTGGATTATTCAGAGACTGTGCGCCACTGTTTGCCCAGCACACATAGGTTAATCACCGCTATTGGCCTGTGCTGATCCCTGCCATTGCAGGTTGATCTCCCCATTTTTTCCTCCGTCTCCCCTGAGGAACTCTTGATATTGAGAGGGAAACGCGTCGGGAGGTTTTTCTCTTTTTTGTTTATGGTTGCGGGGCAGACATCTTATTTGGGTGCTGCCCTTGTCAGGGCAGAAGTCCATCCACGGGGCACAACAGGGGTTATTTACCACACTTGTCCACCCTATCCTTCCAGCTGTGACCTCTCATTTTGGGACCGGTTTGCAGTCCAGCCCATGGATGAAGCTTGGGTGAGATCAAACCTGTGTGTTGCCATGTGGCATTTTGTCTCTTCCACTACTTATGCACAAGCACTTTATCACTGTTTTTTTGCTAGATTAAAAGTTATGTTTTAGTCCCTGCTATTATTATTATTTATGCTTTTTGGACTATTGGGCATTACTTCTCTGCTTGGCAGATTTGCTATTACACATCCTCAGGCTGGGCCTTGTGATTCTACTCGTAGGTGGACGTTGCCGCTAGGGTAACGTTCCTTATACTGCGTCTGGCAGTTGTTCGTATCCTCGCACACTAGGGGAGCGAACATAGGTAGGAGCTTTGTGCGGCTTGTGCTGCTGTCCGTCTCTTTTGCACCACTAGTGGAGCGGACCTAGGCAGGTGCCATATCTAGTGGTTCGTGTCCTCGTACACTAGTGGAGCGAATGCAGGTAGGAGCTTTGTGCGGCTTACGCTGCTGTCTGTCTCCCGACACCGCTAGAGGAATAGACCTAGGTAGGTGCCATTTCACACTCACTGCTTTTGTCTCTGTGACCATTAACAGAGACCATACCACACACCCTCCAAGTAAGGGAGGAATTGCTTTATTTTCTAACTATATGCCTCTGTGAGTTTAACAGAGGTATTGCACTCTGCACTTGTGCTACTACTATTTACAGCGGCACACTTATATACTCTTCCTCACTCATTAACATATCCCTTTTACGTTAATGCTAAATACGGTAGTCGCTGTGACTTTAACAGTACACGCCGTGATTGGCTCTAGTGTCACTGAGACGTATCAGTGTCAGTACTGCTTTCATGGTACAAGATACCCCTTATCCTCTGCCATAGTCTTCAGCAGAGACTTTGCACGGTGGACCCTGACTGTCTGATATCCCTTTGGTTTTTATAATCAGACAGCCCCCCGTAACAAGTCCCAGCAGATCAGATCGCCAAGGGTCTGGCTTCTTACATGCCAGGATAGCCGCTGTTGTAGCTCTGTGCACACTCATTTTCTTTGATATGGCCACTGCGGGAGAAATGTACTATGGTGCTGTACATATGAATATAGCACCTGTTCATGTTGTGCCTCCAGACAGGAAAAAGCTTTTACAATTTTCTCCCCGATCTAGCACATACGATCTGTGGTGGGGGAAACAAGGGCGCAATAGGGTCTTACCCGGTATTTAGGGTATAAGAAAAAGAAGAGATGCACTCACCTGGTCTGGTTGTGATAGTCACAACCCCTATGACAGCGTATGGGAGTGCTGAGCTGGTTCCAGCTGCTGCCCCGTCAGAAGTGGTTGCTGTAAAAACGGGGATGAAAGAAGACGGGTTTTCCAGCCACGCTATGAACCACACCGTTGAAGATTCCTTAAGATATTTTTATTGAGTCAATTCCAACGCGTTTCAAAGGCCTTTGAAACGCGTTGGAATTGACTCAATAAAAATATCTTAAAGAATCTTCAACGGTGTGGTTCATAGCGCGGCTGGAAAACCCGTCTTCTTTCATCCCCGTTTTTACAGCGATCTAGCACATAGACAGTGGTCCGCTTTCTTACCCTTTTACAGAAAATGATGTCCAATACAGAATATTACACTGCATATCTAAACTTTGTAAGATCCCCTGTTGATAAGGTTGCTGTGTTAGAAACTCAGCGCTCCAAATTTAGCACAATAAAAATAACGTCACAAACATTAAAGGGTTATTCTCATGTCCAAGATCCTATCCCAATATGTAGTAGTTATAATAATATTAGCAAATACATCCAATCAGGAATGTAGTACAGTTCTTTGGATTCACTATATTGCTTTCCTCTTGTTCAGGGCATTGCAGGATTTGAAGTATCCATGGTTATGACCAATAGCAACTAAGTAACTGTCCCTATATGTGTGGTCGTAACCATGGATACCTAAGCTGCAATGCCGTGCACATGACGTAAGCAACATAGTGAATCAGAAGAACTAGACTACATTTCTAATTGAAAGTACAGTGGGGAAATAAGCATTTAGTCAGCCACCAATTGTGCAAGTTCTCCCACTTAAAAAATGAGAGAGGCCTATAATTGACATCATAGGTAGACCACAACTATGAGAGACAAAATGAGAACACAAATCCAGAAAATCACCTTGTCTGATTTGGCAAGATTTTATTTTACAAATTATGGTGGAAAATAAGTATTTGGTCAATAACAAAAGTTCATCCCAATATTTTTTTTATATATCCTTTGTTGGCGAAGACAGAGGTCAAACGTTTTCTGTAAGTCTTCACAAGGTTGGCACACACTGTTGGTGGTATGTTAGCCCAATCCTCTATGCAGATCTCCACAAGACGAAGAGGAGAACAGGAGTTTTTTTGGTGCAAAAAGAATACAAATTTTATTCATAAATCAAGACATAGAGGTGAACATCCAAAAGTCATAAAAACATTTTAAAAGGGTGAAGAGAGGGCGGCCCCCCATGAGGTCAAAAGAGATCCATATTAGGACATGTTGGAACGAAAACTTAAATGTGTGCTAGTAAGGTCCATGAGTATGCACAGACTCCAAATGCAAGGTTAGGTGTCTGTATAGTAGTATTAAATTCTATACTGGAGGTGGAGATGCAACAGACCAACACACCAAAGCTAGAAATACATATGGGGTTATATACAGTAGTTACCAGCAGTCCCAAGTAAAGCTCTATGTAAGAAGGTACAAAAATGGAGGAGCCTGATAAGGGCTTCTCACCGGTGCAAACAGATGTAATACGGGGGGCCCCGTCCAAGGAGGGCATCAGGGGAACCAAGAGCCTACGTACATTTCGATATCTTAAAATCTTCGTCAGGTAAGATGCCTCTTTGGTTTGTTGGTCTGTTGCATCTCCACCTCCAGTATGGAATTTAATGCTACTATGCAGACAACTAACCATGCATTTGGAGTCTGTGCGTACTCATGGACCTTACTAGCACACATTTAGGTTTTCGTTCCAACATGTCCCAATATGGATCTCTTCTGACCTCATGGGGGGGCCGCCCTCTCTTCACCCTTTTAAAATGTTTTTATGACTTTTGGATGTTCACCTCTATGTCTTGATTTATGAATAAAATTTGTATTCTTTTTACACCAAAAAAACTCCTGTTCTCCTCTTCTTGATATGACATTGAGTTTGTGCTTAATGTGGGGATTCAGTCGAATCAAAACCCACCTTTTTCTTTGTATGGTATTGTGGAGCATTTTCTCCCTAAAGATCTCCACAAGAGCAGTGATGTTTTGGGTCTGTTGCTGGACAGCACAGACTTTCAACTCCCTCCAAAGGTTTTCTATGGAGTTAAGATCTGGAGACTGGTTAGGTGCTTCTTATTAACCCAGTCCTTTGTTGCCCTGGCAATGTGCTTGGGATCATTATCATGCTGAAAGACCCAGTCACGTTTCATCTTCAATGTCCTTGCTGATAGAAGGAGGTTTGCCCTCAAAATATCACGATACATGGCCCCATTCATTCTTTCCTGTACATGGATCAGTTGTCCTGGTCCCTTTGCAGACAAACAGTCCCAAAGCATGATATTGCCATCCGCATGCTTCACAGTAGGTATGGTGTTCTTTGGATGCAACTCAGCATTCTGTTTCCTCCAAACACGACGAGTTGTGTTTCTACCAAACAGTTAACTTTGGTTTCATCAGACCATATGACATTCTCCCAATACTCTTCTAGATAATCCAAATGCTCTCTAGTAAACTTCAGATGGGTCCAGACAAGTACTGGCTTAAGCAGATGAACACGTCTGGCACTGGAGGATCTAAGTCCCTGGCAGCGTAGTGTGTTACTGATGGTAGCCTTTGTTACGGTGGTCCCAGCTCTATGCAGGTTGTTCACTAGGTCCCCCTGTGTGGTTTGGGATTTTTGCTCACCGTTCTTGTGATTATTTTGACCCGAAGACGAGAAATCTTGCGTAGAGCCCCAGATCGAGGGAGATTATTAGTGGTCTTGTATGTATAGTCATATGAAAAAGTTTGGGAACCCCTATTAATGTTAACCTTTTTTCTTTATAACAATTTGGGTTTTTGCATCAGCTATTTCAGTTTCATATATCTAATAACTGATGGACTCAGTAATATTTCTGGATTGAAATGAGGTTTATTGTACTAACAGAAAATGTGCAATCCGCATTTAAACAAAATTTGACTGGTGCAAAAGTATGGGCACCTCAACATAAAAGTGACATTAATATTTTGTAGATCCTCCTTTTGCAAAAATAACAGCCTCTAGTCACTTCCTGTAGCTTTTAATGAGTTCCTGGATCCTGGATGAAGGTATATTTGACCATTCCTGTTTACAAAACAATTCCAGTTCAGTTAAGTTTGATGGTCGCCGAGCATGGACAGCATGCTTCAAATCATCCCACAGATGTTCAATGATATTCAGGTCTGGGGACTGGGATGGCCATTCCAGAACATTGTAATTGTTCCTCTGCATGAATGCCTGAGTAGATTTGGAGCGGTGTTTTGGATCATTGTCTTGCTGAAATATCCATCCCCTGCGTAACTTCAACTTTGTCACTTACACATTATTGTCAAGAATCTGCTGATACTGAGTTGAATCCATGCGACCCTCAACTCTAACAAGATTCCCGGTGCCGGCATTGGCCACACAGCCCCAAAGCATGATGGAACCTCTACCAAATTTTACTGTGGGTAGCAAGTGCTTTTCTTGGAATGCCGTGTGGTGTTTGTTTGCCTCCATGCATAACGCCTTTTTGTATGACCAAACAACTCAATTTTTGTTTCATCAGTCCGCAGGACCTTCTTCCAAAATGTAACTGGCTTGTCCAAATGTGCTTTTGCATACCTCAGGTGACTCTGTTTGTGGCGTGCTTGCAGAAATGGCTTCTTTCGCATCACTCTCCCATACATCTTCTCCTTGTGCAAAGTGCGCTGTATTGTTGACCGATGCACATTGACACCATCTGCAGCAAGATGATGCTACACGTCTTTGGAGGTGGTCTGTGGATTGTCCTTGACTGTTCTCACCATTCTTCTTCTCTGCCTTTCTGATATTTTTCTTGGCCTGCCACTTCTGGGCTTAACAAGAACTGTACTTGTGTTGTTCCATTTCCTTACTATGTTCCTCACAGTGGAAACTGACAGTTTAAATCTCTGAGACAACATTTTGTATCCTTCCCCTGAATAACTATGTTGAATAATCTTTGTTTTCAGATCATTTGAAAGTTGTTTTGAGAAGCCCATGATGCCACTCTTCATAGGAGATTCAAATAGGAGAACAAGTTGCAAGTGGCCACCTTAAAAACCTTTTCTCATGATTGGATATACCTGCCTATGAAGTTCAAAGCTCAATGAGGTTACAAAACCAATTTAGTGCTTTAGTAAGTCAGTAAAAAGTAGTTAGGAGTGTTCAAATGAAGAAATTGATAAGGGTGCCCATACTTTTGCACCGGTCAAATTTTGTTTAAATGCGGATTGCACATTTTCTGTTAGTACAATAAATCTCATTTCAATCCAGAAATATTACTGAGTCCATCAGTTATTAGATATATGAAACTGAAATAGCTGTCGCAAAAACCCAAATTGTTATAAAGAAAAAAGGTTAACATTAATAGGGGTGCCCAAACTTTTTCATATGACTGTATTCCATTTTCTTATTATTGCTCCCACAGTTGGTTTCATCACACCAAGCTGCTTGCCTATTGCCGATTCAGTCTTCCCAGCCTGGTGCAGGGCTACAATTTTGTTTGTAGTGTCCTTCGACAGCGATTTGGTCTTCAGCGTTGTGGAGTTTGGAGTGTGACTGTTTGAGGTTGTGGACAGTTGTCTTTTATTCTGATGACAAGTTCAAACAGGTACCATTACTACAGGTAATGAATGGAGGAGAGAGGAGCCTCTAAAAGTTTTTAGGTGGCTAAATACTTATTTTCCACCATTTATTGCAAATAAAATCTTGCCAAATCAAACAAGGTGATTTTCTGGATTTGTTTTCTCATTTTGTCTCTCATAGTTGTAGTTTACTTATGATGTGAATTACAGGCCTCTCTCATCTTTTTAAGGGGGAGAACTTGCACAATTGGTGGCTGACTAAATACTGTACCTTTTTTCCCCACTGTATTTGCTAATATTTTTTATTATGACACCTGCTACATATTAGGATAGGATTTTGGAAATGGGACTAACCCTTTAAAGAGGTTCTCTGGATTACAAAAAAGTTATCATTTATCTTATTGATAGGTGATAACTTGTTTATCTGTAGGGACTCAACAAATGATAGAACTGGGACATTGTATGCCTATTAGAATGGCATGGCACTGCACATGCCTGACCGTTGCTTCATTCATTCATTCATTCATTCATTCATTCATTCATTCTTTATGGGGCTTCTTAGCACTGCCTTTCTCCCCATAGAGAACGAATGAAGCAGCGGTCCGACATCAAACCTGCCACTGTATTTAGTAATTGAGGATAAATGTTTCCTGTCAGGGATAAAAATTCACATTCTGCAGAACGGTTCAGGTCTCAGTGGTTGGACACCCACTGGTTAGGAAATTACCACCTGTCCTGTGGGTAGGTGACTACTAGTGATGGGCGGACCCGGACTGTAAAAGTCCGGATCTGCATGGTTTCAAAGGTACCCGGGTGCCAGACCCAGGCCCGGGATTCCAGATGTTCTGGATCTGGATTTGGCACTGGAGAAATTAAAAAAAAAAAATAAAGCTACAAATAATTTTTAAAAACAGCATGCATTCCCCCCCAATTTGGATAACAGCTGTGATAAAGCCTGACAGCTGCATATTCTCAGGCTGGGGAGGCCCAGGTTTATTGCTTATATGGTGGAAATCGGGATAATAAGGGGTTAATGATAGCCCACAGCTGCCACTAAGCCCTAGATTAATAATGGCAGGTGTCTATAAGACCCTCCATTACTAATCTGTAAATGAAAGTAAATAAACATGAACACCGAAAAAATCCTTTATTTGAAATAAAATACAAAAAAACCCCTCTTTCACCAATTTATTAACCCCCAAAATACCCCTGAAGGTACGACGTAATCCGCACGAGGTCCTACAACGATTCCAGCTCTACTATATATCTGAATTCACAGTGTGTGATCATGGTACATGACCGAACTCTGTGAGGTTCAGGCAGAGAATGAATGGGCCACAAAGATCATCGGTGACGTCACTCAGGTTGTTTGCAGTCTCAACAGAAGGTTCCCACGGTCCTCCACCTTTGACTGCAGGTAACCTGACCTCAGGGGACCTCAAGTGACCTCACTAAACTCAAGTTCACAGACCTGCATCTCCTGGCAGAGAACCACATTCTTTTTGCTAAGAGATGAAAATTTGGTGCTGAAATTTTTACACCATATTCCTGCACCCATTCTATATCTCCTGGAAAAAGATTGCATCACTACTGCATCATACCTCATGCGTTTTTAATGCGTTTTTTGCCAGGAGGTGTAGATTGGGTGCATGAATAAAGTGTAAAACATTCATCACCAAATTTACATCTCTTGGCCCAAAATAGCAAAAAAAAAACGTTTTGACACCATTTAAGTACAGTTTACTGCCAGGAGGTGCAAATTTGGTGCTGAAATGTGTGTACCAGATTTCAGCACCAAATTTGCACCTTGTGGTGGAAAAATTGTTTTGTTTTTTTTGCATTTATGCAATTTTGCATTTTTGCATTAGGTCAAGATATACAAATTTGGTGATTTAATTTTGACACCATATTTATGCACCCAATCTACTGGCAAAAAACGCATCAAAACCACATGAGGTATGATGCGGTAGTGAAGTGATTTTTTGCCAGGAGGTGTGGAATAGTGGCAGGCAAGAATATGGTGTAAAAATTTCAGCACCAAATCTGCATTTCTTGGCAAAAACACCCCCACGGTTTTCTCCTCTGAGGTCACATCTGCAGTCACAGGTGGAGACTCCAGCTGAGACTGCAGCTAGCCTGAGTAACTTCACCACTGAGCACGCAGCTCATTCAGTCTCTACATGGAGCCCACAGCGGGGGGTCATGTTCCATGATCTTGCGCCATCAGTTCAGATGTAGCAGAGCTGAATCATCGTGGGACCTCGTGTGGATTATGTCGGACCTGCAAGGGTGTTTTGGGGGTTAATAAAGTAGTGAAAGAAGGTGCTTTTTTGTATTTTATTCCAAATAAAGGATTTTTTCAGCTTTGGGCTGGGCCCCTTATGACCCCGATTGCCACCTCACCAGGGTAATAGGGAAGAGCTGGCTAAAGCGTCGGGCTTGTTGCATCTGATGGATGCGACAATCCGGGGTGGCTGCAGGCTGCTTTTTTTAGGCTGGGTGGTGGTCCAATAAGCATTAGCCTCCCCAGTCTGAGAATACCAGCCCTCAGCTGTTGGGCTTTATCTTGGCTGGGTATCTAAAATTGGGGGGAACCACATGCCATTTTTTAACATTATATTTAAATAATTTAAAAAAGACGCATGCGGGTCCTCTTAGTTTGATAAACAGCCACAATAAGCGAACGGCTGGGGGCTACAGCCTGTAGCCGTATGTTTTATCTGTTCTGGGCATCATAATATGGGGGGGACCGTACGCAAAATATGTTATTTATTTTTTACCACGGACGCACAGCACCTGTGATTGGAAGCAGTCAGCTGCCACTCTCTGTGGAGGCGCGTCTGCAACCAATCACAGGCGCCGGTTGGCAAGGAAAGCAGTGGATATGCAATGAATGTAATACAGCCCAGTAAGTGAATACTGTGCCTGAAAGCAGTGTACAGCTGCAAAGCTGCCTCAGTAAGTACAGCGTGCATGCTCCCGTCCCCCTATCCCTTCTACCACCATTTTTAATCCCCGGATTCTGGTCATCATAGAGTTATATGGGGACCGGAATCTGGCCTGGAACCGAATTTTAAAAACTGGATTTCTGGGACCCGCCGGTGCCAGTTATCTGCGAGTCCGCTCATCACTAGTGACTACGTGTTTTAACTAGAAAACCTCTTTAAGTAGTGTGTCATCCTGTGCCTCTCAGTGAACGTTACAGGTCACATAAGGTAAAGAATATTCTTATATAACAGCAGAGTAATTTGTTTAAGCGTTCTTCTTATGCATGGAAAGACTAACGTTTGCTTTCCAGTCAATTAAATGAATCAATAGATGTATCAAGCTAAGGTAATGCTACTACTTACTACCTTACGTAATTATTTCCATCTTGAGCATTTCAGGCATGTCTATAGGACAAATGCCTGAAAGATGTGGGACTCTCCCCTTTATTTGGCTGGAGAATGGTGACCCAGCCTTGGCTGATTAGCAGTGGAGCTGTTACTTATACATTACTTATGCATCATATCTCTGGCACATTAATGCTTCCTTTTTTCGTAGATGGGTGCAGATGGTATGGATGGATTTTCCGCTTCACAGCAATCTCGAAAGCTTGCTAGCTTTACTTTATCAGGTAATGGCTAATTTTTACTATTAATGGCTTGAAAAGGTTACAGTGAACACTGCTTTTAAGCCCATCATTTTGCTGTACATAAAAATAATAAAATCAGTTATACTAACCAATCCCTGCTCCAGTGCCAGCTCTCCCATTGCCCCTGTTCTTGTTGACAGGCTGACCACTACTGACAATCACTGGGCTTAGAAAGGACCCTGATGTACAGAAGGAGCTGTTGAGCCCACCCAGTGATTGGCTACATCAGTCATATGCGCTGTAGTCATGATGTCACCTCTGCAGACTAGGATGGGAGATAACTTGATAATCACTGGGGGCTCACCGTGTATACCTGTTTTAGTAAAGCTGAAGTGCAAATGACCCTAGCAGGTGGACCCCCAGCGATCCCCAAATTTTTACCTATCCATTTCCTTTGTTTTTGAGATAGTGTCTCATTTTCAAAATAACAATTTAATAAAAACTGCTTATGCTAAGATGCAGTTCTGCTAAGAAAATCTAGAACATAAAGTTATGGCCAAAAGTGTTGGCAGCATTGAAATTGTTCCAGAAAATAAAGTATTTCTTCCCAAAATGTTTGGTAAACAACTTTGTTTCAAGTATGTGATGCTCGGTCAAATTCACTTGTGTCAAGTAACAGGTGTGGGAAATATGAAAATCACACCTAAAATAAGATAAAAAAGGGAAGGTGACTCAATATTTCCATTGTGTGTCTGTGTGTGCCGCAGTAACCATGGAGAACAGAAAGAGAAGAAGAATTTGCTTACCAAACTTGTTGAAAAATATTAACAATTTCAAGGTTACAAATCCATCTCCTTCTTGATGTTCTTGAAGATCTTGATGTTCCTTTGGACATGGTGCGCAACATAATCAAGACGTTTACAACCCACGCCATTGTAGTTAATCTCTCTGGATGTTTACGACAGAAAAAATGATTAAAGATTGCAATTTAGGACAGTTCAGATGGTGGATATCCCAATCCCAATAAAGTTCCAAAGAAATTCAAGCTGTCCTGGAGGCTTAGGGTGCATAAGCAGCACCGAAAGCATTGAACTCTAAATATTAACTATGGTGCAATAACCTCAAAGGGAACCAACAGAAGAAGGACAAAAATTAGATAAATTTCAGCAATTAAATTTAATTAGAATAGCACATACACAACAAAAATAGTGCAAACATATACAGTGATGTCATTCACACAAAAAATGCACTAAAGATAGAACAAATTCCCCAGGTGCTGTGTGTTATCAGTGTAATCACCAGTGACAATCTGGAATACAGTGTAGATGGGTGTTAATATATCAGTAAAAGAGGTCATCATATGGTAAATATCACATAATATCAAGCACCCTATCCTACCATACAAGGCAGATCCATGTTCTCTCAGGGAAAACCGCAGACTGATGGAAATATAGACAAGGCACAAAACATCAGGCAAACATACTAGATAAGAGGTTAAATACCGGGAAATGTGATAGCAGAGTGCTTGTACAATGAATACAACTGGGAGCAGGAGCCTTGACGTGCGTTTCATCAACGTAGTGGCTCCGTCAACATTTTAATGAGATTAAATGCTATGGCAGGAGACCCAGGAGGGACCCCACTGCTGACACAGAGACATAATAAAGCTAGACTGAAGTCTGGCAAAATGTATGAGAGTAAGCTAAAATACTTATGGGAAAGTGTCTTGTGGACAAATGAGAACAAGATAGAGCTTTTTGGTAAAGCAGATCATTTTACTGTTCACTATAAATGGAATAAGGCCTACAAAGAAAATAACACAGTTCCTACAGTCAAATATGGTGGAGGTTAAAAGATGTTTTGGGGCTGCTTTCCTGCCTCTGAAACTGGATACCTTGACTGTGTGCAAAGCATCATGAAATCTGAAAATTACCAAAAGATTTTGGGTCGCAATGTAGTGTCCAGTGTCAGAAAGCTGGATTTGTGTCCTAGGTCATGGGTCTACCAGCAGGACAAGGACCCCAAACATACTTTAAGAATCACCCAGAAATGCACTGGAGAGTTCTGAAGTGTCCAGCAATGAGTTCGGATCAAAAACCTATTGAACACCTGTGGAGAAATCTTAAAATTGTTGATAGGAGAAGGCAACATTCAAATATGAGAGACCTGCAGTCGTTTTCAAAAGAAGAGTGGCTCAAAATTCCAATTGAGAGGTGTAAGCAGCTTTGTTGATGGTTATAGGAAGCAACTGATTGTACAGTCATGGCCAAAAGTTTTGAGAATGACACCAAAATTATATTTTCACATGATCTGTTGCCCTCTGATTTTTAATTGTGTTTATCTGATGTTTACATCACGTACAGAAATATAATTGCAATCATATTATGAGTACCAAAAGGTTATATTGACAGTTAGAATGAGTTAATGCAGCAAGTAAATATTTGCAGTGTTGACCCTTCTTCTTCAGGACCTCTGCAATTCTCCCTGGCATGCTCTCAATCAATTTCTGGACCAAATCCTGACTGATAGCTGTCAATTCTTGCATAAGCAATGCTTGCATTTTGCCAGAATTTGTTGGTTTTTGTTTGTCCACCCGTCTCTTGATGATTGCCCACAAGTTCTAAATGGGATTAAGATCTGGGGAGTTTCCAGGCCATGGACCCAAAATCTCTATGTTTTGTTCCATGAGCCATTTAGTGATCACCTTTGCTTTATGGCAAGGAGCTCCATCATGCTGGAAAAGGCATTGTTGGGCGCCAAACTGCTCTTGGACAGTTGGGAGAAGTTGCTATGGTACCATTCTGGTACCATTCTTTATTCATGGCTGTGTTTTTAGGCAAGACTGTGAGTGAGCCGATTCCCTTGGTTGAGAAGCAATCCCACACATGAATCGTTTCAGGATGCTTAACAGTTGGCATGAGACAAGACTGGTGGTAGCGCTCACCTCTTCTTCTCCTAATAAGCTGTTTTCCAGATGTCCCAAACAATCGAAAAGGGGATTCATCTGAGAAAATTACTTTACCCAGTCCTCAGCAGTCCACTCCCTGTACCTTTTGCAGAATATCAGTCGGTCCCTTATGCTTTTTCTGGAGATAAGTTGCTTCTTTGCTGCCCTCCTTGAAACCAGGCTTTGCTCAAAGAGTCTCCGCCTCACAGTGGGTGCAGAAGCACACACACCAGCCTGCTGCCATTGCTGAGCTAGCTCGGCACTGCTGGTAGTCCGATCCCGCAGCTGAAACAGTTTTAAGATACGGTCCTGGCATTTGCTGGTCCTTCTTGGGTGCCCTGGAGCCTTTTTGGCAACAATGGAAGCTCTCTCCTTGAAGTTCTTGATGATGCGATAGATTTTGACTGAGGTGCAATCTTTGTAGCTGCGATACTCTTCCCTGTTAGGCCATTTTTGTGCAGAGCAATGATGGCTGCACGTGTTTCTTTAGAGATAACCATGGTTAACTGAAGAGAAACAATGATACCAAGCACCAGCCTCCTTTTAAAGTGTCCAGTGGTGTCATTCTTACTTAATCATGACTGATTGATCGCCAGCCCTGTCCTCATCAACACCCACACCTGTGTTAATGGAACAATCACTTAAACAATGTTAGCTGCTCCTTTTAAGGCAGGAATGCAATGATGTTGAAATATGTTTTGGGGGTTAAAGTTCATTTTCTTACCCAATATTGACTTTGCAAGTAATTGCTGTTAAGCCGATCACTCTTTATGACATTCTGGAGTATATGCAAATTGCCATTAGAAAAACTTAAGCAGTAGACTTTCTAAAAATTAATATTTGTAGCATTCTCAAAACTTTTGGCCATGACTGTAGTTATTAATTCCAATGGTTGCGCAAACCAAATGTTAAGTTGAGGGTGCCAACAATTTTGTCCGGACCATTTTTTTTTTTAATTCTCTATTTATCAACAAAACAATTACATAATCTGAATATAGTTAGCTTCATATAGTTAACAAATGCAAAGTTGGCCAGTACATTACAGTAAAATCCTATGACAGGGATACATGGAAGAGCTCAAGATCTCCAAAAGGAAAACAGAAAACTAATATAACTGTAATTCCACAGAGCAAAAATCAAATAAAAAAGAAAACACGGAGCAAAGAAAGACAAGAAATTAAAAAAAAAAATGGTGGGATAAGCAAGACTAAAGGGTGAAAGAGAATGGAAAAGAGGGGAAGATGGGGAGAAGGGAAGCAGTTTACCAATATATCTAAACTAGGTGTCCATTCACACAAGACCCATTAATGCCATCAGTCCATATAATCAGGGAGCAGCAGGAAGCTGTATTGATTTGAGTCAGAAAACTGGAGGACACAGGAGCATAAATGCTGCAGATAAAATAAATAATTATCATGTGGAATCGAGAAGAACAATATCTGAAATGACAAATAGTGGATTAAAAAGACAAATGTAGGCAACGTCTAGGGACACAAAATGTAATATAGATAAAATGGTATATATAAACTTAAGCAGTAAATGTTTTAGACACAGTGGCGTGGAGTCAGCCAGGTTAATTCAGATAAAGTGCCAGTGCAATTCAATGTCGGCTGAATATTAACATCACTGTATCAAATGTATAATGCCTGAAGCATATAGACAATGCTATAACAAAGAAATCTGAATCCACAGAAAATGGAATAAGCTTTCATGAGACACATATACATAATATATGGTAAAAAGTGAAACCTTGGTTCCAGCAGAACGAATGCTGTAGAGAGATAAGTACAGCCTCAACGTACGTTTCGCTATCTTGTGCCTTGCTTCATCAGGGGTACAAATACAGTGTAAGGCCTTGTGCCCACAGGGCGTTTTTACAGCGTTTTTTCTAGCGTTTTTCATTGCTTTTTTTAATCAATAAAAGCAAGGAAAAAGCATCCCAGCAAAGTCTATGAGAATCAGGACTTGCTGTGCCCACGTTGCTTCTTTTTCAGTTGCTTTTTTTCTTGCTGAAAAAAGAAGCAACATGTCAATTGTTTTAGCGTTTTTTCCTGCTTTTTTCCCCAATTGACTTCAATGGAGTCAGGGAAAAAAGCAAGAAAAAACGCATGTGTAATGCCCACGTTGCTTTATATTTTATGCGTTTGGGCGTTTTAAGGGAGAAAAGAAAGCTATGGCTATGTAGATTCCTTCATAGAAGAAAGCCACATAGCCAGCGTCGGGAGCTGTTATCTTATCTCCCATTGTTTAGCGCGACACCTCTGCAGGGACCCCCGCTGACGTCACAAGGTAAAGAGTTCATCACAGCGGGGGATCTCCAGGAAATCCCACAGTAATCCCCCTGTATGAATTGTATTCACCTTGTGACATCCCAGAACTTATACAGCGAGGTGTCGCGGTAAACAATGCATGGACCGCCGCTGATGTCACAAGGTAAAGAGTTCATCCCAGCGGGGGATCTCCAGGAAATACCCCAGTAATCCCCCTGTATGAATTGTATTCACCTTGTGACATCCCTGAACTTATACAGCGAGGTGTCGCGGTAAACAATGCATGGACCGCTGCTGATGTCACAAGGTAAAGAGTTCATCCCAGCGGGGATCTCCAAGAATGTGGGCAGCATTGCTCGGTAATCCCCCTGCATGAATTGTATTCACATTGTGACATCCCGAACTTCTCTGCAGTGACATGTGGCATTAAACAATGCAGGGACCCCCGCTGACGTCACAAGGTGAATAGTTCATCCCAGCGGGGGATCTCCAGGAAAGCTGTAGCAACAAGTGAACAAGTCCTGCACCGCCTGCCCTCAGATTACCTCCAAGTTCAGTGGCTCACGTGCTGATGACTGCCATGTAGCGCTGGTTTGCAGGCGCAGCGTGCTGGTCGGTATTGAGCAGCTAGGAGATCCAACAACAGGAAGATGAAAAATCGACCGCAAACAGCTGCTATGCCAAACAATTTCTTTTTTATTCAAGCGTTCTTTTCATCGGTGCAGATAAAAATGCGGGAGGTGACTAGGATGCGAGTCCCTCCAAAGGACGACGGCCGTTTCGTCTGTAAGCCAGACTTCTACGGGTCCACGTCGGGGAATGGCCGCACGCACCTTATAAAGGGGAGTGCATCCAGGCCACATCACCGCACATTAAAAACAGAGGAATGCACACATGATAGTGATTAACATAATCACTAGCAGGCGGTGCAGGACTTGTTCACTTGTTGCTACAGTATATTTGGATTCTTTTCTGGAGTCTTTTTTGCACGCTGTTGCCGGGCTCAGTACCAAAGTTCGCAAGAGACTGTGTGTTTTATCACATTTGCGGTGGCCACTATGGAACTGATGGACAATGAAAGCGCAAGTTCTGTGGACGTTCCAGGTGTACAGGCGGGGAGGATCGATGCGGCTTCCTTTTTCGAGGAATGCAATCTAAAAAAGGACACTGAGGTACTTGGCATTAAAACACTCGAAAATAAGATATATTCCCTCTCTGACAGAGAGGTGCGTCTATTTTGGACTATAAAGTCGTTACAGTCTTATGTTGATTGCGGCAGGGTCCCTAGGGGCCTCCGAGTGATAAAAACATTGTCCCATTTTCAAGATGATAAAAACTTTACTAAAGAATGGGAGAGCATTCAGCATGATTGTTCCATGAGGCTGCTACAGCTGGTCTTGAAGAAAAATGAGGAGGAATATTCAGCTCTGAACATACAGCTGGACGTTTTGAAAAAAGACACTCGTTCACGTGTCACTGAGGGTGTATGGTTAACATTCATACAGAATTTGGACAAAAAATTGATTGACACTCAGACAGAGATTAAAATTAAAAAAAGAGAAAAGTTCATGAGAGATAAAAAAGATTACGAAATGGGACAAATTTTCTGTTGGACAAAAGATCGCACTAAAAATTATAAAAGAAAACCTTATATAAAAAACAAAAAATTGGGTAACCAGGAAAGAGGGTACTGGACCACTGAATCGGAGTCCAGTGGCTCTGAGGATGTGGTTCCAGGCCCCTCTAGAACGGTGACCCCTCAAGTTGGGCCAAATCCTGCCCCTTTAGGAAACGCATCCGTAGGGGGGGCAGGAAGAGGCACAAGGGGAAGAGGTCACAAGAGAAAATTTGTCTCATGGAAGAATTAGAATATTTGTCACCCTCTCTCTCTCCTTCTGCCAATAATGTTGTTAACCTGTCTGAACATGTGTTGACCGATGATATGGTAGCCGTCCTATCTAGAGGTTTAAATTTTTGCGTGCCAGAAGAGTTTGATTTTTCTGAATTCAGAATTGATTTATATAAAGCCACAAGGAAAATGCACTTGCATAAGTTTTTTCACCAGACGTCGACCACTTCGACTATAGTCCCTGAGGGTCACCAACCTTGCACAACTGAGGGGTGCGATTGGGATATTACGGGGGCTTTTGACTCCACTGTAACACAGGCCGCTGGTTTGCTGTTGAGTCTGAATGACCCCGAGGGCGAAAAGCCTTTTGACCCAGGTGGTGACACTAATGAATGTGGTAGATTCACTAAGGGGGTGAAATCTAATTTTTTTCCCCCCGGTGGCCCATGGGAATTTAATTGATGTGTTTCAGGAAGCAGTTGTCAAGGATGTTGAGGCATTGCTATATCCCAAAATGGATAATAATCTTAATGAGGGAGAAGCGGCAGCGGTAAAAATAATGTGCACGTGGAATGACACAGTATTCCGCCAAGCGGATAAAGGCGGTAATATTGTGTTGTTAACGCGCACCGCTTATATTAAAGAATGCTTAAGGCATCTGCAGGATCGTGATACATATACTCCCTTACAATCTAACCCCATTACTGAGTATAAGAAGCAATTAACACGCTTATTGGGGAGATATGTAACACTCGGTTTTCTCACTAGCACTCAGGTCGAAAAATTAATTCCAGAATTTCCCACAAAACCCCATTGGTATGCTATACCTAAGATACACAAAGATAGTGTCAACCCCCCTGGCCGCCCGATAGTGGCTGGCATCGGTTCGTTAACTGAGCCGTTGTCCCACTATCTTGATTGGTTACTGAGGCCTCTGATGGAAAGAATCCCTTCCTATGTGAAGGATAGTAACGATTTTATATCTTTGTTGAGAGGTTTTGATTGGCAGGAGGGGTTTAATCTTGTGTCCATCGATGTGGAAAGCTTGTATACACGGATACCCCAGAACCTAGGTGTACAGGCAGTGAGGGAGACAGTGGCTCGCAGTGGGAAAACGCAGTTGTATTGTGATTTTGTAGGTGAAGCTTTGAATTTTGTGCTTTCAAAAAACGCATTCATGTTCCTGGATAAATGGTACGTTCAGTGCGGGGGTACTGCAATGGGTACCCCCGTATCGTGCGCCATGGCTAATATTTTTTTGGGTTTTTTTGAGAGCGTATACGTTTTTGTTAGCACAAACCCATTTCTCAAGCACGTGAAGTTGTTCCTCAGATATGTGGACGACATATTCATGGTGTGGGATGGTACAGAGGAGGAGTTCACAGGTTTTGTCACCTACCTCAATAGTACAAACACCATGAATATGTCGTTTACATCATGTTTTGGAGGCAACGTTATAACATTTTTGGATATAGAGGTAGAAGTGAAAGAAGGGTTAATATTGACAAAGATGTATAGGAAACCAACTGCCTCTAACTCGTTACTGCACTTTCAGAGTGCCCACCCCACTCATACTAAAGTAGCTTTACCCTACTCTCAGTTTTTGAGACTAAGAAGGATCAATAATGTAAAAGAGATTTTTGAAGAACAAGCTGGGGATTTAAGATCAAGGTTATTGGCACGGGGTTACCCTAGTACACTAATTGATTCTGCGTATGAGAAGGCGTGTTCTGAGAGTTCTGAAAATCTATGGGTCAGCCAATCTTTTGGTATTGGAAAATTGTCACATAGGCAAAGGCAAAAAAGGTGAGAAAAACGAACAATGCCGTAAATAGGTTTATGTTCAGTTTTAGGTTTGGCCCCTTAGATGGAGTAATAAAAAAAGCCATAAAAAAGAATTGGCATATCCTTGCCAACGACCCGGATCTAAAGAGTATGACAGATGCAGGACCCCTAGTCTATTATAGACGGTGTAATAATTTGAGAGATCTGCTGGTGAAAAACAGGGTGACCTGTCAGTCCACATGGCTCGAGAAATGTTCGCCTGTTGGGAATTTTCGCTGCGGTCACTGCAAGTTTTGCGCCTTACATCTCACTGGTACATCTCTTCAAATTGGCTCTTTTTCTCACCAGGTCAGGCAGTTTATTTCCTGCAAGACGAAGTATGTGGTTTATGTGATTGTATGCCCCTGTGGAAGATTTTATATAGGGAAGACAATAAGGTGCATGTACATACGCTTTAGGGAGCACTATAAATCGATCTCCACAGGTAAAGGTTCTCCTAGGCTAATAGAACACATTCGCACAGCACATGAAGGTAATCCCAACATCTTGCGCTTTGCAGGACTAGTCCAGGTTTCCCTGCCTCCACAAGGGGGCGATCTCCATAAGTTATTGCTACGTAAAGAAGCAAGTATGATAATAAAATTTGGAGCGCAGGGAAACCTGGGTTTGAATGACCGTAACGACCTAGCTGTATTCTTATAATACTGGCTTGCATAAAACTGATTTTTTGCAAATTATTTTCGAGTGATGGATTCATTTTGGATCTTTTGATAAATGAGTGGTTATGTCATTAAAAAGAATAACATGAACATAATGAGTTATGTATTGATATGACATTGATAAATGCCTCTGTACCTTTCAGGTGAATTTTTTCCTGAATTTTTTCCTTTTTTTTCCCCTGTTTTCATGTTTGTTTTTGAAATGTGTGTCACATTGATTGTATGACCATGTTTTAAATGGGATGTGTTGTCTGCACTTATGTTAATCACTATCATGTGTGCATTCCTCTGTTTTTAATGTGCGGTGATGTGGCCTGGATGCACTCCCCTTTATAAGGTGCGTGCGGCCATTCCCCGACGTGGACCCGTAGAAGTCTGGCTTACAGACGAAACGGCCGTCGTCCTTTGGAGGGACTCGCATCCTAGTCACCTCCCGCATTTTTATCTGCACCGATGAAAAGAACGCTTGAATAAAAAAGAAATTGTTTGGCATAGCAGCTGTTTGCGGTCGATTTTTCATCTTCCTGCTGTTGGATCTCCAGGAAAGCCCCCGGTAATTCTCCAGCATGAATTGTATTCACCTCCTGACATCCCCGGACTTCCCTGCAAAGAGATGTCGCGGTAAAACACCGCAAGAATACTGAATGCCTGGTGCACAGCCTATGCCACATAAATGCAGGCAACCCCCGCTGACGTCAAGGTGAACCCCGAAAAACCCCGGTGATCCTCCTGCATGAACTGTGTTCACCTTTTGCCATGCACCAGACATTCAGTATTCTTGCAGTGTTTTACCGACACCACTCTACAGGGAGGTCAGGGGATGTCACAAGTTGAATACAGTTCATGTAGGAGATCCGCTGCTGGAATTAACTCTTCACCTTACTCACCTCTCTGCAGTCTCCTGGGTCACATCCGATGGGCTCCAGGACCTGCCGGTAAGCAGCTGATTGTTTACGTCCAGCGGTGAAAAGCCTGCCGGCTTTTTAACTACCAGATGATGAATCAGCTGATCTTCCCTGGACGTAAACGATCGGATGATGCTATTAGGTGATACCATCAGCTGCTTACCAGCGGGTCCTGGAGCCCATGAGACTTTTAGACAATCAGCTGATGTGTAATCTGTTTCAGGTCCTTGAACCTGTCAGGTTCAAAGACCTGAATCCAATATCATCTGATCAGAAGGCAAACCGATCAGATGATGTGTCATCATCTGATCAGTTTGCCTTTCAATCAGATGATATTGGATCCGGATTGGACATCGCGGGACCCTCGACCCAGGACTACGGCGGAGGGGGGTTCTTTAGTTCAATAAAGATGGAGTCACTAATTGTGTTTTGTTTTATTTCTAATAAAAATATTTTTCTCTGTGTTGTGTTTTTTTTATCTTTACTTGAAATTCATGGCGGCTATGTCTAATATTGGCGTGACACCATGAATTTCAGGCTTAGGGCCAGCTGATAATACAAAGCTGGCCCTAACCCCATTATTACCCAGTGAGCCACCCGATACCAGGGCTGCTGGAAGAGTTGGATACAGCACCAGAAGATGGCGCTTCCTATGAATGCGCCATTTTCTGGGGCAGCTGCGGACTGCAATTCGCAGTGGGGGGGCCCAGAAAGCTTGGGCCACCCTGTACTGCGGATTCCAGTCCCCAGCTGCCTAGTTGTACCTGGCTGGACACATAAATTGGGCGAAGCCCATGTCGTTTTTTTTTTTTAATTATTTTATGAAATTCATGAAATAATTAAAAAAAGGGCTTCCCTATATTTTTGGTTCCCAGCTGGGTACAAATAGGCAGCTGGGGGTTGGAGGCCACCCGTACCTGCCTGCTGTACCTGGCTGGCATACAAAAATATGGCGAAGCCCATGTCGATTTTTCTTTAATTCATTATAAAAAAAAACAAACACATAACCCAAAAGGGTTAGGGGTAAAAAAAATGCTTAGGCTCTCGCTGCATTTTCTATTGCTAGGGTAACTTAAACAGCTACTGGCTGCTAACCCCTCCTGCTTGGTGTTACCTTCACTGGCAATGAAAAATCCAGGGAAGCCCTTTTTCCTTGAGTTTTTTTGCCAAAAATCTAAAAAAAAATGACGTGGGCTTCGCCCAATTTTTGTGTCCAGCCAGGTACAACCAGACAGCTAGGGACTGGAATCTGCAGCGCAGAGTGGCCCAAGCTTTCTGGGCCCCCTGCTGCGTATTGCAGTCTGCAGCTGCCCCAGAAAATGGTGCTGTCATAGAAGTGCCATCTTTTGGCGCTGTGTCCAACTCTCCCAGCGGACCTGGTGTCGGGTCGCACGCTGGGTAATAAGGGGTTAATACCAGCTTTGTTTTACCAGCTGGTATTAAGTCCGAGATTCTTATTGTCAGGCCAAGTTTGACCCGGCCATTTAGAATCTCCAATGAAGGGTTACACCACACAGAAAAAAATACTTTATTAGAAATAAATATACAGACACAGTTAGGGACTCCATCTTTATTACTCCCTCTCACCCCTCCTCGATCCTGGTCTTCTGTCACCGATCTAGCTCTGCTACATCAGAAGGCACGGGGGAGCAAGAACGCTTCTGCTCCTCGTGCTGTCTAATCACTCAATGAGTGAGCAGAGACTGCGGGTTGGTAAGCGGTGACATCACCGCTGCCACCGTTGCCATAGTAACCTAATGAGCGAGTTACTATAGCAACAGTGATCTCTGAGTACCTGATTCCCGGCGCCGCTATTCACCTTCATGAGCTGGTGAATACCGGCGCTGGTAAACGATCTAATGGATCATCATTTTCCTGTCACTTTTATTCCAAAATGGAGATTGAAGAAAATGGGTTGAAGAAGGAAATGATATCAGAACACCTTTATTTTCATATCCAACTTTAATGAGCTGAAACAAGCATTCAATAGTACCAAAAAAGCATGAAAAGAAGCATGAAAAAAAGCAGGAAAAAAAGCCTGAAAGCATGAAAAAAAGCATGAAAAAAAGCATGAAAAGAAGCATGAAAAGAAGCATGAAAAAAAGCAAGAAAAAAAGCATGAAAAGAAGCAAGAAAATAAGCATGAAAGCATGAAAAGAAGCATGAAAAAAAGCATGAAAGCATGAAAAGAAGCACAGAAAAAAGCAGCTTTTTTGTGCTGAAAAAAAAGCACCGTGGGCACAGGGCCTAACACCATGTAGGACAGTCACAAGATAGTAAAACGTACATTTTGTTTAGATGTAGGCTTGTCCAATGGATCAACAATCATAAAATAACCAGAAGAGAGTGTGACAGATCATACCCTCACCCACACAGAGATTTTCAAATGTTTAAAGATTTCGTACGCATTGTGCGTAATTTGGAAGAGAGCAAAGAAAATGTAGAAGTTGAAGGAAACGCCAGGTTCCCAGCAGAGATTGGGCCACTATATCTTAAGTGGCCTAAAGAGAAGTTCAATCCATATCCACCCTGATCTGATTAAAACTAAAATTTCCCTGAGAAATCCACAACTGGAAAACTGGTTCTGACAAGCCTGGGGGAAAATCGGGTGAACTGATAATACCATAGGAGATAATGAAGATGGATAGGTAAAAGAAACTTGCTTATCTCTGAACTGTAGCAGCAATGAAGTGAGTAGATTATTGTAGGATGTGACTGCAATGATGACAGGCTAATATTGGGTAGCCAAGGAAGGGCTGATAAAGACAACTCTGAAAAGCTCTGATCGATTTACATCCACAATTTAAATTAGGCATGTTTACACTAGTCTATCTAAACATATGAGCAGACAGATAATATGTCCTTAAATCAGGAAGGCATAAACTACCCCTACTTTTAGGTCTACATGGTTAAGACCACAATAATCTGGCAGGTTTATTTGCCTATTTGAAGAGATTCAAAGGATTTAAAAATGGATATAGGAAGTTCTTAGGCAGGGTTTGGAGGAGATATAAAATGTGGGGCAAGACATTCATTTTAAGAATTTCACATCTCCATAGCATACCTTTTTTCCCCGAAAATAAGACACTGTCTTATTTTTTTTTGTTCCGGAAAATGTGCTAGGGCTTATTTTCGGGGTTGGGCTTATTCTCAGAAAAACACGGTTGGGGGCAAGTTTACCCTTCGAAAAAATGCAGATCTCCCTTCCCAGGAGAGTCATACCTACCAGACCCTGGGCATCTGTGTAGCTTCCAGGTCCTCCTGTGATCTTCAGGAGGCGCTCCCACAGGCGGACTCCTGGACGAAGCACAGTAACTGCGAAACGCGCGTCAGTGTTCATGAGGGCTGCTGCACTGATACCTTCTTGGATTTTTTACTCTTTGGTAATATGAATTGTGCCTTGCAATCTTAACCTCACTGTCCTTATACATAATAACTTTTTATTTATATATCTTGTAATAGACTGACTGTGACTCTTACTGCTAAGCACATATTTTATAATTATCTGTCTTACTATCCTGCTGGTATATGTTGGTGTGTATTTTTCACCACTAGTGCCGTGTCCCCCATGTATATCATTCCATCCATCATCTGGGTGGTTCCATTTGATTCATTTTACTTAAAGCTATTGTTAATAAAGAAATTTGAAGTTTATACTGTTTATATTGCTTGTTTTGGCTGTAAGATTGGTGTTATTTTATGTAGCAAGCAATTGTTGATATTGTGGTGTTGGTGTTATATGTGTGACATGATGGAGCGTCATTATCAGTTGTGTAGTTCTCTCGGGTGCCATTATCATCCAGTAAAATGATGGTTTATATTTGCAATGTTTTCGAAGTCTGAAAATTGTCACGGTTTTCACCTAATTAAAGAGTTCTAAATGTCTGGACAATTGTGACAAGTTTTAGATATAACGGGTAGTTTTTACGGTAACTTATCCTATGAATTTGGCAGACAGATATGATGGGGGTTATAGCTTCAGAAACATGAGTGCTACAGAAGCAATGTGCCCACAGAGCCTAATATACGGCTCATCTTCATCTGAGGACTGGAGCAATACAGAATAATACTTTATTCAGTGCTGCATTTAATCCCTCACATCTGTTTGTCCTTGAAGCAGCTGTCTCTGCTGGCTTTTCTTTGGCTTGACCTTGTTTACAGGATATGTATGTTAAATTCCTTGGCAATGCTGGATTACTTAAATTGAAATGATGATATGGATGATGTGCCACCTGCAAACCATGGAAAGAAACCTCGCCTTTGCTTTTCTTCTACATCATTTACCGTAACTTAAATTTTATTTAAAAATACTGGATTTATTTTGTCTTGTGCCTCGAGGACCCATAAATCATTTTAATATTTTCTAGTTGATGATATTTCTTTGTGGGAGATTCTGTCATATTGTTTTTTTTGGCATTCTGTATGCGATAAGTATTTTTGTATTTTTTTTTTGGTCAGACAATTCTACATGCCACGATACAACATAATTTTATTTATTTAAATTTCGCTATTTGCATTTTGAGAAAGGAGTGATTTAAACTTTTAGATTTTGTTTCTGTATTCCTTATATTTTTATTAGCACATTTCGGGAACTTGAACCTGAGATTTTTTGATTGCCTATACGATGCACTCAATAATGTAGTTTATACACATATTGTGCAACAGCACTGTAGTGAGAATTAAAAATAACCTTTAGTGGTATATATTAAAACTAGCCTGAAATATATTAAGAATGTGGCTGTAAAGCCACTAGGTGAATTCCCTAAATCACAAAGAGATGTTGTGAGATGTTTCTATATATATATAGAACACTAGTGTGTGCAAAAAGCAATGTTACATAAGGCTACATGCGCACGCTGCTTCTTTTTCGTGTTCACAAACTGCAGCCAAAACTGCACCTTGTCAGAGAGAGCCTGGAAATGTCACAAAAAATGTAGGTGCTTTTTTGGTGCATTTTTGGCTGCAGTTTTGTCAACAATTGTTTCATGTATTTTTCAGTTCAAACAAGCCCATAAAGCTTGTTGAATTGAAAAAAAAAATGTAGAAATAAATAAATAATTAAAAAAAACTGGCATGCGGTCCCCCCCAATTTTAATGCCAGCCAGATAAAGCCATACGGCTGAAGGCTAGTATTCTCAGGATGGGGAGCTCCACGTTATGGGGAGCCCCCCAGCCTAACAATATCAGTCAGCAGCCGCCCAGAATGGCCGCATCCATTAGATGCGGCTGTTCTGGGACAGTACCCGGCTCTTCCCGATTTGCCCTGGTGCGTTGGCAAATCGGGGTAATAAGGAGTTATTGGCAGCCCATAGCTGCCAATAAGTCCTAGATTAATCATGTCAGCCGTCTCCCCGAGATACCTTCCATGATTAATCTGTAAGTTACAGTAAATGAACACACACACCTGAAAAATCCTTTATTAGAAATAAAAAACACAAACAAATTCCCTCATTACCAATTTATTAACCCCGACAAAGCCCTCCATGTCCGGCGTAATCCAGGATGGTCCAGCGTCGCTTCCAGCTCTGCTGCATGGAGGTGACCGGAGAAGCAGCAAACACCGCCGCTCCGGTCAGCTCCACGCAGCAACTGAAGACAGCCGCGCGATCAGCTGAGCTGTCACTGAGGTTACCCGCGGCTACCGCTGAATCCAGCGGTTGCCGCGAGTAACCTCAGTGACAGCTCAGCTGATCGCGCTACTGCGTGGAGCTGACAGGAGCGTGGAGGACGGGACTATCAGCGGGGGCGGTGGCAGTGAGAGGGGTCCATCATCTCCCCTGTGCGTGCACACTGGGGACAGCGGTTCTTCGGGGAACACGTGAAGGACGGGACTATCAGCAGCGGCGCCAGCGAGAGGGAAAAATCAATGTTTTCAGCTGCCAATGTCCATCCCCCTCTCGCTGCCGCCGCTGATACTCCCGTCCTCCACGTGTTCCCCGAAGTACCGCTGTCCCCAGCGTGCACGCACAGGGGAGATGATGTGGAGGACGGGACTATGAGCGGCGGCGGCGGCAGCGAGAGGGGGATGGACATTGGCAGCTGAAAACATTGATTTTTCCCTCTCGCTGCCGCCGCTGCTGATAGTCTCCGTCCTCCACATCATCTCCCCTGGGGACAGCGGTACTTCGGGGAACACGTGGAGGACGGGACGGGACCACTTGCCTGTTACCTCACTTCCTGACAAATCACCTGCGTTTTTGGTACCAAAAACGCAGGTAAAAGGCAGGTAAAATGCACCACTTTTGATTAGCATGCATTTTTCCTGCGTTTTTGATGCCCTCATTGATTTCAATGGGTGACAAATGTTGACAAAAACGCAGGAAGAATGAACATGCTGCATTTTTTTTGTCACAAACTTTTGACAAAAAAAACGCTGACAAATAAACTGCAATGTGCGCATGACAAATCTGACTTCTTATAGACTTTGCTGGGAAGTTAGATGTCAGAAAGTTCAGCTGACAAAACTGCAGCCAAAAAAGCAGCAAAAAAGCAGCAAAAAAAGCAGCGTGCTCATGTAGCCTAAATCCTGTAAGGATATAAAGAGGTGTTTAATGCAATACACAAACCACTACATGCCAGTGACAGTCAATTGGTAATCAAATTATCATTCAGTCTGTCAAAAAAGCTCAATAAATTCCTTTGAGCGTAAAGTGAACTTAAATTAAAGGTGAAAAAAAGGAAATATCTCACCCATACCACAGATCCAACTGGAAAGACAAGTGGGCCCCTAATAAGTTCGGGGAAAACTGTGGAGGTATTACCTTAGGCCTAAGGTCCCTCGCACAAAAACAATAAAGTTCTCACCCTGGTGTCCCACAGGCTCCAGCCCTAACAAGGGCAGTCCACAGCTGTCCCTGTTCACATGACCCTGGACATAGCCTATGCTCAATCCTGGTGCGTTTCCTCCTTTCTTCTGGGATTCATCAGTGGATGACAACTAAAATGCCAGGCTAGGAATCCAATATCACATGGCTCATCTGGCCAGTATCAAGGATCGAATGAGGGCTCTTGTTAGGATCGAAGGTGGACTACCCTTATTAGGGCAGGAGCCAGTGGGACACCAGGGTGAGAACTTTATTGTTTTTGTGCGAGGGACCTTTAGGCCTGAGGTAATACCTCCACTGCATTCCCTGGACTTATTATGGGCCCACTTGTTTATCCAGTTGGATCTGCGGTATGGGTGAGATCATTGATTTATTTCACCTTTAACCTTTGTCCGGCTGAATAGGTACAATTGTAACTATTCCGTTTTAAAATTGCAATACATTTTTTTTCCAAAAGCCGTAGAGGGCTGAAATTTCGTGACATCTCTGCAGTTTTGGTTCAGAATATATTGGCCAAATTTCAATAAAATATCTCCACCCCCTTCCGAGATAAGGGGTCGCTGTTAACGTTGTAAAATTATGCAGCCTGACGAAGGTTAATTTAAGTTCACTTTACACTCAAAGGAATTTATTGAGATTTTTTTTCACAGACTGAATGATAATTTGAATATAAATTGACTTTGTCACTGGCATATAGTGGCTGTGTATTTCTTTAAGCTCCTCTTTATATCTTTACAGGATCTAGGTGTAACGTTGCTTTCTGCCCACACTAGTGTTGTATATGTATAGATACACCTCATTACATCTCTTTAGGATTTAAATAATTCACCTAGTGGATTTTTTATCCACGTTTTTTATAGATTTGAGGCTGGTTTTAATATGTACCAATAAAGATTATTTTTTATCTCTCACTACGGTAATATTGAACATTGATATACTGTGTGTCTTATCTACCTATATAATTTGACTGTATATATGGTATATACAGGTAGGTGTACCGAAATGTCAGGCATGGGGGTATTCAGTAGGCCTTTGGCTGTCATAACAACTTATGATTGTGGATGGAGTGGAGTATTTTGCTCTGTTATCATTGGAGAACAAGATAAAGGACATTAAAGTGGGCTTTACACGCTACGATATCGCTAACGTATTATCGTCGGGGTCACGGTATTTGTGACGCACATCCAGGGCCGTTAGCGACATCGCAGCGTGTGACACCTATTAGCGACCCTAAACGATCGCAAAAGTGGTCAAAATCGTTGACCATGGAGAGATCGTCCTGAAACAAAAAATTGATTAGTGATGTTGTTAGTCGTTCCTGCTGCAGCACACATCGCTATGTGTGACACCGCAGGAACGAGGAACATCTCCTTACTAGAGATGAGCGAACCGGTCCCGGTTCGGCTCGAGGTTGGTTCGCCGAACGGAGGTCCCGTTCGAGTTCGGCTCGTCGAACGTTCGACGAACCGAACTCGAACTGCATAGGAAACAATGGCAGGCAATCACAAACACAGTAAAACACCTAGAAAACACCCTCAAAGGTGTCCAAAAGGTGACAAACAACTCCAACACATGGGAAAGTGACAAGGACATATACTCATGCGAAAACAAAACAGCTGGACAAGGAAAAAGAGGAGGACACACAGATATAGGCATGGCACGCCATTCTAAAATCATGTAAAACACCGCAAGGTGACTCCAAGCGTAGTCTCCCTTTTTTTCCAAAAATTGGGCCCCACACACACCCATCCATTCAGTGGCAGCAGTTGGGCCCCAGTTGTACAATTCACAGCTAGATTTGCATCAAGCACATTCAAAAATACGCCATAATTAACCGTCCCCAGGATGACACCGGGGTAGGTAGCAAAGTCTTTGCTGAACCATGACTTGTTCAACTTGGCTCCTTTTAAAAAACACAGCAAGCAAGGTTTACTCCAAACGGAGTCTCCCTTTTTTTTCCAAAAATTGGGCCCCACACACACCCACCCCTTCAGTGGCAGCAGTTGTGCCCCAGTTGTACACTTCACAGCTACATTTGCATCAAGCACATTCAAAAATACGCCATCCTTAACCATCCCCAGGATGGCACCGGGGTAGGTAGCAAAGTCTTTCCTGATCCCAGCTCTGTTCATCTTGGCTTCTTTTAAAAACACATCAAGCAAGGGTTACTCCAAGCGGAGCCTCCCTTTTTTCCAAAAATTGTGCCCCACACACCCACCCATTCAGTGGCAGCACTTGTGCCCTAGTTGTACACTTCACAGCTACATTTGCATCAAGCACATTCAAAAATACGCCATTCTTATCCGTCCCCAGGATGACACAGGGGTAGGTAGCAAAGTCTTTCCTGATCCCAGCTCTGTTCATCTTGGCTTCTTTTAAAAACACATCAAGCAAGGGTTACTCCAAGCGGAGCCTCCCTTTTTTCCAAAAATTGTGCCCCACACACCCACCCATTCAGTGGCAGCACTTGTGCCCTAGTTGTACACTTCACAGCTACATTTGCATCAAGCACATTCAAAAATACGCCATTCTTATCCGTCCCCAGGATGACACAGGGGTAGGTAGCAAAGTCTTTCCTGATCCCAGCTCTGTTCATCTTGGCTTCTTTTAAAAACACAGCAAGCAAGGGTTACTCCAAGCGGAGTCTCCCTTTTTTCCAAAAATTGGGCCACACAGACACCCACCCCATCAGTGGCAGCACTTGGGCCCTAGTTGTACACTTCACAGCTACATTTGCATCAAGCACATTCAAAAATACGCCATTCTTATCCGTCCCCAGGATGACACCGGGGTAGGTAGATAAAGTCTTTGCTGACCCATGACTTGTTCATCTTGGCTTCTTTTAAAAACAATGTAAGCAAGGGGTACTCCAAGCGGAGTCTCCCTTTTTTTCCAAAAATTGTGCCCCACACACACCCACCCATTCAGTGGCAGCACTTGTGCCCTAGTTGTACACTTCACAGCTACATTTGCATCAAGCACATTCAAAAATACGCCATTCTTATCCGTCCCCAGGATGACACAGGGGTAGGTAGCAAAGTCTTTCCTGATCCCAGCTCTGTTCATCTTGGCTTCTTTTAAAAACACATCAAGCAAGGGTTACTCCAAGCGGAGCCTCCCTTTTTTCCAAAAATTGTGCCCCACACACCCACCCATTCAGTGGCAGCACTTGTGCCCTAGTTGTACACTTCACAGCTACATTTTCATCAAGCACATTCAAAAATACGCCATTCTTATCCGTCCCCAGGATGACACAGGGGTAGGTAGCAAAGTCTTTCCTGATCCCAGCTCTGTTCATCTTGGCTTCTTTTAAAAACACAGCAAGCAAGGGTTACTCCAAGCGGAGTCTCCCTTTTTTCCAAAAATTGGGCCCCACACACACCCACCCCTTCAGTGGCAGCAGTTGTGCCCCAGTTGTACACTTCACAGCTACATTTGCATCAAGCACATTCAAAAATACGCCATTCTTATCCGTCCCCAGGATGACACAGGGGTAGGTAGCAAAGTCTTTCCTGATCCCAGCTCTGTTCATCTTGGCTTCTTTTAAAAACACATCAAGCAAGGGTTACTCCAAGCGGAGCCTCCCTTTTTTCCAAAAATTGGGCCCCACACACACCCACCCCTTCAGTGGCAGCAGTTGTGCCCCAGTTGTACACTTCACAGTTACATTTGCATCAAGCACATTCAAAAATACGCCATTCTTATCCGTCCCCAGGATGACACCGGGGTAGGTAGATAAAGTCTTTGCTGACCCATGACTTGTTCATCTTGGCTTCTTTTAAAAACAATGTAAGCAAGGGGTACTCCAAGCGGAGTCTCCCTTTTTTTCCAAAAATTGTGCCCCACACACACCCACCCATTCAGTGGCAGCACTTGTGCCCTAGTTGTACACTTCACAGCTACATTTGCATCAAGCACATTCAAAAATACGCCATTCTTATCCGTCCCCAGGATGACACCAGGGTAGGTAGCAAAGTCTTTCCTGATCCCAGCTCTGTTCATCTTGGCTTCTTTTAAAAACACATCAAGCAAGGGTTACTCCAAGCGGAGCCTCCCTTTTTTCCAAAAATTGGGCCCCACACACCCACCCATTCAGTGGCAGCACTTGTGCCCTAGTTGTACACTTCACAGCTACATTTGCATCAAGCACATTCAAAAATACGCCATTCTTATCCGTCCCCAGGATGACACAGGGGTAGGTAGCAAAGTCTTTCCTGATCCCAGCTCTGTTCATCTTGGCTTCTTTTAAAAACACAGCAAGCAAGGGTTACTCCAAGCGGAGTCTCCCTTTTTTCCAAAAATTGTGCCCCACACACCCACCCATTCAGTGGCAGCACTTGTGCCCTAGTTGTACACTTCACAGCTACATTTGCATCAAGCACATTCAAAAATACGCCATTCTTATCCGTCCCCAGGATGACACAGGGGTAGGTAGCAAAGTCTTTCCTGATCCCAGCTCTGTTCATCTTGGCTTCTTTTAAAAACACAGCAAGCAAGGGTTACTCCAAGCGGAGTCTCCCTTTTTTCCAAAAATTGGGCCACACAGACACCCACCCCATCAGTGGCAGCACTTGGGCCCTAGTTGTACACTTCACAGCTACATTTGCATCAAGCACATTCAAAAATACGCCATTCTTATCCGTCCCCAGGATGACACCGGGGTAGGTAGATAAAGTCTTTGCTGACCCATGACTTGTTCATCTTGGCTTCTTTTAAAAACAATGTAAGCAAGGGGTACTCCAAGCGGAGTCTCCCTTTTTTTCCAAAAATTGTGCCCCACACACACCCACCCATTCAGTGGCAGCACTTGTGCCCTAGTTGTACACTTCACAGCTACATTTGCATCAAGCACATTCAAAAATACGCCATTCTTATCCGTCCCCAGGATGACACCAGGGTAGGTAGCAAAGTCTTTCCTGATCCCAGCTCTGTTCATCTTGGCTTCTTTTAAAAACACATCAAGCAAGGGTTACTCCAAGCGGAGCCTCCCTTTTTTCCAAAAATTGGGCCCCACACACCCACCCATTCAGTGGCAGCACTTGTGCCCTAGTTGTACACTTCACAGCTACATTTGCATCAAGCACATTCAAAAATACGCCATTCTTATCCGTCCCCAGGATGACACAGGGGTAGGTAGCAAAGTCTTTCCTGATCCCAGCTCTGTTCATCTTGGCTTCTTTTAAAAACACAGCAAGCAAGGGTTACTCCAAGCGGAGTCTCCCTTTTTTCCAAAAATTGGGCCACACAGACACCCACCCCATCAGTGGCAGGACTTGGGCCCTAGTTGCAAACAGGATGTTTTGATTTGCATCAAGCACATTCCAAATCAACAAGCATTTACTCTCCCCAGGATGACACAGGGGTAGTAAATTCCTTCTGGATCCATGACTTGTTCATTTTGATGAACGTCAGTCTGTCCACATTGTCACTGGACAGACGCGTGCGCTTATCTGTCAGCACACACCCAGCAGCACTGAATACACGTTCAGAGACAACGCTGGCAGCTGGACACGACAAAATCTCCAAGGCGTAAGTTGCGAGCTCTGGCCATTTTTCTAGGTTTGAAGCCCAAAAGGAGCAAGGCTCCAGTTGCACAGTCATGGCATCGATGTTCATTTGGAGATACTCCTGTATCATCCTCTCCAGCCGTTGAGTATGTGTCAGACTTGTTGTCTCTGGTGGCCTTGCAAAAGAGGGTCTAAAAAAATTATGAAAAGATTCCATAAAATTGCTGTTACCGGCACCAGATACGGTCCTACTGGTACGGGTAGACTGTTGAAGATGACGAGACCGTCCCATGTTTGTCAAGTTACAACTGGGAGATTCCCTCCCTGCACCTGCACGGTTCTTTGGTGGAAAAGCCGATCTAAGATCGAGTAACAGCTTCTGCTGATACTCCTGCATACGTGCGTCCCTTTCTATGGCTGGAATTATGTCACAAAATTTGGACTTGTACCGGGGATCTAATAGTGTGGCAATCCAGTAGTCATCATCACTTCTAATTTTGACAATACGACTGTCATGTTGGAGGTAGTGCAACAAAAAGGCACTCATGTGTCTTGCGCAGCCATGCGGACCAAGTCCACGCTGTGTTTGTGGCATAGAGGTGCTACCCGTTCTTTCTTCCTCTGACATCTCCCCCCAACCTCTTTCAACTGAAATTTGACCAAGGTCTCCCTCATCCCCTGAGTCTTCCATGTCCATGGACAGTTCGTCCTCCATTTCTTCATGTTCTCCTGCACCTTGCTCAACATTTCGCCTGCTACTATGCGCCCTTGTCGATCCCTGTCCCACATGGTCCCATGCCTGCTGCGTTGGTGATGATGAACGTCTGGACCTTGGTGATGTTGTTGTCCCTTGCGCATATGAATCCTCCTGTAGTTCCTCCCCTTCATGTTGTCCCACCCCCTGACTCCGAATAGTGTTTAGCGTGTGCTCCAGCATGTAAATGACTGGAATCGTCATGCTGATAATGGCATTGTCAGCGCTAAACATATTCGTCGCCATGTCGAAACTGTGCAGAAGGGTGCATAGGTCCTTGATCTGAGACCACTCCATCAGGGTGATCTGCCCCACCTCTGCATCTCGTTGTCCCAGGCTATACGTCATGACGTATTGCACCAGGGCTCTGCGGTGCTGCCACAGTCGCTGTAACATGTGGAGAGTTGAATTCCAGCGTGTCGCCACATCGCATTTCAGGCGATGAACCGGCAGGCCGAAAGACTTCTGGAGCGATGCAAGTCGCTCTGCTGCGGCGCTTGAACGGCGGAAGTGAGCTGACAGTTTTCGTGCCCTGTTCAGAAGGCCATCTAGGCCGGGATAGTGTGTTAAAAATTGCTGGACGACAAGGTTCAACACGTGAGCCATACAAGGTACGTGTGTCACCTTGCCCAGGCGAAGGGCCGCACCCAGGTTTGCAGCATTGTCGCACACGGCCTTACCAGGCTGCAGGTTGAGTGGAGACAACCATTTATTAAACTCGGACCGCAGAGCTGCCCACAACTCCTCAGCTGTGTGACTCTTATTCCCAAGACATGTCAAGCTAAAGACCGCCTGATGCCGTTGCGCTCTGCTGCCAGCATAGTAATGAGGCGTGCGTGATTCCTTCTGCGCAGTGAGAACGCTGGTGGCCTGACCAGGCAGGCTTGGGGCGGAGGTGGAGGACCCAGATGAGGTGGAGGATGCAGAAGCTGTGGCGGAACTTGGACAGACAGAGGATTGACACACAAGTCGTGGGGACGGCAAGACTTGTGCAGCAGACCCTTCACCATCTATCACCATAGTTACCCAGTGCCCAGTCAGCGACATGTAACGTCCCTGTCCATGCTTACTGGTCCAAGTATCGGTGGTGAAATGCACCCGTTCACACACAGAGTTTCTCAAGGAAGCGGTGATGTTGTGTGCGACATGCTGGTGTAGCGCGGGCACACCTTTCTTAGAGAAGTAGTGGCGACTAGGCATCTGGTACTGGGGCACAGCGACAGACATAAGGTCTCTAAAATCCTGTGTGTCCACTAGGCGGAAAGGCAGCATTTCGGTAGCCAACAGCTTACAGAGGGATAGAGTCAACCTCTTAGCTTTGTCATGGGTCGGAGGAAGTGGCCTTTTATTTGACCACATCTGAGGGACAGAGATCTGTCTGCTGTGTGTAGACGGTGTTGAGTAGGGTGTCCCTGGAAAAATGCAGGTTTGTGAGGAAAGTGCAGGCGGAGACATGATGTTGCCTTCATCCAACGTTGGTGCTATCAATGTCTGAGAGAGCTGTACACACTCACTTGTTTCCCCTTCCAAACCAACTGACGACCTTACAAGCAAACTGCCTGTTGCGGTTACAGTGGTGGAAGTTTTGCGTGGAAAAACAGGTGTGACAGCTGTCCCCACAGTCCTAGAAGATGAAGAGCGCGCGGATGCACTGGAAGGGGCGGGCGGTGGATGGTTCGCTCCGCTAGGCCGCATTGCATCACGGTGAGCTTCCCACCGGGACCTATGATATTTATTCATGTGACGATTCATGGAAGAAGTTGTCAAACGGCTGAGGTTTTGACCTCTACTAAGAGAACCATGACAAATTTTACAGATCACATGATTTGGGCGATCTTTTTCTATGTCAAAAAAGGACCAGGCTAGGCAAGGCTTAGAGGCCATGCGACCTGTTGATCCACCCCGAATAATGCTCATAGGCAGAGTGGTGGCTGAGGATGCAGTTGTAGACGTGCTACCAGTGCTCCGACTCTGTCCAGGAAGGCGCAAGGTAACTTCGTCGTCGGTTGCATCCTCCTCCACCGCCTCTGTTGACCTCCTCGAGTGCGTGACTGGGGGTTGACAGTAGGTGGGATCTAGAACTTCATCATCAATTGTTGTGTTTGCACTCCCCTCCCCCTCAGACCGAGCCTCTTCTTGCCCTGACCGAATATTTAAGTTGTCATCCCAATCGGGTATCTGCGTCTCATCTTCATCAGTATGTTCCTCATTGTCTATAACCACAGGTGTTACAGTTTGTGACAAAGGGTCAACATTATGCTCAGAAACTTGGTCCTCACGGCCTGAATCAGAGTCACAAAGGTTCTGGGCATCACTGCAGACCATTTCCTGTTCTGTACTCACTGTAGCTTGGGAGCAGACCTCTGATTCCCAGGCTATAGTGTGACTGAACAGCTCTGCAGACTCAGCCATCTCAGTTCCACCATACTGTGCAGGGCTGATGGAGACTTCAGAGCTGGGAGAAATCAAGTGTGATTGGGATGACAACTCAGAGGACTGGTGTTTTTTGGATGCGGTACTTGAAGTGGCTGAGAGGGCACTTGTTGGACCACTTGAGATCCATTCAAGCATTTTCCTTTTTTGCCCATCATCTACCTTTCTTCCTGTTGTTCGTGTCCGTAAAAAAGGGAGCACATCGGATTGTCCACGGTAAGTAGTAGACATCTTACTTTTGCTGGTAGATGGTCTATCTTCAGCAGATGATAATGGAGCTTTGCCACCTTCCCCACAGACAAAACCTTTTTTGCCTTTTCCACCACGCCTCTTCCCCTTTCCACCAGCATCTGTCATTTTGCCACTCATGTTGATTGCGACAAGATTGTGGACTGAAAATGTGGTAGTAAAAATTGAGAGGTGGTGAAGATTGCAGTGGTGGTCTAGCTTTATTAACAGCAGAATAATAAAGAATAAATATCCCTGACAATGCAACTTAGTTATAATGAGTTGGCGTGTGCAACGCAGGCAGATGCGCTCTGCAAATGTCTTGGCACTAGTGGGACTATAGCAAAGTCCAATAGCCACGTATAGGATGCCACTAGGTACACTGAGTGTTTGCTAGTATAATGGCTTAGTTATAATTAGTTGGAGTGTGCAACGCAGGCAGATGCGCTCTGCAAATGTCTTGGCACTAGTGGGACTATAGCAAAGTCCAATAGCCACGTATAGGATGCCACTAGGTACACTGAGTGTTTGCTAGTATAATGGCTTAGTTATAATTAGTTGGAGTGTGCAACGCAGGCAGATGCGCTCTGCAAATGTCTTGGCACTAGTGGGACTATAGCAAAGTCCAATAGCCACGTATAGGATGCCACTAGGTACACTGAGTGTTTGCTAGTATAATGGCTTAGTTATAATGAGTTGGAGTGTGCAACGCAGGCAGATGCGCTCTGCAAATGTCTTGGCACTAGTGGGACTATAGCAAAGTCCAATAGCCACGTATAGGATGCCACTAGGTACACTGAGTGTTTGCTAGTATAATGGCTTAGTTATAATGAGTTGGAGTGTGCAACGCAGGCAGATGCGCTCTGCAAATGTCTTGGCACTAGTGGGACTATAGCAAAGTCCAATAGCCACGTATAGGATGCCACTAGGTACACTGAGTGTTTGCTAGTATAATGGCTTAGTTATAATTAGTTGGAGTGTGCAACTCAGGCAGATGCGCTCTGCAAATGTCTTGGCACTAGTGGGACTATAGCAAAGTCCAATAGCCACGTATAGGATGCCACTAGGTACACTGAGTGTTTGCTAGTATAATGGCTTAGCTATAATGAGTTGGAGTGTGCAACGCAGGCAGATGCGCTCTGCAAATGTCTTGGCACTAGTGGGACTATAGCAAAGTCCAATAGCCACGTATAGGATGCCACTAGGTACACTGAGTGTTTGCTAGTATAATGGCTTAGTTATAATTAGTTGGAGTGTGCAACGCAGGCAGATGCGCTCTGCAAATGTCTTGGCACTAGTGGGACTATAGCAAAGTCCAATAGCCACGTATAGGATGCCACTAGGTACACTGAGTGTTTGCTAGTATAATGGCTTAGTTATAATTAGTTGGAGTGTGCAACGCAGGCAGATGCGCTCTGCAAATGTCTTGGCACTAGTGGGACTATAGCAAAGTCCAATAGCCACGTATAGGATGCCACTAGGTACACTGAGTGTTTGCTAGTATAATGGCTTAGTTATAATTAGTTGGAGTGTGCAGAGGACAAGAGGGTACAGTGGCAGGATTGTGGTGCTCTGGGTAGAGGAATGGAAGCCTGCCTTTCTATTCCCTCCTAATGGTGAAATGCAGGGAGGAAATCCCTGACCTTGGCTACACAGACGCTGTGGCTGTTTTCAGGACCTGTCACCTATGGCTCTCTGACCCTGCCGGTTTGAGCCCTTAAAAGGACTGCTATAAAGTGCTCTCCCTATGCTGTCTAACGCTGTGTATGCAGCGCATACAGCTGTATCGGCTATAGGACTCAGGAGGACGGAGCTGCGACAGTGATGTCTGACAGCAAAGACGCAGAAGGCAGATAATGGCGTCCTGGAAGAAAATGTCCGGTTTTATAATGCAGGGACATGTGACATGGACATCCTATCACACATGCCGTTGCTTCTCTGGCTCAAAGTCCACTTAGCTGTGTGTGTGTCTGGGATTGGCTGACATGCTGGCCCGCCCCACAAGACGCGCGCGCTTAGGGAAGGAAGACAAGAAAAAAAAAAAAAAAAATGGCGATCGCCATTATACAAACAGCAGTGATCTGAAGGCGCTGTTCACGCACACTATACACTGAAATGTCATAATAGTGTGATTCACAGAGTGACTTACACTATTACAGCAGAAACCAAGCTAGGATTTTGCTGTTTTTTTGCTGCTAGAACCGTTCTCGAACGTTTCTAGAACTATCGAGCTTTTGCAAAAAGCTCGAGTTCTAGTTCGATCTAGAACATGCCCCAAAATCACTCGAGCCTAGAACTGGAGAACCACGAACCACGAACCGCGCTCAACTCTACTCCTTACCTGCGGCCACCGGCAATGCGGAGAAAAGGAGGTGGGCGGGATGTTACGTCGCGCTCATCTCTGCCCCTCCGCTTCTATTGGCCGGCCGCATAGTGACGCCACAGTGACGTTGCTATGACGCCGAACGCACCACCCCTTGAAGGAGGGATTGTTCAGCGGTCACAGCGACGTCGCAGCACAGGTATGTGCGTGTGACGCTGCATAGCGATAATGTTCGCTACGGCAGCGATCACACAATATCGCACACACGACGGGAGCGGCTGCTATCGCGCTCGACATCGCTAGCAATTGCTAGTGATATCGTAGTGTGTAAAGCCTGCTTTACTCTTCCCAACACGTTGCACTGTACTGGTAAAAATATACAAGTCTGTAGCTACAATTCTTCATGACTAGTGATGAGCGGACCTGGACTGTAAAAGTCAGGACGCACATGGTTTCAAAGGTGCCCTAATGCCAGGCCTGGGATTCCGAGGGTTTGATACGAATCCGGCACTAGAGAAATTAAAAAAAAAAAATTAAAGAAAAAAATAAAGAAAATAAGAATGAAGTGAGTGCTTCATACTTACTGAGGCTCCGTCATGGCAGCACAGTGCTTCCAGGTCGCTCATTCACTTCCGGTGCTGCGCATTAGGCTCATCGCATATGCACTGCTTTCCCTGCCCACCGGCCATCCTGGTGCCTGTGATTGGTTGCAGTTAGATGCACCCCAGCCTGTGTGACCGCGTCTGACTGCAACCAATCACAGGCCCGGTGTGCAGGTCAATATCGTGGTGTAAAATAAATAATTAAATAAAACAATTGGTGTACAGTCCCCCCATATCATGATAACCAGCACAGATAAAGGCCACAGCTACAGGCTGCAGCCAGGCGCTTATCTTGGCTGTGCATCAAAATAAGAGGAGCCACATGCGGCTTTTTTTTTAAATTATTTAAATAAATAATTTTAAAAAACGACATGCGTTCCCCGCAATTTTGATACCCAGCCAAGATAAAGCCAACAGCTGGGGGCTGGTATTCTCAGACTGGGGAGGTCTATGCTTATTGGAGCACCCCCAGTCTAAAAATAGCAACCTGCAGCCGCCCAAGATTGTCGCATCTATTAAATGCGACAAGCCTGGTGCGGTGGCAATCATGGTAATTAGGGAGTTAATGGCAGCCCACAGCAGCCACTAAGTCCTAGACTAGTGATAGCAGGTGACTATGAGACACCCCATCACTAATCTGTAAATCTGTAAGTGAAAGTAAAAATAAAATACAAAAAACAACCTCTTTCACCACTTTATTAACCGTAAAACACCCCTTCAGGTCTGACGTAATCCACATGAGGTCCAACGATGATCTAGCTCTGCTACATCTCAGTCAGACTGAGTGGCCATAGAGCATGACTGCCTGCTGTGAGTGCAGACAGACAATGACTGAGCCGCGCGATCAGTAGTGATGTGACTCAGGTAATTTGCGGTCACAGCTGGACAATCCCATCTGGGACCGCAAATCACCTGAGTGACGTTACTGCTGATTGTGTGTCTCTGTCTGCACTCAATTCACTCAATTAAAATTCTGTGTCCTGCTGCATCCATCGCAGCCGCCATAAAAAGTAGAAGTAGAAGGATCCGGTAAAATAATATACTGGTGAATTGTGGTTGCATGCATTGCACTTTGAATGCACAGGATCCGGGTTTGCGGCAAAAAATCCATTTGTGCCGCAGTTAAAAAAAACGTAGTGTGAAAGTAGCCTTTTTTGGATATTTTTTTCCTGACTTGAAATCATTGGAATCATTTACAATTTGGTTAGTTGGAAGTTACTAAGTTTGAGAAACTTTTAATTACCTGTTCCATTTGCTTTAATACGTATTTATGCTGTATAAGTGATCTTTTTGTACATTGTACACAAAGGGGTTGTCCACTTTTAGAAAACTTTATGGCATATGCTATGATGGTTATAAAAAACAAACCAAATGCTACTTACCCTCTAAGAACTTTGCGTCGGCTTTTAGCCGCTGCCCTGGTGATAATAATAATATAATAATATTTATTCATTTACATAGCGCTATTAATTCCATAGCGCTTTCCATACATCAGCAACACTGCCGCCCCTTGGTAATCTCACGACGACAGCGCTGCAGCACATCACTCAGCAAACCTCTGAGCTCAGTAATTAGCTAACTAGACGATACAGAAAGAAGAGGTCCCTGTGCAAGAAGATTATATGGGCCCTCTGCAGTCCAATAGCTCATCATAATGCATAATCACAACTACTTTGGAGAAAGAAATAGACCCTTTTGCCTCTTGGGACCATTGTACAGATTGCACCAATGATATGTCCACCCCTAGGTTGGCTGCAGAGATTACCTAATATTTATATGCATTAGTCAGGTATAATCTGGACCAAACTAATGCATGGGGCTGTTTTTGTGACGACAACCTGTATTTAGTGGTGAAAATTGCCAATGTACACTAACACGTAGGCTAATATTGTGCTGTTCATCTGCATAGACAGACCAAAAAATGTTCTTGTGAACTCTTAGGTTAAGGAACATTTCTAGAAGCATTACATCTGTCTATGTGCTATCTGTTTGCAGACTGACAAATAAAAGTCGATATGCTAGTGCACATGAGTGATTTTCCCCAGAGATTGTGTGGAAAAATCAAAGCATCCACCATTGTCTTCCATTGTATACATGAGATTATGCTAGTTTTAATGTCAAATAGTTCGTACAGCCGACCGTAATGTAGAAGACCATAGAGAGCTGTACGTGGAACCAGTTATGTCAGCCATTAATTTACCATAATTGTAAATAAATAGGGATGATCGAATACTTTGATTATTTGGCCTTGTGAATATTTTCCGAATACCTCGCCGCTATTCGACTATTCGCAAATATTCAATGTGCAATGTAAGTCTATGGGAAACCTGAATAACAACTATTCGGTACTATTCGGGCTTCCCATAGACTTACATTGCGCATCGAATAGTCAAATAGTGGCGAGAAGAAGAGGGGAGCCAGCACTGCTTATGAATGGCATGCAACAATGAAAAAATAAAAAGTGTAAAATTCACAAATTCATTCCTACTGTAACATTTCAATGAGATTTTTTGCAAATTATTGATCAATGATTTGAGCCCCCCTGCCCCGTCACGGCAAATCTCTATAGGGGGGTCCCTACACTATGTTATAAATTAATATCGTACCATAAGGTCTCATATAATGACTTAAACAGGACCATATAAGAACACCACTTACCAGGGGAATGTCAGAACCGCTCCCATGCTGCAAGGACTGACAACTGCGAATAAAGACAGCCCAGGTCTTCTTTGCGTCAAATAGTGGCGAGGTATTTGGAAAATATTCGCGAAGCCGAATATTTGAGGTATTCAATCATCACTTGTAAAGCGCCATGGAATAAATGACGCTATAATAATAAATAATAATAATAATCCCTATATATATATATCTATATATATATATACGTATAACCTGTAAATAGCAGAAATTATGCATCTAGCTTGCTAAACGTAAGAAAAAAACAAAAAAATAGGGAACATTGTATCAGTCTCATACACATAGGTCTTTGAAAACTACGTCTTGGTTTCTTTTTGTTTCTACAGCTACATATGAAAAGATGTCTCTTTTCATATTGTTCCAAGTGATATTACTACAGGGAATCTATCATCAGGTACACTCAAGTCAACATTGGTGGACCCCAAGCATGATGGATTGCACAGACCAAGAGCAATCGTCTGTATGGTCCTGCTTGGTCAGGGTACAATATATAACTTCAAATAATGACTCAAAACATGTTGGATGGAACCGTTAAGCCAACTAACTTAGGCACTCAGTAGCTGCTTGAAAGACACCAAATTACAACCAGCTGATAGAATCTATAGGACAAAAAAACATGGGGATGGGTGGTGGGGACATCTCACTATCCACACAGGTAAGAGAACCCTCTGATATCCCTCTTTCCCCTTGTTTTTTTAGACCACTTCTCAAACTTTCGATTATCCAAATAGGGTTCAGGTCTCGCTCCACCTCAAATTTCCCTTTAAAACCTTGTAGTTCTTGGCACTCTCCTTATACAATTCAGAGCCTACATGGACCAAGTACAACCACCTGGAAAATTACGGTAATTCTCTAACAAATTTACAAATTTCTAAACATCTGCTTTAAAGGGGTTGTCCACCATTAATGGCTTATCCTTAGGATAGGTTATCAATGTCTGATTGGCTGGAGTCCGACACCTAGCAACCCCACCGATGACCTGTTCCCGGCCGCGGAAATTGATTTAATGGGAGGCAGATGTGCAGTACCCAGCCGTGGCCACCATTAGAAGACGGGCAGCCCCGGAACGGAGCATTTCCGGCCATCTGTTGCCAGCGACGGTACTGAGAATAGCTGATCGGCGGAGGTGATGGGTGTCGGAGCCCTGGCGGATCAAACATTGAGGATCTATACTAAGGATAGGCCATCAATGAAAAAGTAGTGGACAATCTTTTTAAGCCAGCTAACTTAGGCAGTCAATGACTGCTTGAAAGACGCCAAAGTCAGCCACAGGAGGACTTCAAGACACCTACTCGGATGGCCAACTTACACCCAACAAAGCTAGAGTCTTCTAAATTCCATCCTGCAGCCCGGAAATATAAATATTCATCCTAGTTGCATTCAGATGGACACCATCTGGCAAAAAACAGCCTCTTTATCACCCTCCAATATAATATTTGGTACTGTCACTCCTAACTGGTGCACGAGCTTCGAAATTCTAATATTGAGTTGCTTTCTGGCCTCCTCTATTGCAGCCAAGTTCCTACAGTCCCGTCCAACTTTTTGTGGAATTATCTCAGACCAAACCAAAATTCCGATTTTATTAAAGCAATTAATTAAACCTAACTTAGGGGGGCTTTGCACATTGTGACATCGCTACTGCGATATCGTCGGGGTCAAATTGAAAGTGACGCACATCTGGCGCCAGTAACGATGTCGCAACGTGTAAAGCCTAGATGCACCGATAAACGATCGCAAAGCGTAAATCGGTGATCTGTGTAGTGTTGGTCATTTCCATAATTTCGCTACAGTGACAGGTACGATGTTGTTCCTCGTTCCTGCGGCAGCACACATTGCTGTGTATGAAGCAGCAGGAACGAGGAACATCTCCTTACCTGCGTCCCGCCTGCAATGAGGAAGGAAGGAGGTGGGCGGGATGTTTACGTCCCGCTCATCTCCGCTCCTCCGCTTCTATTGGCCGCCTGCCATGTGACGTCGCTGTGACGCCTCACGACCCGCCCCCTTAGGAAGGAGGCGGGTTGCCGGCCAGAGCGACGTCGCAGGGCAGGTAAGTGCGTGTAAGCTGCCGTAGCGATAATGTTCGCTACGGTAGCTATCACAAGATATCGCATATGCGACGGGGGCGGGGACTATCGCGCTCGGCATCACTACAATCGGCTAGCGATGTCGCAGCGTGCAAAGTACCCCTTAACCTGTCCCAAGTCATTGCAGCAGGATAATGCTCCATCGTATGCATCAAAGTTGCATCAAAATACTTCACTGTTTGGCTTGCCAGTAAAGGCCTTAAATAATAATACATGTCTCCCTTCTCATCTAACCTAAACCCTGTTGAGAACTTAGGGGCCCTCCTTAAATGGGAGATTTGCGATGAAGGAAAACAGTACTGCTCTCTAAACAGTGTCTGGGAAGCTGTCATTGGTGCTCCCAAAAAGTTGATTATCAACAGGTTAGGAAACAAATAGACTCCATGTGTGGAGACTTATGACTGTTATTGAAATGAGGGGGGCCATAGTTTATTGGGCCTTCCCCAGCCTAACTATAGCAGCCCACAGCTGCCTCAAAATTGGCGCTTCCATCAGATGTGCCAATCCTGGTGCTTATCTGGCTCATCCCGATTGCCCTTGAGCAGTGTCAATCGGAGTAATATAAGGGGCTAATGACAGCTGTGATTTGTCAAAGCTCATAGCTGTCATCAAGTGTGTGGGAACTCAGTAAGTATTACTGTCCTGCTTTAATCACCATTTTGCTTCATTTTATTTATTTTTATCCTGGTGGCCGAACCCAAACAGTAACACGGACTACCCTGAAAATATGTGTTCGAAGTCCGTGCACGTTCGCCGATCACTAGTCATAGTTAATTGTCGCGTACCATAGGGGTCAGTATTTGGCTGTCTTCATTCTAATATATGTAATAGTAACCTTTTAGAGGGCATACTGCAAAGAATTTAAATATTTACAGATGATGGTAATCTCTGCAAAGTAATAAGTGCTTATGAGAATAATTTAATACAACAGAGGGATTTGGGGAACATGAAGGCTTTACTGAGAAAAGGCAATTGAAGTTTCATGCATTTGAGGCAAAGAAGCAAAATGTATAGTTATATGTTACCTGTTAAAACATTGGGTAAAATTGTCACAGAAAAGGATTTGGGTGTACAGTATATGCGGATGGCAAATTCATCTTTAGTAGCTAAGGCAAATAAAATCATGGGATGTATTAAAAGAGGCATAGATGTTTTTTTGGCGCTGCGTTTTTGGCCGCTAAAAATGCATAAAAATGCACCCGCGGCAAAAACGCTCAAAAAAATGCACCAGTAAAAACGCATGCATTTTACCGTGTTTTGGCTGCGTTTTGCTGCGTTTTTGATCTCTGCGTGTTTTCCAATGCATTGCATGGGGGGACAACGCAGAAAAACGCAGGAAAGAATTGACATGTCCATTTTTTTTAAGCTAAAAAACGCAGCTAAAAAAAAAAGTTGTTTGCGGACAGCAAAAATAAAATCTCAGACTTTGCTGGGGGAAGCAAAGTCATGCAGTTTTGAGCACAAAAACGCACCCGAAAAATGCACAAAAATGCCGCGAAAAATGCACTGTGCGCACATAGCCTTAGAATACTCTGTATAATTTTGGGCTACAGTGTCTTAAAACATAGCTGAAATAGAGAAGGTGCAAGGTTATTATGGGAATGCATGCACTGCAATACCAAGATAGGTTATTAAACTTCAGGTTACTCAGTTTGAAAAATCGCAGGCTTAGGGGCGATCTTATTACATTGTACAAATATAGGAAGGGGCAGTATGGAGCTCTTCCTAATGATTTTTACATCTAGGCTTGTAATGATGACAAAGAGCACACCCTTTATGACTAGAGGAAACATTTAATCATCGTCATACATGCAGATTGTTTGCTGTAAGAGCGATGAGATTATGGAACGCTCTACAACACGATGTTCTAAGGGTTAATTCACTTTAAAAAAGTTCAACGAGGGCTGGATGCCATTCTTCAAAAAAAAATATAATGTTCAAAGTTATGCATACTAAATTTTCGAGATGGGATGTTGATCCAGGGATCTAGTCTGGTTGCTGAATGTGGAGTCAGGAGTTTTCGCCTAATGCGGGCGTCACACGGTACGATCTATCATGCGATCGCACGAGCGATCGTACCTGCCCCCGTCGTTTGTACGCCACGGGCAAATCGCTGCCCGTGTCGTACAAAGTCGTTAAACCGCCGTCACACGTACTTATCTGCTAAGAGACCTCGCTGTGGGCGGCGAACATCCTCTTCCTGAAGGGGGAGGGACGTTCGGTGTCACAGCGACGTCACACAGCCGCCGGCCAATAGAAGCGGAGGGGCAGAGATGAGAGGGACGTAAACATCCCGCCCACCTCCTTCCTTTCGCATAGCCGGCGGGTGCCGCGGGAGGCAGGTAAGCTGTGTTCATCGTTCCCGGGGTGTCACACGGAGCGATGTGTGCTGCCCCGGGTACGATGAACAACCGGCGCCATGAAAAATAAACGATTTTTAAAAATAAGCGACGTGTACACGACTCACGATTTGTGACAAATTCAGCGTCGCTCGGAGGTGTCACACGAAACGACGTTGCAAACGATGCCGGATGTGCGTCACGAAAACCGTGACCCCCGACGATGCATCGCACGATAGATCGTCTCGTGTGACGCCCGCATAATATGGGACAATGATCATCTGCCTCATGGGGATTTTGTCTTCTTCTGGATCAACAAGTTAAATTAAAGGTTGAAGTCAATGGACTTTTTTTTTCCTCTGAACCTTGATACACAGATCTAGCATGTCACAAAATTTGCTTAAAATATATATATATTTTTACAAAGCTATCTCTCTGTTGCACAGTTTTTTAATATTATGAGATATTTATCATTTTATTTGATCTTTTAGATATTAGAGCTGTGGGGCTAAAGAAAGGGATGTTTTTTAATCCGGACCCTTATCTAAAGATGTCTATTCGTCCTGGGAAAAAGAGTACTTTTCCAACTTTTGCCCATCATGGTCAAGAAAAGAGATCAACAATTATTGCAAATACTACAAATCCAATATGGCACGGAGAGGTATCAAAAATATTATGTATCTTTTGTGTGTTGATAATTTGCAAATGCAAAATCACTTACAAGACTAATGGACTTAATATCATATGATTCATATTATATTTCATATATGACTTAGTATGAAAGCAAAGAAAATATTAAAATCAGATACAAAATATTGCTGTTATAAAAGTCACAACAAAAACATTAATATATTAACAAAAATGAGTGTTAATAATGACAAAGTACTCTCATTGTTATCAGTTGCACATATCAATGCAAGAAGTACATGTGACATTTCTAAGAATTAAGCTATAGGCATTGCCCAAAAAAAGTCAATAGAAAATAGTGAGCTGGCCCATGGCGCTGAGGACGTCAGTGCCGGGGACTGCATGGCTGGGGACAGGTGACTATCCAGGTGTGTGTGTGTGTATGGTTGTGGGTGTGTTCAGTGTATACATGCGGAGTGCAGGGGGGGCGGAGCCGAGCGGTGAAGTGTCGAGCATCGTCCTGTTGGCCCGTAGTTCGGGCTGTTCAGTTAGGCTCCCTGCACACGTAGACAGGGTAAATATCGGGTAACTAAGCAAAGCACTTTGCTTGGTTACCCGATATTTACCTTGGTTACCAGCATAAACCGTTTAGCGCTGGCTCCCTGCACACGTAGCCAGGGTAAATATCGGGCAACTAAGCAAAGCGCTTTGCTTAGTAACCCGATGTGTACCCTGGTTACTTGTGCAGGGAGCCTTAGCTAAGCCGTTGGTCGCAGGCTCTTTAGCGCACGTGCTGTGGCGACGGTCATCACTGTAATGATGTCATTTTGGAGCAAGACAGACAGAGAGAATAAGGCAATTATATATATATATATATATATATATATATATATATATATATATATATATATATATATATATATAAAGTTGAGTGTATGTATGTGTGTGTGTTGTGTATGTATGTGTGTATGTCCGCTAAAGGAATCCGCACCGCCGCATTTACAATCATGAAATTTTGCACAGACGCGCCTCATGTGACCCAGGGAACATCTTAGACTATGTTTTGACAGAAAAATGTAACCCCGTGCTTTACAGTTAGTCTCTAAAATCCTGCCGCCATTAAACTGAATGGAGGTGGGAGCTATAGGTTATTAATAGCAACTGTCAGTGGTTGCTATAGGAACAAAATAAACTGTTAGTTGAAGGTTATGTGTGAGGTTATATGATGTTGGTGTCGGTAGGGAGATTGACAGAGAGACAGAAAAAGACAGACAGACAGAGACAGATGGGGAAAGAGACAGCCCTGGAAAGAGACAGACTTGGAAAGACACAGACGGGGAAAGAGAAAGCCCTGGAAAGAGACAGCCGGGGAAAGAGACAGCCGGGGAAAGAGACAGCCGGGGAAAAAGACAGCCGGGGAAAAAGACAGCTGGGGAAAGAGACAACCGGGGAAAGAGACAGCCGGGCAAAGAGACAGCCGGGGAAAGAGACAGCCGGGCAAAGAGAGAGCCCTGGAAACAGACAGCCTTGGAAAAAGACAGCCGGGCAAAGAGACAGCCCTGGAAAGAGACAGCCCTGGAAAGAAACAGATGGTGAAAGAGACAGCCCTGGAAAGAGACAGCCCTGGAAAGAGACAGCCTTGGAAAGAGACAGCCAGGCAAAGAGACAGACCTGAAAAGAGACAGACGGGGAAAGAGACAGAAGGGGAAAGAGACAGATAGGGAAAGAGACAGCCCTGGAAAGAGACATCCCTGGAAGAGACAGACGGTGAAAGAGACAGCCCTGGAAAGAGACAGCCCTGGAAAGAGACAGCCCGGCAAAGAGACAGCCCTGGAAAGAGACAGCCCTGGAAAGAGACAGCCAGGCAAAGAGACAGACCTGGAAAGAGACAGAAGGGGAAAGAGACAGATGGGGAAAGAGACAGCCCTGGAAAGAAACAGCCCTGGAACGAGACAGACAGATAGAGAGAGACAGACAGGCACAAAGAAAGAGAGAGACACAGAGATAGAATCACAGAGATAGAGAGAGACAGATAGACTGATACAGAGACAGAGAAACTGATACAGACAGAGACAGACACACAGAGACAGACAGACAGAAACTCGAAGAGAGACAGTTACTATCCTGGGTACTACGACTAGTATATATATATATATATATATATATATATATATATACTAGAAGGTGGCCCGATTCTAACGCATCGGGTATTCTAGAATTTATTGTATAGTTAATGTATGATTTTTGTTTTATATATATATATATATATATATATATATATATATATATATATATAGATGTTGTTGTGTGTAGTTGCCAAGTGTTTGTGTAGGGCGCTGTAAATGTTCTGGGTGTTGTCTGGGTGGGGGGGTGAGAGCGGTGTTGTTTGTGTGTTTCGTTGTTTGTGGAGCGCTGTGTGTCTGCAGTGTTGTCTGTGTGTGGTGCTGTGTGTGTTGCGCAGTTAATGTGCGTGTGGGTGTTGGGTGCGTGTGTGTTTTGGGGGGAGGTATGTTTTGTGCAATGTGGGTGTGTTGCGCGGTATGTGCGTATATTTGTGTGTGCCACGGTGTTTGTGTGTTGTGTGTGTGCGGCGTTGTCTGTGTGTGTGAGTGTCTGTGTAGGGGGGTGTTTGTGGTTGCCAGTGTGTGGTGTGTTGTGCGGTGCGTGTGTGGCGGTGTGTGTGTGTTTTTGGGGGAGGTGTGCACCCCCCATCGTGCTCCATCCCCCATGCTGCACACCCCCATCGTGCTCCATCCCCCATGCTGCGAACCCCCCATTGTGTTTCATCCCCCCCATTCTGGGCACCCCCCATCATGCTGCACCCCCCATTGTGCTGCATCCCCCATGCTTCACCCCCCATCGTGCTCCATCCCCCATGCTGCAAACCCCTCAGAGAGGAGTATAATAGGAGTATAATGGGAGGAGTTGTCCTGGGGGGAGGTGTACAGGTGCTCAACGTGTGCGGGGTGTATGGCCTAGCGGCATAGTGGGGGCGTGGCCTAGCGGCATAGTGGGGGCGTGGCCTAGCGCAATAGTGCGGGGGCGTGGTCTAGCACCATAGTGCGGGGGCGTGGCCTAGCGGCATAGTGTGAGGGGGCGTGGCCTAGCGGCATAGTGTGAGGTGGTGTGGCCTAGCGTCATAGTGTGAGGGGGCGTGACCTAGCTGCAAAGTGTGATGGGGCGTGACCTAGCGGCATAGTGTGAGGGGCGTGGCCTAGCGGCATAATGTGAGGGGCGTGACCTAGCGGCATAGTGTCAGGGGGCGTGGCCTAGCGACAGTGTGAGGGGCATGGCCTAGCTGCATAGTGTGAGGGGGCGTGGCCTAGCGCCAGTGTGAGGGAGCGTGGCCTAACTGCATAGTGTGAGGGGGCGTGGCCTAGTGACATATTGTGAGGGGGCGTGGCCTAGCGGCATATTGTGAGGGGCGTGGCCTAGCGCCATAGTGTGAGGGGTGTGGCCTAGCACCATAGTGTGAGAGCGTGACCTAGCGCCATAGTGAGGGGCGTGGCCTAGCGGCATAGTGTCAGGGGGAGTGGCCTAGCGGCACAATGCGAGGGGGCGTGGCCTAGTGACATAGTATGAGGGGGCGTGGCCTAGTGGCACCGTGAGGGGCATGGCCTAGCGGCATAGTGCGGAGGCGTGGCCTAGCTGCATAGTGTGAGGGACGTGGCCTAGCGGTACCGCGTGAGGGGCGTAGCCTAGCGACACTGCGTGAGGGGGCGTGGCCTAGTGGCACCGCATGAGGGGCATGGCCTAGCGGCACAGCGTGATGGGGCGTGGCCTAGCTGCACAGTGTGAGGGAGCGTGGCCTGGCCAAACAGCCAATCTATGCGGGGGCGGGGCCAGGCCGAGCCCAGCGGCCAATCCGACGGTTGTCACTGTAAGGACACAATTTTGGAGCAAGACAGACAGACAGACAGAATAAGGCAATTATATATATATATATATATATATATATATATATATATATAATGTATATAAAATTTCAATTATATATGTAAATAAGGGTTCCTTGGTGCAACATTGTCATGGCCAAGGTCACGGGTTACTTCATTTCCCCATCGCCTAGCATCCTTAGCACCCCCTCCCATATTTTGACTGATGGTGCTTGCTCTGGGGCACTCACATTACCTAGTTTCAAATCCCAGCCCTTCATGCACAGACACTGCAGAAGATGAGAGTACACACAGTATCAGTGTGTGCATTTGTGCTCTCTCTCCACTCTCCTACAGTGCTGGCCAAAAGTATTGGCACCCCTGCAATTCTGTCAGATAATACTCAGTTTCTTCTTGAAAATGATTGCAATCACAAATTCTTTGGTATTATTATCTTTATTTAATTTGTCTTCAATGAAAAAAAAAAAAATTGTCATAAAGCCAAATTGGATATAATTCCACACCAAACATAAAAAAGGGGGTGGACAAAAGTATTGGCACTGTTTGAAAAGTCATGTGATGCTTCTCTAATTTGTGTAATTAACAGCACCTGTAACTTACCTGTGGCACCTAACAGGTGTTGGCAATAACTAAATCACACTTGCAGCCAGTTGACATGGATTAAAGTTGACTCAACCTCTGTCCTGTGTCCTTGTATGTACCACATTGAGCATGGAGAAAAGAAAGAAGACCAAAGAACTGTCTGAGGATTTGAGAATCCAAATTGTGAGGAAGCATGAGCAATCTCAAGGCTACAAGTCCATCTCCAAAGACCTGAAAGTTCCTGTGTCTACGGTGCGCAGTGTCATCAAGAAGTTTAAAGCCCATGGCACTGTGGCTAACCTCCCTAGATGTGGAAGGAAAAGAAAAATTGACGAGAGATTTCAACGCAAGATTGTGCGGATGGTGGATAAAGAACCTCGACTAACATCCAAACAAGTTCAAGCTACCCTGTAGTCCGAGGGTACAACAGTGTCAACTCGTACTATCCGTTGGCGTCTGAATGAAAAGGGACTATATGGTAGGATACCCAGGAAGACCCCACTTCTTACCCCGAGACATAAAAAAGCCAGGCTGGAGTTTGCCAAAACTTACCTGAGAAAGCCTAAAACGTTTTGGAAGAATGTTCTCTGGTCAGATGAGACAAAAGTAGAGCTTTTTGGGAAAAGCCATCAACATAGAGTTTACAGGGAAAAAAAAGAGGCATTCAAAGAAAAGAACACGGTCACTACAGTCAAACATGGCGGAGGTTCCCTGATGTTTTGGGGTTGCTTTGCTGCCTCTGGCACAGGACTGTTTGACCGTGTGCATGGCATTATGAAGTCTGAAGACTACCAACAAAGTTTGCAGCATAATGTAGGGCCCAGTGTGAGAAAGCTGGGTCTTCCTCAGAGGTCATGGGTCTTCCAGCAGGACAATGACTCAAAACAAACTTCAAAAAGCACTAGAAAATGGTTTGATAGAAAGCACTGGAGACTACTAAAGTGGCCAGCAATGAGTCCAGACCTGAATCCCATAGAACACCTGTGGAGAGATCTCAAAATGGCAGTTTGGAGAAGGCACCCTTCAAATCTCAGGGACCTGGAGCAGTTTGCCAAAGAAGAATGGTCTAAAATTCCAGCAGAGCATTGTAAGAAACTCATTGATGGTTACTGGAAGCGGTTGTTTGCAGTTATTTTGGCTAAAGGTTGTGCAACCAAGTATTAGGCTAAGGGTGCCAATACTTTTGTCTGGCCCATTTTTGGAGTTTTGAGTGAAATGATCAATGATTTGATTTTTGTGTTTCATTCTCTTTTGTGTTTTTTCATTGCAAGCAAAATAAATGAAGATAATAATACCAAAGAATTTGTGATTGCAATCATTTTCAAGAAGAAACTGAGTATTATCTGACAGAATTGCAGGGGTGCCAATATTTTTGGCCAGCACTGTATCTGCAGGGGCCACTCGCTGCTGACATCATTAGTGGGCAGACAATGCTGTCAGGATAGGGGGGTGACTGTACTGTGTCATTTTGCGTGTGTGCTCGGCTATTGGCGCTCTCATCCATCTCTTTTGTCAGTATAAGCCGCCCACTACTATATCAACTTTATGCAGCGAACAGCTGCTGCAGACAGGAGAGAAAGATAGCAATGCAGCAGTGACAATGTGTGGAGAGTGAATGTGTGATTTAATTTGAGGCTTAGAGGTGTCAGACTCCCTTTAAATTATTTGATCTGTAAGATCTATTAGATAGAACTGATTATCTGTCCCCATTAAGGCAAGATTAATGGAATAATGGAATAATATTGTTAGAAGCAAATATACTCATAGATTGTTTCTCACTCTAACTTAGTTCATTTATATTTAGAAATATTCCTTTGTTGCTCTTCTTACTGATGTTTTGGAAGTTGAACTGAAAGATAAATTTGCCAAAAGTCGGCCCATCATCAAAAGATTTCTTGGGAAATTGACTATTCCAGTGCAGAGGCTGTTGGAAAGACATGCAATTGGGTAACTATTTATCATTTCTTAACCAAATATATTAATAATTTAAATGGGAATTGTACTTTCAATAAGCTTTCCATAAATCAATAGTGCAGGCAAATATAAGAAACTTTGAAATGTATCTCATCCGTGAACTTTACTTTTTTCTCTACTTAGGAACTACTTCTTCCCTTCTTCTGTGCCTCCTGAACTTATCCATTTGAAAAATAAAATCTGTCTTGCTCAAGACAGACTAACAGCTCAGTGAGGTGTCATGTTACACCTCCTAATATACTGTATCGATAGAGGAGGGGAGAGGAAGAAGGAAGCAGAGGGAGATATATAAAAGAAAGATTGTGCTGAGCTGGATTCACATCTACACTGCTCAATACCACTGTATGATTTCCTCCATGTATTTGTTTTAAAAAGAGCAATTATCCTCTCTATGTGCTGTGCTGTGAATAAGAATCATCATAACAGCTTGTCTTCTCCCACCAGCTGAGAATCAATTGCAAATTAAAATACCGTATTTTTTTGCTTTATAAGACGCACCTGATTATAAGACCCACCACCAAATTTGGTGATGGAAAAGAGATTTTTTTTTTTTAATGTTAAATGGGGTCCGTCTTATAATGACAGTACCCGTCTAACAAATTATATAGGGTATATGTCTCTTATAGCCCCTCCATCATAAAATTAGCCCCCTTAATCTGGATATGGCCCCCTTATATTGAATATAGCCCCTTTGTGCTGGCACACATCCCCCTGTGATGCCACATGTCCCCCTGTGCTGGCACAAGTCTCCTATAGCTGGCACAAGTCTCCTATAGCTGGCACAGGTCTCCTATAGCTGGCACATGTCTCCTATAGCTGGCACAAGTCTCATAGAGCTGGCACAGGTCTCCTATAGCTGGCACAAGTCTCCTATAGCTGGCACAGGTCTCTTATAGCTGGCACAGGTCTCTTATAGCTGGCACAGGTCTCCTATAGCTACCACAGGTCCCCATATAGCTGCCACAGGTCCCCATATTGCTGGCACAGGTCTCCTATAGCTGGCACACATCCCCTACAGCTGACACAGGTCTTCTATTGCTGGCACACGTCCCCCTGTGTTTGATATGGCCCCCATGCTGCTGCCCATAGTAAAATAAACACTTTACTTTACCTTCTCCAGCGCTGTAATCCCTCGTATCTCCCTCCGTGCTGCTGAGCGCCTGCACTTCCTGGTTCTCGGTGCCGGTCAAGTGATCGGCACAGCCGAGTGACATGTTTTCTGCGTGCCTGATCACAGCGGCAGCAAGGAGATCGGGGAGACACGCTGGAGGAGGTAAGTAAAGCTTTTTTATTTTAGGATGGGCAGCAGCATGGGGGCCATATCTAACACGGGGAGGGGGGGCATGTGCGATCAAAGGGGGGGGCACAGGCAGATATAATATGCGCCGCTCCCCCAGGACATCGCCGCCGTGCGGTTTTAGCACCACGGTGATGGACAGCGGCAGTGCATATTATATGAGCGGGAACAGGAGATCTAACACTGCCTCTACCAGCCTCCCCCAGCACCGCTCCAGAGTTGCCCCCACCTCCCCTGGACCCGTATTCGGATTATAAGACGCACTCCCTACTTTTCTCCAAAATTTGGGGGAACAAAAGTGCGTCTTATAAAGCGAGAAATACGGTAGTTGTCCACTACTAGGACAACCCCTTCACATTCCTCATATTCGCCCCCATAAAAATAAAAAACCTATACTCCCCTCCTTCGTACGGTTAAGTAATTGACGGGAAGTGAGTGGCAGCCGCAGCACTCACTTCTAATTACTTAAACATCTAAAGGTGGGGAGAAGGAAGGGCTAGCATGTCATAACAATGCCATGTAGGCCCCAGGACCACGAGTTCCAACATCACTGGAACTGCGCCAGCACCAGAGGTGATTTTAGACTTTGTTATTTTTACAGGGGCACACTTGAGGAATGAGAAGGGGTTGTCTACTACTTGGACAACCCTTTTAAGAAATAAAACCTGCAGAAGTTAAAACTAGTGACAACACAAGTCATGTCAGTGGCTGAAATTATGTTATTCTTCATTTACATGCAACAATTTATTTTGAAAATTAGTTTTTTTACCTTTTATCTCTTAAAAACTCTTCCTTTCCTTTACAAATCTAATACAATAGTTATATTTAAATTTTTCAGATTATATTGATATGTAATTTAAAGGTTTTCTCCAGCCTTAGGCTACAAGTCTTCAGTCTCTATGTGTGAACATAATTCAAACCTATACTGTGCACTGTAAGGGTTCTCAAAAGGTTGCGGTGACAACATGACGTCACAAGACCTAAGCGACACTGATAAAAGGGGAAGGACTCGGCAGGTAAGTATAATATTAAGTACAGGGACCTTAGATTAGAAGTGCTGCTCCAGTGCTTAAAAAAATGCTGTGAACTCCACAGTTAGAACATCAAAGAAACAGCTAAACATAGTGCCGGTGTAATCGTGATGATGTAGGGATGCCTTGCTGTCTCAAGACATTGGCAATTTGCTGTTATTGTAGGGAAATGTGAATTTTTTCTTGTCTCTTACTGCCATTACTACAGGTAATGAGTAGAGGACAGAGGAGCCTCTTACAGAAGAAGTTACAGGTCTGTGAGAGCCAGAAATCTTGCATGTTTTAAGGTGACTAAATACTTATTTTCCACCATAATTTGCAAAAAGAATCTTGCCAAATCAGACAAGATGATTTTCTGGATTTTTTTTCTCATTTTGTCTCTCATAGTTGTGGTCTACATATGATGTCAATTTGAGGCCTCTCTCATCTTTTTAAGTAGAAGGTCTTGCACAATTGGTGGCTGACTAAATACTTTTTTTCACCACTGTAAGTGCTTAAGAAAGTATTGGGGCTTTAGAGCCACTGAACTAAGGGAAAGCATAACAATACTATGGCCCTGATTCATCATTTCTGTTTCTCCACTTTCCTTGAGTATAGGCCGCTTTACACGCTACGACATCGCTAAATCGATCTCGTTAGGGTCACGGAATTTGTGACGCACATCCGGTCGCTTTAGCGATATTGTTGCGTGTGACACCTATGAGCGATTTTGCATCGTCACAAAAACGTGCAAAATTGCTCATCGGTGACATGGGGGTCCATTCTCGAATATCGTTACTGCTGCAGTAACGATGTAGTTCGTCGTTCCTGCGGCAGCACACATCGCTACGTGTGACACCGCAGGAATGAGGAACCTCACCTTACCTGCGTCCCGCCCGCAATGAGAAAGGAAGGAGGGGGGAAGGATGTTACGTCCCACTCATCTCCGCCCCTCCGCTTCTATTGGGCGGCCGCTTAGTGACGTCGCTGTGGCGCCACACGGACCGCCCCCTTAGAAAGGAGGTGGTTTGCCGGTCACAGCAACGTTGCTAGGCAGGTAAGTAGTGTGACGGGTCTCGGCGATGTTGTGCACCACGGGCAGCGATTTGCCCGTGTCGCACAACCGATGGGGGTGGGTACCCATGCTAGCGATATCGATACCGATATCGCAGTGTGTAAAGCGGCCTTAACTTGCTCCTTTTTGTTGCTTTAGTCTTTGTGCCTCATTCTCTGTACGTCTAGCGACACCTTTTAAGATTTCTTTCTTTTTTCTTGAAGGTCCGGTAGTGACTGAAATGTTAAACATTTATTTTTTTCTGGATTGCACACAGCTTTGTAATAAATATTGAAAGAATTTTTTATTTTATTTTTTGAATATTGGATTGCCAAATATCTGTCTTCATATTATGGGTTTGGATCCGAGTTGTGCACCATCAGTTAGTTAATGAATAGAAGAAATAAGGAGGCCTTTCCAGTCACATCCTACTTCTTACTACAGTCCTTGGAATGTTTGTTGGGATGTAACAAAAATTCATGGTGCCCCAAGGTGGTTTGTGTTTTTTTTGTGGTAAAAATTCACAAGATTTTTAAAAACAAAATAAAAAAAATGTTTCTGTTGCCACTTTCAAAGACCAGTAACTTTTTTTTTTTTCTGTCATGCGAACTGTGTGAAGACTTGCCTTTTTGCTTTTCATATGATGAGTTGTTTTATTGATATCAGTTTGGAATACATACAACATTTTTATAGCTTCTTGCTGTATTTTTAGCGATGTATATTGCCTGGAAACCACAATTCTGGTATTTACCGTAGATTTTTTTCTCTCTCGCTATAGTATTTATTGCTAGGGTTGATTAATGTAGTATTTTGAATAGACCGGACTTCTACATATACAGCCATACCAGATATGCTTATTTCTTTATTTTTAACAGGGAGCAAGAAGAGGTAATTTGAATTTTCATATATACAGTATATCACAAAAGAAAGTACATCCCTCACATTTTTGTAAATATTTTATTATATCTTTTAATAGGACAACACTGAAGATTTGACAATTTGATACAATGTAAAGTAATCAGTGTACAGCTTGTATAACAGTGTAAGTTTGCTGTGCCCTCTAAATAACAACACACAGCTATTAATGTCTAAACTGGTGGCAACAAAAGTGAGTCCACTCCAAAGTGAAAAAAAACAAATTGTGCCCAATTAGACATTTTCTCTCCTCGGTGTCATGTGACTCATTAGTAGAGATGAGTAGACCCGTTGAAGTTCGAGTTTGGCAGGAGAAGTTAGACTGTTCAGTTCGGGACCTGGACTTGACCTGAATCCCATTGGAAGTCACTGATATGGCAGTTCGGGTCTCCCCGGTCTTCTGGGGAAGGGAGGGCGGAGGTTTTTCAATTTTTTTTTCTGTACACACTACAGCTGATAACACTGATTTTAACCTTAGTTGTGAGCCATTCTAACACTGCATGGGGCTCACACTGGGTAGAGCACTGACCGTACCTAAGCACACCAATGCTCGCTTGAGCGGTTACCATACATAATTCATCCAAACTTGAACACTTTTTTTTGGTAAAGTCTGTACTTGGTACGAACACTGAACTTTACAGTTTGGGTTAACTCATCTCTCTACCCATTATTATTTAAAGGTCTCATGTTTGAATAGAGAGTAGATGTGTTAAATTTGGTGTCATCACTCACTCTCTTTCATGCTGACAACAGGAAGTTCAGCATGGCGCCTCATGGCAAAGAATTCTCTGAATAATTGCCAGCCTAAATAATACCATTGTAATTGAGAAAAGAATATATATCAAAAGATGTGCCATTCTAAGTTCAGTAAACAATGGGGTGAGTGGATTCAAAGTCCTTCTTTGGCTTCTGATGAGCTTGCCAGCCATGTGCTCTTTGTTTGCTTTTATGATCTTGTATATGGTATGACTTGTATTACAAATTTTTCTCACCAGGGGGTTTAAAGGGGATAGTGGTATTGGGGGGAGGGGTAAATGGGATGGGCTGTTTTTAGTTATATAAAGAAACCTTGATATATATTGCATTCTGCTGATGCCATGATCTGACATGACTGTAATGTGCCTAATAACATTTGTTTGATTTAAAAAAAAAAAAAGTGTCATATCTTCAGTGGTGTCCCATGAAAAGATATAATAAAGTAATTTAAAAAATGTGTGGGGTGTACTCACTTTTTCATATACTGTTTGTGTGTGTGTGTTTGTGTTTGTGTGTATACAGTGCCTACAAGTAGTATGCAACCCCCTGCAGATTTAGCAGGTTTGATAAGATGCAAATAAGTTAGAGCCTGCAAACTTCAAACAAGAGCAGGATTTATTAACAGATGCATAAATCTTACAAACCAACAAATTATGTTGCTCAGTTAAATTTTAATACATTTTCAACATAAAAGTGTGGGTCAATTATTATTCAACCCCTAGGTTTAATATTTTGTGGAATAACCCTTGTTTGCAATTACAGCTAATAATCGTCTTTTATAAGACCTGATCAGGCCGGCACAGGTCTCTGGAGTAATCTTGGCCCACTCCTCCATGCAGATCTTCTCCAAGTTATCTAGGTTCTTTGGGTGTCTCATGTGGACTTTAATCTTGAGCTCCTTCCACAGGTTTTCAATTGGGTTAAGGTCAGGAGACTGACTAGGCCACTGCAACACCTTGATTTTTTCCCTCTTGAACCAGGCCTTGGTTTTCTTGGCTGTGTGCTTTGGGTCGTTGTCTTGTTGGAAGATGAAATGACGACCCATCTTAAGATCCTTGATGGAGGAGCGGAGGTTCTTGGCCAAAATCTCCAGGTAGGCCGTGCTATCCATCTTCCCATGGATGCGGACCAGATGGCCAGGCCCCTTGGCTGAGAAACAGGCCCACAGCATGATGCTGCCACCACCATGCTTGACTGTAGGGATGGTATTCTTGGGGTCTTATGCAGTGCCATCCAGTCTCCAAACGTCACGTGTGTGGTTGGCACCAAAGATCTCGATCTTGGTCTCATCAGACCAAAGAACCTTGAACCAGTCTGTCTCAGAGTCCTCCAAGTGATCATGAGCAAACTGTAGACGAGCCTTGACATGACGCTTTGAAAGTAAAGGTACCTTACAGGCTCGTCTGGAACGGAGACCATTGCGGTGGAGTACGTTACTTATGGTATTGACTGAAACCAATGTCTGTTATGATCCGGAACTATGGAAGACCACCACAAATCATTGGCAAAAGGTGACAAGAGCATTGGCAACTAATCTGGCCGCCATCCCCTTACTAACCATCACAACTAGAAGTAGCCGAGGGGTGAACTAACATCCTGTGCACCGCGAACCCAGCCGGAGAACTAACTATCCTAAAGGTAGGAAAGATGAATAACTCTCTGCCTCAGAAAATAGACAAGAATAGCAAGCCCCCCACATTCAAAGACTGCGGTGCTATAGGAAAAACACAATACACATGTAGATGACAGGATTAGCAAAAGGTGAGGCCCCCGCTGACTAAAATAGGAAAGGAAAGGAAAGGGACTGATGGTGGCCAGAGAAAAACCCTGCAAAATACCAACTTCCTGATAGTACAAAAAGGCCCTCAGATCGCTCGATCTGAACTCCGTCCTATACCAGGTGCCCTTGTCATACCAATGAACAGAAAACAAGAATTATAACAAATTCAACAAGCCACAAACACATGGACCCAAAGGAGCTATACTCCACACAGAACTGCAGGGCGTTCCTCAACAATCCACTGAGGGGGAAAATCCCTGGAAGGAAATAAACTGAAACCAACCACAACAAATGACAAACCCTGATAAGCAAAAGAACCAGACAATAAATAAAGAGCAAGCACTTATCTGGAGTAGATGTGGTGTAGAGCAGGATTAAGCAGGCTAGAGATACAAAGAACAACTGACATCCAGCAACAGCCTGCAATCAGACCAGGACTTAAATAAGCAGAGAGTTAGCAAAGGAAACACCCACTGCACAACACACCTGGTCTCTGTCCAAACCATTCCTGGCCACCAGAGGGAGCCTCCCAGCAGCCAAAACATAACTAACATTCACAACAAATGTCCCCACTGCCATGAGATCTTCCCGGAGCTCCTTCCTTGTTGTCCTTGGGTTAGCCTTGACTCTTCGGACAAGCCTGGCCTCGGCACGGGTGGAAACTTTCAAAGGCTGTCCAGGCCGTGGAAGGCTAACAGTAGTTCCATAAGCCTTCCACCTCCGGATGATGCTCCCAACAGTGGAGACAGGTAGGCCCAACTCCTTGGAAAGGGTTTTGTACCCCTTGCCAGCCTTGTGACCCGCCACGATCTTGTCTCTGATGGCCTTAGAATGCTCCTTTTGTCTTTCCCATGTTGACCAAGTAGGAGTGCTGTTCACAAGTTTGGGGAGGGTCTTAATTAGTCAGAAAAGGCTGGAAAAAGAGATAATTAATCCAAACATGTGAAGCTCATTGTTCTTTGTGCCTGAAATACTTCTTAATACTTTAGGGGAACCAAACAGAATTCTGGTGGTTTGAGGGGTTGAATAATAAATGACCCTCTGAATACACTTTTCACAATTAAAAAAAAAGAAAGAAATAACATTCTTTTTTGCTGCAGTGCATTTCACACTTCCAGGCTGATCTACAGTCCAAATGTCACAATGCCAAGTTAATTCCGAATGTGTAAACCTGCTAAATCTGCAGGGGGTTGAATACTACTTGTAGGCACTGTAATTGAAAAGCAACAAGATGTTAATCAATATCTCACTGAACACAAAAACAAGATTTTTACAAGACTGAGTTTCATAAAACCTTTTATATAACAAAATACATCCAAAACATTAAAGTAAGGTTAATAATATAACTTTCATTACAAAATCTAAATAACCAAAGATAAATAAAATATATACCACTATAGAAAGTAATCTGCAGCAAATGTTGTGCTGTTAAATTTGACTAGATAAAAATCATGAAAAATGATTATTCTAACTTTGAAACATTGTGCAGACTGTGCAGATTTATTAAAATCAAAGCTAACCAACTTTCTAAATAGTCTTTATTAACCTTTTCTACTATTTTTCTGTTGCAGTGACTGTAAGTCCTTCATGTACTGTAGCTAAGTGATTTGGAAAAAATGTCACAAATTCTGCCTAACTCCTGCAGAGTTTTGATAGCTTTCTGTACTCTCTTACTCCCATCTATCAAAGTTACGTTGTAAGGCCGGGGCTACACGGGGATCTACTGCGATCCTTGCATGACACTCGGCTCACGCTGGCAGCACAGCAGGAGCCAAGTGTCATGTGAGTGTCACTGAGATTCAGGTCCGATCATGCGATCGGACCACAGCTGCGGGGGGCGGGCCGTCACTGAGGAGGGGCGGGCTGGTTTTGAGGAGGGGAGGGCTGGAGCTGCAGAGGGGAGGGAGGGATTTATCTCCCTCTCTCCTCCGTTGCCGGCTATGGCCATTCTCGCCCTGTACTCACGGTACACCGGTATATTGCGAGTGGAGTGCGATTTTTCTCTCGCTCCATAGACTTGAATGGGTGCGAGAGAATCTAGGATCGCGTTGGAGTCGCAGCATGCTGCGATTGTTTTCTCGGTCCGATTAGGGCTGAGAAAATAATCGCTCATGGGTGCTGACACATAGGCTAATATTGGACCGAGTGGAATGCGATGTTTTATCGCATTCCACTCGCTCCAATTTTCATGCTGTGTGTCTTAGGCCTCAAAACTGAAAAGACAAAGAGAGGAAATGGGGGCGCAAATGGTGTCTTATCTGGTGGTACCAAAAAAGATTTAAATAGGTGCACTAACCTGTGTTGTGATTATGTTATAGACACAACCACTAAAACCACGTAATAAGGATGGCGGCTGCAGAACCCAGGAAGATAGCGATGAAGTAGATGGAAGAAAAGGGTTAATCCGCGCTGCCAGAAAAAGATCACTGAAGATCGATGAAGATTAAAACATCTGATTTTATTGTTTTAAACAATAGAATCAGATGTTTTAATCTCCATCGATCTTCAGTGATCTTCTGACAGCGCGGAATAACCCTTGTCTTCCATCTATTTCATCTCTCAGAGTTGCAAGACAAAACAATCCCTGCTCTCAGGGAGACCAGCCAGAGAAAACACTGCCGGCAGCCATCAAAGGAGCTCAACATGGGGAAATCCTAGGTGAATTGCCCCCTGGGAAGTATGCAAATGAAAAAAGGTCAGTGGAGCCTCTGTTAGGAGTCTCGACACAGAAAATAACCAGATATCTCTCCGGGAAGGACCTAGCCAAGGAGTGGCTCTTTATAGAAGACCACCATAACCACCATATTAAGTGGCCCTTTTAGTCAATATCCAACTTTTTGACAAGTTTAAAGATATGACAAGGGAAATACCAAGGCCAGGTATCCATCCACAGACAGCTGTTTTGGGGTATTGCCCCTCATCAGTGTGGAGTAGGATTCTGGCTAGGTGGGAGCAATGCCTAGTAGACCAGCAAAACAAAACAATCACTGATCTCAGGGAGACCAGCCAGAGAAAATACTGCCGGCAGCCATCAAAAGTGCTCAACACAGTGAAATCCTTGGTGCATTGCCCCCTGGGAAGTATGCAAATCAAAAAAGGTCAGTGGAGCCTCTGTTAGAAGTCTCGACACAGAAAATAACTTGTCAAAGAGTTGGATATTGACTGAAAGGGCCACTTAATATGGTGGTTATGGTGGTCTCCTAAAAAGAGCCACTCCTTGGCTAGGTCCTTCCCAGAGGGATATCTTGCTATTTTCTGTGTCGAGATTCCTAACAGAGGCTCCATGGCCCTTTTTCCATTTGCATCTCTCAAAATTGGAGATAGAAGCAAGTAAGGCAAAGAGGTTCTACCCAAATATCCACAGAGTCGAGTGATATAAAATCAGTTACAGCCTGTGAGAGGTCAGAGAAAACGGGTTATACTTAAGGAAAATACATGAACAGGAAATAAATACAATATTAAAGCTGAACTTGTTTATAAAAGTAAACAAGGGTGGAACAGTTGCAGGGGTTGCAACCGGGAGTGCAGGGAGCCCGTCGACCCTAGTGCCTGTTGCTTCATCTGGATATGAATCTGAGAGCGCACATCCAACTGAAATGTATTGCGGCACAGGGACTCGCCGGGTCCCTGTACGTTGATACACACTGCCGGCCAAACAGTGGCCGTCAGCTGACATCGGCGTCCCCATGACTGGCTGCAACATATGACAGTGATGTCATGCAAGCTATAGCACGTATGCCGACCACTGTGCGGTGGCTACAGAGGAGGACACCATAAAATGTGGGAGCCAAGAAGGGTGAGTACATTGTTTGTTTGCTTTTTCTTGTGTTGGAGACAAAACGGAGACATATATACCAGGAAGAGAACATATATACCAGGATGGGTACATATTTACCAGGAGGACCCAAGATGGGAACATATATACCAGGATGCGGGGCAGATATACCAGGATGGGTGAGATATATACGAGGATAGGGGACATATATACAATAATGTAGAGCATATATACCAGGATAGAAAACATATATACCAGGATGGGATACATATTTACCAGGATGAGGGACATATTTACCACAATGGGACACTTTACCAAAATGGGGAACATATATTCCAAAATAGGGGACATATTTACTATGATGGGGAAATATTATATTGGATATCACCTCCATGTGATGTGCAACCATTGTGCTGGGAGCTGGATTTATTGCTGATCACCATGCTGGTAACTGGCTTTTTTTAATCTTGACCTTTGAGATTTTTATGGCGATCAACCCATAGAATAGGGCATTCTCATCGACCTCCTGATGAAACAAAAGGAAGGGGAAATGCATTGAGGTGTTTTTGTCCATGAGAGGCTCCAGACTTGCATTTCATCTATATTATCCATTTGAAAAGTGATAATTATCCTCTAATTTTACTTACCCTGTATGTGCTGAACTTTTTGTCTATTGACATCAGCACTGTGCATTTTATTGTATTACTATGGCACTTTATTAGGCACTGCACATTTTTCGTCAGGGATATACAGGGATAGGCAGGGTAAGTCTATGGTGAGCGGGGGCGCCATTGCACAATATAATGTGCCGACCTCGGCTGACAGGTAGCGTACTGGAGGGAGTGACTCGAACAGGGTCAGTATCATCTTTCTCCTTTACTGTGCACTTTGAGTTTGGGAAAATTTTAGAAATGTTCACTAAGTTATACCCCTGGTTAGAATTTTAATATTAATCTAATAAAAATTGTTTTTAAGGGTAATTTTGATTTATAATACACCTATGATGGGGGAAAATATATATATATATATATATATATATATATAATATAAAATATATATAGGATGGGGGACATATTTACCAGGATGGGCCAGGATGGGGGATACTTACCAGGAAGGGGGGGTCATATATACCAGGATGGGGGGGACATATTTACCAGGAAGGAGACCAGGATGTCTACATTAGAACAGCATGGTGGACATTACTACATAATGGGGGAAGGACAACTCGTATGTCTTTATTAGAACTCTACCAGGGCACATACATCTGAACAACATATGAGGGGGCCAGGTCCAAATTTTGCATTGGTGCCAATCGAACTCTAGTTATGCCACTGAAAGCAAGTGTAGAAAACTGCACTCTGGATACACAGATTTCACATCCAGAATTCATTATTGGGAGAGACACTTCGACTCCTTCAAAAGTAAATCTGAAACGTGGATCAGGTTGCAAACTGCATATCAGGAAGTCTAGAAATGATGACAATAATGTAGATTGCAGAGTGCAGGTTAATAGCTTGATCTTGATGGATGTGTCTTTTTTTCCCACTGTATGAACTATGTAACTAAATGGAATCATTAACATATACGTATATAGAAAAACATTGTTTTCATTTCAAAGGTGTCCACAGCCTTTAGTCCCATGATGTGTATTTCCTTTTTAGAATAATGCAATATTTTGTTAGTGTATTCTAATAGTAGTTAATTTGTATGGATCTCTTATAGGAATAATTAGAGCATGATGTATCGTCAACACAGACCAAAGAATAAAAGAATCTGCAGATTTAACCTGAACATTTTTATTGCACAGATAGTTGTAAATGGTGAAGATCATAGACATGAGACATAGTTACCTTCTCTCTCCTTTCAGTGACCAGGTCCTAAGCTATAATCTGGGTAGAAGACTCCCAACTGATCATGTAAGCGGATATTTACAGTTTAAAGTAGAAATGACCTCATCAGTTCATGATGGTAAGGAAATGTGATATACGCCATCTTTGAAGTATTGCTTATAAACTGGCATAATAGTCAAAGATTCCTAAGTTTCAATTTAAACTTGGATTTACAATTTATTAGATTGTGAAACAGTGATACAATCCCATGAAATTAACCAAAGTAAGTTTTCCATAAACTCATATAGCTTCATAATGATGATGGTGGGATCATTGTCTTTTCATATTTGCTTACAAGAAATTCTGTGCAGCTTAAAGGGAAAGTCTGGGGAGATAAAAAAAAAAGTATTGACATTGAAATACCTTTGTAAACTATAATAATCATAATATCTGCTAATTAGGTTTATTTATGCAGAGTTTGCTCCTTCATGCTCCCCCTCTGTTCAGGGATATTACGTTACAGATCAGGGAAGGTGGTCTGCTCCTGGCTTCTATAAACAGCTAGCCCTTTGATAACATCTCCTTCCATTCAGTCTGATGTAAGGTGGCATGACTAACCCTGCCAAGCTGCAGGTCCTGCGTATTCCAGCTTTGCTTTGTCCCCCACATCTCGCCCCTGTCCACTGGGGATCTCTGATTCCTAATTTACTCCTACTTTGTGGTAGCCATAGTGTTCCTTCATGCTCCTTGACATGTCCCAAAGAAGGTTTGCACATACAGTCTGTGATTAGTGGCTGTACAAGACATGACAGTGTATATGTAATGTAAGGTACTGTCATGTGTTGAGCAAGCAGCAGAGACGGCAGAGCATTGTCATAGTCAGTCTCCCCTCAGCAACGCTGCTCTGCATCACCACATACTATCTAAGTAGATTCCCCCTGCAGCTTTATCTCTCCAGATTTACATGCGTCTTCCCAGCCCGCGGAAAGCACCATAATCACTCCCTGGTCTCCCCTATGTTGCCATCTAAGCTATGTTCATGTGAATACTTATTTTAACTCCTTGGTCTACCTCTTTAATAATAATCTTAAAGCATGTGGTGACAGAAAGCTTATTTCATTTTTTTATATTATATATACTATATTTCATAGTGATATTACTAGTATGGTAATACTTAATTTTCAATATTTTTTCACAGATGCTTCTCCTGAGGCAGTCGGCACTTTATTCGCCAACAATATTAATGGAGATCTTGGTACACCTTCTGATGATGAAGATAGCCCTGCAGGTCATGATTCACCCTCTTATTCCAATGGCCCTCTTCATGCCAATTCTTTACTAGATGGGGTAAGATCAGGCATCACTATTGAGTTGAACTGTAATGAGGCAGCTAGCTCTTCTTCACGGACATCACCTATTCGAAATCGTCAGGACTCTCTAAATGATTACCTTGATGCACTTGAACAGAATAACAATAATGCTAAACCTTGTGCCACCACCTCTGTCACATGTGATCGTCCACTCGGAGCTTCACCAAAGCTTAGAAGCAGTTTTCCCACTGATACAAGACTGAATGCCATGCTTCACATTGATTCAGATGAAGAAGATCATGAATTTCTGCAAGATGTCATGTGTCATTCGCCATTACTAGAAGAAGGTGGGCTTGTATTAAACTGTAGTACTAATGGAAACAATGACGGTTATTTTAATGCTTCTTCACATCAAGAAGAACATAGCAACTCTGAAAATTCAGAAGGAAATTTACAAGCCTCTGCGATCTCAGGGTGTAACGCTCAGGCTTCTCATACAGAACAGCCAATGTTGGGAGCAGTTGGAGGGGATATCGACAGTGCGGAAGTTAGTGCTGTGGAGGACACGGACACCACATTGTGCATTTGTGAGGGAATACATGAATCATCACATGTAAATGGGGAGGTGCCTGAAACTACTGATGCCAGGACAAGTGACACAGATGTATCTGAACCTATGTTATGTACACCTTCTCAGGTAGAGTCGGAATTGGGAGCACATGGCTCAAATCATTTACAAACTTCCTGTGAAGCTAGTGGTGTGGTTGAAGGAAGGACAAATAATGAGGGAAGAGGTGTTATTTTTGATTTTAATGTTTCTTCTGGAAGTTTTACACAAAGTACATATTCTTCATCTGTGGACAGCTCAGAAAGCCCTGCACTTTACGCAAATTTTGATGGATGTGGGGCATCTGTATTTGATTCTGGGCTGTCCAATGATTTAGAGGTGCCGGGTTCCCTATGCAACCCTTGTTCCCTTCCAACTGTGAGCATCAACAGAAACAAAGATGGAGATCAAAGTGGAGCAGAAATATCATGTGAAGATGATGGGGCAGAAGAAATTTGGCAGAGAAGGAACACACAAACTGCTTCTTCGAGTAGGCAACACACTCAGGATGAGGAGTCTGGTGGAGCACAGGCAGCATCAAGGGATATTTTACAGAGTACTTTGGAAAGTGAAGGTGCCACAGCAGGTAAGGCATTTGGAAGTTACATATTGCAATTAATAATAATGTAAAATAATGTAACCTATCTATAAAATTAAATTGTGTAAGTGTGCCCACACCATGCCCAGCAGGAGCCGGCTGTTATACACAACAGTTTTCCCTTTACGTGTACTCTGACCACAACTATCTGTGATCCCAACACTTTTACCCCTCAAATACTGCTGTCAATAGTGATTGCAGTATGTTAGGAGTTTGACAGAGGAATATTGCTCCCTCTGTCAGGAATGACAGAGTGCAGGGGATGAGATGGCAATAAGGAAACCTTAGAAATGGCCATAAACTTCAGACTATCAGATCCCAACAGAGGTGGAACTTGATACGCTGTCAAAAAATTTCATATTTAAGTCCCCTTGTAGGACTAGTAAGTATTGTAAAAACAAAGTGTTAAACAAAAATATTTAGTGAAATATATATAAAATTGCATTTTAAAAAAACACACAAAAACAGCACATTTGTTATTGTCATGTTCATAATGACATATAGTATGAAACTATATTTTCACTCATTGTACATTGTGCGTGTTGAATATCATATCAAAAAATCTTGTGCAAGTCCACAGTTCTTTTCCTAAGATCTTGGCTGATTACTTTTGACTTTTCCATGATGCTACACAAAGAAGCAATGTGTTTCAGGTCTGTATTAAAATATGTCCACAGATGTGTCTCTAATTAACTTAGATGTTTCCAATAAACTTATTAGAAGCTTCCAAAGACATGACATTATCATATGGGTTGTCCCATATTGTTTAAAGGCATAATACTCTTAACGTATGTAGACTTGACCTTGCAGAAAGTAATTTGGCGAATATAAATAATTTTGGTTCCTAATTGACCTAAAATGGGGAAGGATAATTCTGATTTCATATCAGATAGTGAGAAAAACATGCAGATGTCTCTTTTTAGATAGTGTATGTAAACCTCTGGTTTCAACTGTACCTTTGATGATTGTGGCCACAGAGTTCTATTTTAACCTCATTGGTCCACCGGACTTGTTTACAAAATGCATCAGCTTGTTTAAATGTTCTTTTGCGTACTTCTGACCCTGAAATTTATCTGAATTTTATGGTGAGGATGCAGGAGGGGTTTTCTTCTGATGACTCTTCCATGAAAGCCATATTTGTGCAGGTGTCTCTGAACAGTATAACAATATACCACAACTCCAGAGTCTGCTAAATCTTCCTGAAGGTCTTTTGCAGTTAAACCAGGGATTCAGATTTACCTCTAGCAATCCTACTAGCAGTTCTCACAGCTCTTCCTGTTTACTTCTGTTTTCTAATTACATTTCGAACTGAGGAAAGGGTAACTTGTAAACTCTTTGCTATCTTTTTGTAGTCTTCTCGTGCTTTGTAGGCCGCCACCATTTTCATTTTCAGAGTGCTAGGTAGCCGCTTAGAACAACCCATGGCTGCTGTTTTGGCACAAGGTTAGAGGAGGCTATGTTTTTATAAAACTGTGAAATTAGCATCATCTAGCCTTTCCTAATCATGGTAGTAAACAAGCCATAACCCTAACAGGCTAATGAAGGTCTGAAACCTTGGTTGGTCAATGTTATCTGAGCACACAAATCTCCAAGGGTGTCCAAACTTTTGCATCAGACCATCTTCCTTTTATTATTTTTAGAGATCGGATGAGCGGACCCGTGAAAGTTTGGTTCTGCAGGTTCAGCCGGGCATTAGATAAAGTTCTGTTCTGGACGCGGACTTTGACCCGAACTTCATTGAAAGTCACTGATTTAGCCATTTCGGCTCTCCGCCCAAATACAGCAAGCCATAAACAGAACACTTCCTGGGGAAAGCAGGGTTTTTTAATTTTTTTTTTTTTGCTTGTACACACTACATCCGATAACGGAAAGTAGAAAAAAATCCTGCACTGTATCCTAAAACTCCATTTTTTTGAGGCATGTTCAAAATAAAAAATATCAGTAAAAACAATATCAGAAAAATGCGCTACAAAGACATACATATGGAAAATATCCAGGCATCATAATAGGACTTCTCAGTGAGAAGTCCTAATGTGATGCTTGGATGTTTTCCATATGTATGTGTTATTTGGCACATTTGTCTGATATTGTTTGCATTGGCATTTTTTGATTTCCAACATGCCTCAATACATTTCTACTTTCCATTGTTGCCACATGGATGCCGGCCCGCTGATCTGTGCACCTGCAGTTTCCAGGACCTGATTTGTCACGTGGCTGAGGTGATGATCTTTTTTCCTACATCTGATAATGATTTTACCCCCAGTGCGAGACATTCAAACACTGAAAGTGGCTCTCACTGAGCGTCCCCGAGCTCAGCGATGCTCGATCAAATGGTTTGCATTCGTAAAACACCCAAACTCCAAAACCGAACACTGATTTTTCTGTAAAGTCTGTGTTTGGTACAAACACCAAACTTTAAAGTTCAGGTTCACTCATCTCTAGCAATTTTTTAAATGTAAAAGATGAAAATATGTATACTTTTTTATTTTAATTTCATCTTCAAGTTGCTTTACTGTTCATAATAACAGTAATTTTGACCAGGGGTGCGCAAACTTTTGCATACCACTGTATGTTCTAAGTGTTAATTATATTTTTTAGTATTTAATTATCGGATTATTTAGCTTCTATGCCAGGTTTTTTTTATTAATTAACAGCCTTGTATTATCAAATTATACTAGTAAGATTTGAGTAAAGAACTCAGATATTAATAATATTCTGAATATCATTTCATATTATACTAAACTACTACTAAATTGCACACTTTATGAATGTACTGATCATTACAATCTGGTTATATTTGCAACACTCGGGCACAAGCCCCAAATGTGATATTCGTTTCCCAGATGTTGTTAGATGGTTACTATTTCAATTGCCTTGGAATTTATATAGGAGATGCTATTAGTGTATCTTTAGTGAAATGTATTCCCTATAATTAGGTCTGGACGCAAGTACCAAAGTTCTTATTTCCAATAATGTACTTCTAGGATAGTTTTTTTTTTTTTTCTTCCTGATCTTATTTACTAGAGGAGTTAGAATTACCGTAGTTAGTGACCCTATAAATACGGTAAACGGCTTGCTAATATCGTAATTGTAGCATGCTGCTATTTAGTTATATTGAAATAATTGCTAGTAGATTGCAGGTTCACCAGCATCAATTAAAACCTTCTAATACCATATTTTAAAATAAATAGACGTTTTGAAAGCCCAAACCTCATTCCCAATTTGTTTTGCCACAGCATTGTCCAGAGAAAATTAGGGTATAGTAACTGAAGAGGTCAAGGATGAGATCAGGGTGTATTATCATTACATCTCATTGGAGAAAACATATTCTTGTGACCTTCTGGGGGCATGTTCTTATTTCCCCTGCATGACATTTCCTGCTCATCATTGGTCAACATCATACATGGAAAGAAGTACACGCGCCCAGTTACAAAAAAAAACACAATTTAAAGGGGTGGTTCACCTATTTTTTTAATTTTTCACTCTCAATTTAAATCCCTATTATAAGTCTCTTTTTAATTACCTTCTATTTCCAGTTCTGGCACTGAGCGGCTCTATCTGCTTGCTTAGTGCTAGTCACAGGACCCTCAGGTGCTGTGGCGTCTGGCATCCACTGATGTCACGTCAACGTCCGGGCTCTGAAAGGTGACGTTACATCAGCAGCTGCCTCTGATCCTGAGTGACTGGGCTGTGGGCGGTGACTACCGCACGTCACAGCCCAGCATCAAGAGGAGAGTTCACTTACCCATCTTGCAGCAGTGTGCGTGCCGGCACCAGGAGGGAGAGGAGGAGTCACGTTGGGTGAGTAAGTTATCGCACGGGGGGGAGAATGAGCAGAGCGCAGTGTGTGTAAGCAGAGCACAGTGTGTGTGTGTGTGTGTGTGTGTGTAGAGTGCAGAGCACAGTGTGTGTGTGTGTGTAGAGTGCAGAGTACAGAGTGTGTGTGTGTGTGTGTGAAAGTTGAGTACAGTGTGTGCGTGTAGAGTGCAGAACACAGTGTTTATAGAGTGCAGAGCATAGTGTGTGTGTGTGTGTGTGTGTGTGTGTGTGTGTAGAGTGCACTATCTCTGACTGTATCCCTCTCTCTGTCTGTATCTCTCTCTGTCTGTATCTCTCTCTGTATCTCTCTCTCCGTATCTCTCCTATTCTCTCTCTCTCTATTCTCTCTCTCTCTCCAGCTTTTGACTGCTTTTAAAACTCCATGTTAAAAATGCATGCCACATGGATGATACGGATGACAGAAGGAGACAAGGCAAGAGGGGAAAAAGCACTCGCATGTCATTATTTTTTTTTTTCAACTATTTATTTTTTTCACATGTTGCGCCGGCCAATCATAATTTCTGTATACGCAAACTATGACCTATATCAGAACGAGCAGAAGATAGACGGTTTCTTCCTCTGGTTGAGCAAAGCTTGGAGCTGCTGCTGTGTTACTGATGTGATTTCTCTCAGTTCTGCCATAACATGCAGAGACAGGGAAGAGGGCAGGGAGGAGTTTGGGTGGAGTGCTGAGTGGTGTGTTAGATACAGGCCTACATGCCACCGAAAAGGATCATGGAAGTTGTAGAAACTGAACCCAGTAAGTCGAGAGAGTTTAACCCCATCAGAGCTGGAGCCAGCAATGAGGATGTGCTGCTACAGCATGATAAAAGGTAATATTGCTAAAATAACATAATAGATGTGTGGAGAGGCACATAATAGCAAGATTTAGGAGAAGAAAAAAAATCAGTTTTGGTAACTGGACAACTTTTTTAATAACTAGGTTTTATTTAGCTATGCAGCCATTATTTCCATGATGTGGCCAGTTTAACAAGCTCAAACTTGGGAAAGGTCCTATTTAAATGAAATAATAAACGATATGCCTTAGGTCAATTTGTCATTAGTAAAAATAAAAATTGCACTTGGCAGGAAGGTGTTAAATGTCTCCCCTAATGTCATTTGTTCTAGCCACAGACACTTCTAGAATAATTTAGAGCACAAAACATGGCACGCTGCCAGAAAACCCAGACTATCGTTTGTTTGGTAAAGAAATTTCTCTGCATTAAACAGAATTAAATGTTTTATTCTTTGGTTTCTATTTTTCCTGCTGAATTGTTTTGTTTTGTTCAGTAATTAGCGCAGTAATTAGGGCTGTACAACCAGTAGTTTTAAAGAGATCATTATATGACACATACCAAAGCTTTAAGGCACAGCAGAAAATTGCACATAATAGGTGATAAGAATCGAGCATTAGCATTTTTTGTAACCAAATAAAACTAGGGACTTTTTTTCTGCTTAGTGGGAAATTCTTTTTAATATTCTGTTATGCCGCAGGTTCCCAAGTGAATGGCCATCAACCATTGCGGTCACTTCCTTCAGTCCGCCAAGATGTCAGCAGATACCAGAGAATAGATGAAGCTTTACCACCTAGTGAGATATTATTTCATTCCAACTTATTTTTTTTTTTGTTACCATTATTAGTACTATGAAGATATTACATAAAATGACTCCTACAGTGTTTTATTATTTTTTTTCCTGTCAATCACTTCTTGTTCTAGCTGTAGATGACAATATTTCAAGATCCCCTATCTAACTTCCAAAAAACACAGTACTGCAATTTAATCCCAGTTATCATCGGAAAGCTGTGTGACGGCCATATGCCAGCTCTGATGTTGTCATTCAGGCTTCTTACAGTTTTATTAGTATACAATATAGCGCCTTCGAAATGTGAGTCTGAAAAAAGGAATCCCTGTGTAAGCTGTCATATCTGTCATATTGACAGCCACTCCGCTAACTAAGAAATGAAGAAATGATTGACAGAAAAAATGTTAGTGGTATACAGCTTTGAAGAGGACAAGTCACTTGCCCAAAATTGAGGTATATACCTGCTGAGAATCCCTAGGCCTCCATGATTCTGATGCTCTTTTCACTGCATCGTTCGATTGCCGAGATGTTCACATTTGTTGCTTTTGGAGTGCAGTCTGTGAAATCTCTGCTTTTATTGCAACTGAGCGTTCCTTCAGCCTTCTTTGTGGGCTTGCCCCTTCACCCCTCCCTCCTACATGCTGCCAATCACAGCTTGGGAATGCTAGACTGGCAGATCCGCTGCTGAGCTGTGTTTGGCAGCATGTGGGAGGGAGTAGTAAGAGCACATGCCCCTAACAGAGAAATGGCAGTTGGTCTGCAGGCAGAGATTTCACATACTGCGCTCCAGAAGAAACAAATGTGAATATCTCTGCAGTGTAGTGAGGCAGTGCAGAACAAAAAAAACAGTAAAATCAGGGGAGATTAGGGAATTTGTGCTAGATATTTTTAAGAGATAATTTTTTGCACAAGTGACCGGTCCTCTTTAACAAGCTGACAAATGTCTTATATGGAAAAGTATTGTCCAGGGTTAAAACATTGCCACATCTAAAAGAGTATTCTCATATCCATGAGCTATGCTATACATGTTTGACAAATGCAAATCTAATATTAAGACTCGCACCTATTTTGAGAGTCTTGCCTTATGCTCCTGGAATGGAAATATGGCTGCACTTCCAAAGTTCTCTATTTTCCATTTTACAGAGAATGTGAAGGCTGCAGAACACATACACTGAACAAAAATATAAACGCAACTCTTGTTTTTTCCTTCATTTTGTATGAGCTGGATCTAGGACTTTTTCTATATACTCAGAAGGCCTTTTTTACTTAAATATTGTTCACAAATTTGTCTAAATGTGTGTTAGTGAGCACTTCTTCTTTGCCGAAATAATCCATCCACCTTACAGGTGCGGCATATCAAGATGCTGACTAGACATCAGGAGGCTTTTTGTGTACATAGAAAAAGATTTATCTTTAAGTTCAGCTCATAAAAAATGGGAGCAAAAACATAAGTGTTGCATTTATATTTTTGTTCAGTGTAAATGTCTAACATGGACATCCCCTTTAACCTCTTAGCGACCCATGACGTACTGGGTATGTCATGGATCGTGTGAGGTTAATCCCCGTCCCCTGCCGCAGGCAGGCCATGGCGATCCGCACACATATCAGCTGATTTCAACAGCTGACATGTGTGCCTGCTATTCGCCAGTGGAATTGCGTTCCACCCGCGACTATTAACCCCTTACATCTCGCTGCCAAAATCTGGCAGCGAGATGTATATGCGCACCGCCATTATGATAACTTACCTCATCGCCATCGGAAGTCACGTGACGTGATCATGTGACATCCAGTGGTTGCCATGGTAGCACAGGGTCATGTGATGGCACCTGTAGCTAACAGGAGTCACTTTGTCTTAATGTCGGCATAGTGTCGGCATTGAAAGTAAAGCACCATATCTGCAGATCTAAGCTCTGTAGCTGTGATTTGGAGATATGGAAGAGCGATCAGACAGCTGATCCATATAGCCCCCTAAGGGACCTAGTAAAATTAAAAAATAAAGTTAAAAAAAAGTTTAAAAAATTAAAAGAAATAAAAAAACCTAAAAGTTCAAATCACCCCCCTTTCGCCCCATTGAAAATTAAAGGGTTAAAAAAATATACACATATTTAGTATCGCCGCGTTCAGAAATGCTCGATCTATCAAAATATAAAATCAATTAATCTGATCGGTAAACGGCGTAGAGGCAAAAAGATTCCAAACGCCAAAATTACGCTTTTTTGGTCACTGCAAATTTTGCGCAAAATGCAATACCAGGCGATCAAAACGTAGTATCTCCACAAAAATGTTACCGTTAAAAATGTCAGCTCGAGACGCAAAAAATAATCCATCACTGAGCCATAGATACCGGAAAATGAGAACGCTACGTGTTTTGGAAAATGGCGCAAAACGTGCGCCACTTTTTTTGGACAACATGTGAATTTTTGTAACCTCTTAGATACAAGTAAACCTATTCATGTTTGGTGTCTTCAAACTTGCACTGACCTCAAACATCACAGCAACACATCAGTTTTACCATATAGTGAACATGGTGAATAAAATATCCCAAAAACTATTGTGCGATCACACTTTTTTTTGCAGTTTTTCCACACTTGAAATTCTTTTGCTGTTTTCCAGTACACTATATGGTAAAACATATTGTTTCATTTAAAACTACAACTCGTCCCACAAAAAACAAGCCCTTATATGGCAAGATTGATGAAGAAATAAAAAAGTTACGGCTCTCAGAAGAAAGAGAGGAAAAAAACAAAACGCCCGGGGGCTTAAGGGGTTAAACCAATTGATCGGCAATACCGGCCCCTGAACAGGGGTCTGGACAATGGAGAATTTCAATACCAGCACAAAGACAAAGGTCTGGACAAAGGTCATTGCTCTATTTCTGACAAAATAGCAAATCTTTTTCATGTAATCCTGGACGAACGCTTCTTAGATAGAGACAGAGATGGGCGAACACACAGATATTCGGGTTCACTGAGACCAGACTTGAACCTGAACATCTGCTGGACCCCGAACCCCTATGGGGACTCAAACATGTTGTAAAATGGTGGTAGAAAGGCTAGGGAAATTAGAGAGGGACCGTTATACTTACCGTGTCTCCCTCGCGGCTGTAACACTACATCTCGGTCCGCTCATTAATTCCCATACATATTCACTGTCAGTCCCAGCATTTGTGATTGGTTACAGACAGACCACGCCCCCACCCTGTGTGACAGTGTCTGTGCTGTGATTGGTTGGAATCACACACGCTATCTCTATAGTGGTGTAAAAATAAATAAATACATTTGTGTAGGGTCCCCCATATTGTGATACCCAGGGCAGATAAAGCATACAGCTACAGGCTGTAGCTCTCAGCCATGTGCTTATCTTGGCTGTGTATAAAAATACAAGGGACTCTATGTGACTTATTTTTAAATAAATTAAATAAATTATTTAAAAACCCAATGTGCGATCCCCACCAATTTTGATACCAAGCCATGATCAAACTGACAGCTGGGGGCTGTCATTCTCAGGCTGGGGAGGTCCCTGGTTATTGTTCCCCCCCAGCCTAAAAATAGCAGCCTGCAGCCACCCAGAATTGTCACATCCATTAGATGTAACAATTCAGGCACTTTTCCCAGCTCATCCCGATTGCCCTGGTGTGGTGGCAGTTGGGTAATATAAGGGGTTAATGACAGCTCACAGCTGCCACTAAGCCCTAGATTATTAATGGATTGTGTCTGAGTACTCCCATACTATAACTGAAAAGAAATAAATACAAAAAATCCTTTATTTGAAGTGAAATACAAAAAAACCCACCGTCTTTTTCCAATTTATTAACCCCAAACACCAAATTCCAACGTAATCCACATGAGGTTCTATGACAATGCCGACTATGCTACATCCTGAAGACTTAGTGCACGGGCACAGAACATGACCGCACGCTATGGCTTCAGGCACAGACTGACTGAACCGCAGCTGTAAGCTTAGTTTATCTGTGGTCACAGCCAAAGGGTCCCATAGCACCCCACCTGTGACCGTAGGTAAACTGACCTCAGGTGACCTCATTGAACCCAGTGACCTCACCTCAGGTGAACTCATTCAGTTCAATGAGAACTACATCTCTTGGCAGAAACTGTGGGGGTTTTTTTGCCTGGAGATGGAGATTTGGTGCTGAAATTCATACACCAAATTCCTGCACCAAATCTGCATCTTCTGGCAAAAGAACACATCTAAACGCGATGAGGTTTTGATGCAATATTGATGCGTTCTTTTGCCAGAAGATACAGATTTGGTGCAGGAATTTAGTGTATAAATTTGCACCAAATCTGCATTTCTTTGCAAAAATAATGAAGCTGTTTTGGTGCAGTTTTCTGCCAGAAGATGCAAATCTGGTGCAGACATTTCAGCATCAAATTTGCATCTCATGTCAGAAAACCGCACCAAAACGGTTTCAAAACTGTTTTTGTGCGTTTTTTTTAAAAGAAATGCAGATTTGGTGCAAATTCATACACCAAATTCCTGCACCAAATCTGCATCTTCTGGCAAAAGAACACATCAATATCGCATCAATTTCAAAACTTGCCAAGAGTTGTAGATTTGGTGCTGAAATTTGTACACTGAATTCCTGCACCAAATCTGTATCTCCTGGCAAAAAAAAACACATCACGTTTAGATGCGGGGTTTTTTTACCACAAGATGCAGATTTGGTGCAGGAATTTGGTGTATAACTTTCAGCACCAAATCTGCATCTCCTGGCAAAATATCACATCAAAACTGCATCGTGTTTTGATGCATTTTTTTGCCAGGAGATGCAGTGTTCGTGCAGGATTTTGGTGAATAAATTTCAGCATCATATCAGCATCTCTTGGCAAAAAAACACTGTTTTCTGCCAGAAGATACACGTCTGATTGATCTCAGGTCATTGAGTTCAATGAGGTCACCTGAGGTCAGTTTATCTCCGGTCACAGGTGGGGTACCGTGGGAACCTCCAGCTGTGAACGCAGATAAACTAAGTGACGTTACCTCTCACAACTGCAGCTCAGTCAGAATCTGCCTGAAGCCACAGCATGCAGTCATGTTCTGTGTCCGCGCGCTGTGTCTTCAGGATGTAGCAGAGCCAGGATTGTCATGGGTCCTCCTGTGTATTACATGAGTGCTTGATATGTTAATAAATTGGAGAAAGAGGGTAGTTTTCTCTGTTTTTATTTCAACTAAAGGATTTTTTTTGGTGTTTGTATTTATTTTTTTCACTTACAGCATTAGTTATGGTGGGGTCTCACGGACACCTTCCATTACTAATTTAAGGTTTAGTGGCAGCTGTGAGCTGTTATTAACACCTTATATTACCCCAATTGCCACTGCACCAGGGCAATCGGGAAGAGCCGGGTAAAGTGACGGGTTGTTGCATCTATTGGATGCGACAATCTGGCTGGCTGCAGGCTCCTTTTTTTAGGCTGGGGAGACCGGAGACCCAAAACTATGGGCCTTCCCAGCCTCAGAATACCACCCCCAGCTGTTGGCTTTATCATGGCTGGGTATCAAAATTGGTGGGGACCGCACAGCCATTTTTTTAAATGATTCATTTAAACAAAACAAAAGCTGCATAGGATCACTCTTATTTTGATACACAGCCAAGAAAATCACACGGCTGGGGGCTGCAGCCTGTAGCCGTATATTTTATGTGTACTGGGTATCACAATATGGGGGGACCCTACTCCGATTTATTTATTTATTTTTACACTGTAGGTACTCAGACAGCGTGTGTCATTCCAAACAATCACAGACGCTGCCACACAGGGTGGGGGTGTGGTCTGACTGCAACCATTCAGTGACGGTGGAACTGACGGCGGGCAGGAGAAGCAGTGAATATGTATGAGGTTTAATAAACGGACCCGGAAGTAGTGTTAGAGCTGTGCAGGAGACTTGGTAATATTAACTAATATTTTTATAGATTTTTTTAGAAAACTGCTTTCAATTGTAATTGTTATAATTTCCGATTTCAGATTGGGAAGCGAGAATCGACAGTCATGGTAGAATATTTTATGTGGATCATGTAAATCGTACAACCACATGGCAGCGTCCTACAGCTCCTCCAGCGCCACAGATTTTACAGAGATCCAATTCTATTCAGCAAATGGAGCAGCTCAATAGACGGTAAGATGTGTGCAGTGTATTCAAATTACCATTAACATTTGATGAATTTTACAATATACGGTATCTACATTTTTCATATGTATTTTACTTAAAGTAACATTACAGAATTTCATATCTCATCTTCTAGTTCACAAGCGATCAGACTGTGAATAACTAGGGAAGCTAAGACACTATAACAGGAGATTGATGAGACATAGTAACAATCAATATATGGATAGCTCACAATGCAATTTCCAAAACAATTGCTTACTCAGCTGGGTTTCATTACCCCAAGTACATTCCTCTTTAGTCCCTGGAGTCTAGTATGAAGAGAAGCAAGTTTATTGTGACCAATTAATAACTATACGGTAACACAGGATAAAGTAAAAGCTGATATAAGTGACCTAAAAGACAGAGCTTAAATATCGTTTATACTTGGAAGCCCAAGTTGATCCAAAGAAACGCAAAAAACACTCAATAACGTCAACCAATTTGCTATAATGTTAAAGAACTTATTCCCAGATCCTTACTGGCAATTGGACAGATCCATGGATCAACATTTTACATTAAGAGGATTTTCCATTACTTAGATATCGATGGCCTTTTGGTTAGGATGGGTCATCAATAGCAGATTGGTAAGGAAACGACACCTCGACCGATTAGCTGTATTTAGAACCAGCAGTGTACAGATGTAAACAGTGCATGGAGCTGGAACAGCACAGCTTTATGGTTCAATTATCTTTATTAAGCAACATCATAAAAGACACATACTAGAGATCCAAACAGTATCTAAATCAACAAGTCAAGCAGGATGACTAACATTGTGCTCGTATTTTTTTAATAAAACGAAGTATTAAAATATTAATAAAAAAGAAAGAAATTGAGAAGGAAGGAAGAAAAAAAAAAGGAAAGAAGAAAAGGTGTAAAGGAGAGTAGGTCTTGGTTACATAGCTACATAGGTTGAAAAAAGACCTAGGTCCATCTAGTTCAACCTTCCTCTACCAGTTCTACATTTGGTCACTAAGTCATTTATAACCAACAATGTTTTGTGCACTGAGGAAATCATCCAGCCCTTTTTTAAAAGCTGTTATAGAGTCTGCTATTACTACCTCTTGTGGTCGGCATTCCACAATGACTACTCTAACTGTAAAGAACCCTTTCCTATTTAGCTGCCGGAATCGCTTTTCTTCCACTTGCAGTGAATGCCCCTTGGTCCTTAGTATTGACTTTGGAATTAATAAGTCATGTGCCAGTCCTTTATATTCACCACACATGTGTTTATACATGTAAATGATCTCCTCTGAGACTAAGCTAAACAAATCCAACTTTTTCATCTGCTCATCATATGGGAGACCTCCATTCCTTGTACTAGTCTAGTTGCCCGCCTTTGAACTGACTGTAACTTCTGAATGTCCTTTTTAAAATGTGGAGCCCAAAACTGGATCCCATATTCCAGATGTGGCCTTACAAGTGATTTATAGAGCGGTAACAATACGTTGGGATCACGGGATCTAATCTCTCTTTTTATACACTCTAAAATCTTGTTTGCTTTAGCAGCTGCTGCCTGACATTGAGTGCTGCTGCTCAGCTTATTTGTAATAAGAATACCCAAGTCCTTCTCCTGTTCTGTAGTCCCAAGTTTACTTCCATTTAATGTATACACAGCTATAAGATTACTCCGTCCTAGGTGCAATACTTTACATTTATCAACGTTAAATCTCATTTGCCAAGTATCTGCCCATTCTGACATCTTATCCAGATCTTTTTGTAATATTGTACTATCAAGGTCAGTTTTTAATATCCTACCTAGTTTGGTGTCATCAGCAAAGAATGACACTTTACTATCAATCCCATCCACAAGGTCATTAATAAAGAGATTAAAAAGAATCGGTCCTAGCACTGATCCCTGCGGAACCCCACTGCTGACTATAGCCCATTTAGAGAATGTACCATTTATGACTACTCTTTGTTTCCTATCTTTTCGCCAATTCCTTAGCCATCTGCTTATAGTTTCCCCTAGTCTTTGCTTCTGGAGCTTAATTACAAAACTGTTATGTGGTACAGTATCAAATGCCTTTGCAAAGTCCAAATAAATCACATCAGCTGCATTACCTATTTCCAGATTTGCACTTACCTCCTCATAGAAATCCAACATGTTGGTTAGACACAACTTATCTATCATGAATCCATGCTGGGTATCAATTAGTATATTATTCTCTCTAATATATCGTTGCATGTCATCTCTTAAAATGCCCTCAAAAACCTTGCACACCACTGATGTCAGAATTACCAGACGGTCGTTGATTTGATCCACCGTCTTGCCTTTCTTAACTATCAGTAGCATGTCAGACATTCTCCAATTCTGAAGTACCAACTCTGTTACAAGAGAGTCTAAGAAAATAAGATACAGCGGACTGTCAATTACTAAGCTCAATTCCCTCCATATCCGTTGATGAATGCCATTTGTCAATGTTTAGTTTACTCACAGGTGTACTTCTTCTTGTGGTAAATTAGTTATATCGGTCGGGAGGACTTTGATTTTTGCATTGTTGAATGACTCCTGGAACAGTCAGTTCCTTAGCGAACAAGGATGAAAAGTGCCTGTTTAATATCTCAGCCTTTGCTTTGTCCTCCATAATTATCCTATTATCTTTTATGGGGCCAATACCATCCCTTTTTTTCCTTTTGGTATTGATGTATTTATAAAAATGTTGTCCCTACTTAGTTTTGAATTGGTTTGGTTATCTAACCTTCTGAAGTGGCTATTTGCATATTTAATTTCCCAAAGGAGCATTGCATGGCCTATAAGTCTCCTTACACTGGTATGTCAGGCATGTCACTCTCCACACTTAGAAGCATTTTCCAATTAGACCCACAATCAGAGGCCTCTATTTAGCCAAATCAGATCTCCTGCTTTGCACTGAAGAGAAGCATCACCCCAAAACATGTGGTTTGGCTTCTTATTCTCAGTTTTGTGGCAAGGCTTGTTAAAAGGTTGATATTGACCTTAAGGATTGCTACATTTAATAGGTGGCGCTAGAGATCAAATCCTCTTCCTTCTGAAGAGGCTATTTGTCTAGCCAAAATAGGAATTCTTCAGATTCCATAAACAGAAAGCTCTATGTTCTGAAGAATTGTTCTCTTCTATCATGGTCCCAGGCGACTTGACTATTCCATTACTAGAAATATGCAGGAAAGTACAGTATTTAGCCACTCCTCAAGACAGGGAACCTGAAAAGTCTTCTGAGATAACTAAACTAGCAGCTTGTGTGAAGAAATGCATTCAAACTTTTTTCAAAGAAGAGAATTTAGCCTGGTATAAGGGATAATAGAGCCATCACCAGAGACCAGTGGACATAACGTGAACAAACATTATAAAGATCAGTAAAAGCTGACCAAAAGGGAACAATTTTTTCATAGATCCACCATATTGTATGAGTACCATCTTTTATCTACTGATCAGAACACAGTTACCCTATCTCTTAGAATCAGCCCGTAGAATAGCAACACTGAATGGGAAGGATGAGATAATTGTGCACATATAGTTTCAAATAATGTAACGTCAAAAAAATATCCATGGATGTAGCATACAGAAAGTCAGAGAGTTGACAGTATATAAATCTATTCAAACTTTTTTCAGCCTCTATCAATCCTGGGGCACCAAGTTTGATAATTATACAGCGTGGTCAGTGACGTAGTGATGTATTTATTTTTTTATAGGAATATTATCACCTCCTATGCTTATCTCTTTCTTTTGAACTGCATTATCTTTATAGGCATGTAGACGTGTGAGGAGGACCTGCCTATCATGTTTTCAGACATTTCAGATAACTCCAGTCGTCGGGTCCTATCACCCTCCATGGGTCCAATGTAGAGTCTCTGCCGCTTGTCCTTTGTCCCAGTGTTATTGTCTGCTGCGCTGATGGCAATTGGTGAGGTCTGTGGCTTTGAGCGACTTGTGCCATCAACTTGAGCAGTACCGTTGAGCTCAATGACTGGCTGCAGCACTGTCGACATGATGTCAGCGCTACAGACAATATCAGATACCTAGAGCAGTGGCAGAGACTCACATTGGAGCCAGGGAGGGTCACTACAGAATATATATTACAAACTGTGCCTGAGGGAAAAAAACTAAAAACCCTTTTAATCTATATATAAAATTGCCTTATTCTGTCTGTCTGTCTGTCTGTCTTGCTCCAAAATTGTGTCCTTACCGTGACATGTCCTTACGGTGACAAACAGCGGATTGCCTCGCCTCGGCTCCTCCCCCGCGCACGGATTGGCCGCTCGCCTCGCCTTGGGTCCGCCCCCCCGCACGGATTGGCCATGTCCTTACGGTGACAAACAGCGGCTTGGCCGCTGGGCTCGCCATGGCCCCGCCCCCCCGCACGGATTGGCCGCTCGGCCTCACGGATTGGCCGCTCGCCTCGGCTCCTCCCCCCGCACGAATTGGCCGCTCGCCTCGGCTCCGCCCCCCGCACGGATTGGCCGCTCGCCCAGGCTCCGCCCCCCACACGGAATGGCCTCTCGCCTCGTGGTGAGCGCATCAAGGTCCTGCAGCGGCGGAATACACACACACGCACACACATAAGAACAGACACACACACACACACACATCAGATCACACTCACTCTCACACACACCTCACACACACATCAGATCGCATCCACATACTCACAACATCCCGTGATATCGCTTGCTTCTCGGCGGCGATACTGTGCAGTGACCTTCCAGGACCTGCCGGAGGATCACATGGCCGGAAGCATGTGGTATCTCCGGATGTTGTGATTGTGGCAGCGCGTATGTGCAATATCGTCAGTGAGTGTGTGTGAGTGTATGCGATCGGATGTGTGTGAGTGTGTTCTGATGTGTGAGTGTGTGTGTGTGAGTGTATGCGATCGGATCTGTGAGTGTCGGCAGAGGAGCACGGCGTGCAGCACAGCTGCTGGGACCGCCCACCGGTTGGCACAGGGAGAAGTGGGGTGTGTGTGAGTGTATGCGATCAGATGTGTGCATGTATACTCTCTGATGTGTGACTGTGGAGCACGATGGGGGGTGCGCAGCATGGGGGATGGAGCACAATGGGGGGTGCGCAGCATGGGGGATGGAGCACGATGGGGAGTGCGCAGCATGGGGGATGGAGCACGATGGGGAGTGCGCAGCATGGGGGATGGAGCACGATGGGGGGTGCGCAGCATGGGGGATGGAGCACGATTGGGAGTGTGCAGCATGGGGGATGGAGCACGATGGAAGGTGCGCGGATGGAGCACGATGGGGAGTGCGCAGCATGGGTGATGGAGCACGTTTGGGAGTGCGCAGCATGGGGGATAGAGCATGATGGGGAGTGCGCAGCATGGGGGATGGAGCACGTTTGGGAGTGCGCAGCATGGGGGATGGAGCACGATGGGGAATGCGCAGCATGGGGGATGGAGCACAATGGGGAGTGCGCAGCATGGGGGATGGAGCACGATGGGGGGTGCGCAGCATGGGGGATGGAGCACGATGGGGGGTGCGCAGCATGGGGGATGGAGCACGTTTGGGAGTGCGCAGCTTGGGGGATAGAGCACGATGGGGAGTGCGCAGCATGGGGGATAGAGCACGATGGGGAGTGCGCAGCATGGGGGATGGAGCACGTTTGGGAGTGCGCAGCATGAGGGATGGAGCACGATGGGGAATGCGCAGCATGGGGGATGGAGCACAATGGGGAGTGGGGATGGAGCACGATGGGGGGTGCGCAGCATGGGGGATGGAGCACGATGGGGGGTGCGCAGCATGGGGGATGGAGCACGATGGGGGGTGCGCAGCATGGGGGATGGAGCACGATGGGGGGTGCACACCTCCCCCCAAAACACACACACACACACTGCCACACACGCACTGCACAACACACCACACACACACTGGGAACCACAAACACTGCCCTACACAGACACCCACACACACAGACAACGCCGCACACACACAACACCCAACACACAAACACCGCGGCACACACAAATATACGCACATACCGCACAACACACACATTGCACAAAACATACCTCCCCCCAAAACACACACACACATCCCACACCCACCCAAATCGCGCAACACACATACACAACAATACAGACACACAGCGCTCCACAAATAACGACACACAACGCAACACACAAACAACACCGCTCTCACCCCCCGCCACACCCAGACAACACCCAGAACATGTACAGCCCCTACACAAACACTTGGTAACTACAGACAACAACATCTATATATATATATATATATATATATATAACAAAAATCATACATTAACTACACAATACGTAAATTCTAGAATACCCGATGCGTAGAATCGGGCCACCTTCTAGTATACTATAATGATTTATAATAATGAAATGACAATGTCAGTATTGGCAGTCCATCCGTATGTGTAGCTAAATCATTTTTCCTTTCATTTGTTTTTACAATGTCAGGTATCAAAGTATCCGACGAACAATGACTAATGATCAACCAGATGAAGTGCCACATCCAGTTGAGGGGGCAGTAGCAGGGGAGGATGTTGATTATCATCATTCAAATGCAGGTCTGTAAGAGAATTGGTAAAAAATCTTATTATTAAATCTTACAAACTCTGAAAACACAGTAGAATCTTATACAAATGAATACTAAAATGAATCTGTCACCATGTTTTTGCTTTGTAATCTGAAAACAGCAGGGCGGAAGGGACAGAGACCCTGATTCCAGCGATGTATCACTTAGTATACTGGGTGCAGCAGTTATCATAGTCGCACTTATCTCTGCTGTAGATTGAGCAGAGCTCAGTTGTTGATCTGTGTATAACCCTTTTTGTGTACATTGTATAGTGAACGAGAGCTGATAATCAGTGCTGGTGCTGTGGTTGGACTACCTTGCACATGGCAAGTTGTCCTCTAATGATAATCTCCTGCTGATAAAACACTAGTTTTTTGGAAATGGCAACACACAGCCTAGCAAGTAATACATTGCTGTAGTAAGTGTAATTAAGAAATTATCTCCTATATTATGCTGCTCTCAGATTACATAGCAAAAACCCACTGACAGATTCCCTTTAGCAGCAGCATGGCGGACATACTAATACAGTATTGTACAGTTTGCCTATCAATCTAGCACTGGGAAGAGACAGCAGAAGCCTTTCTGTCTCTGAGCTCCACTCCCTTTGGAGAAGTTCCTTTCTCTCCCACGCTATATACTTCTATGGGCAACAACTGTAACCTGATCACTCAGAGCTAATAAGCCATCTTTATCTCTACCTCTGTGAGGATAGACTTTACCAGTGAATGTATAGAGTCATTAGAGTTTGAAGCAGAGAGGGGAAGTAAAGAGGAGTCAGACTAATAGGTGGGCAAAAACGATCACTATTCTGTAGAACAATGGAGTAAAACGTTCCTAATCACCTTCTGTACTGTTAATAGAAAAAAAATAAAATGATGATTACATGTAAAATATCATAACGTTTAACCCTTTCACTTCCATGGGTCTTACATGAGACCAACAAATTTCACAGCACTTTAGAGACATCATCAACACTGTCCCCATTGGAGCTTACAATCTACGTTCCCTATCGGTCTTTGTAGTGTGGGAGGAAATCTGAGAACCCAGAGGAAACCCATGCAAACACAAGGAGGACATACAGATTCCATGCACATGTTGCCTTTGGAGATATTCAAAGCAACAGTGCTAACCACTGAGCCACCGTGCTCAGATATGTTGCAAATATTCTAAGTGATGCTGAAAATTAGACTCACATTGCCTCTGAAAAATAAAAGCCCAAGATAAGCAGGGTTCACACTTACCACTTCAATGTGTCTGGTTTTTAAGTTGCAAACTTAAAAATGATATTATAAATTGCAGATAGTCACATGTTGCAGCTAGCTGTCCAGCCAAACCTCCACCCACCAATGGCCGCACAATTGTAAAATAAAACTATGTGGCCATTGCCCATTGCAGTGGATAGAGTTTTGGCTGCATGCCAGTCTCCACCTTAGAGCCTAATCCCTCAAAGACCTTAGGAATAAAACCCATTAACCCTTCATCCCCCAGCCTGTTTTCACCTTCATGACCAGGCCAATTTTTTTAACTCTGACCATTGTCACTTTATGTGGCAATAAGTCTGGAACGCTTCATCATTAGAGTTGAGCGGATTGCTAATAATCCGGGTCCGGCGGATCAGCGGCGGGTTGATAAGGAAGTCTGGATCCGATCCGGAATCCGGCCCCCTATATGTCAATGAGGAGCAGAATCCGGGATGAGAGTGAGGGAGAGGGGAGAGGGAGAGAGAGAGAGAGAAATCAGTGAGAATTTGAAAATGAATACCATTCCCCACATGTCTCCTTTATTTACATCACCATCATTTTTGAAACATCCTTTTTTTAGGATGTTCAAAGAGGGTTAAAAGTTTCTCAGCATCTTCTTCATTTTTCCATCTAAATTTAGAAAACTCATTTCTTTAGGGTCCACATCACATTTAAAGTGACTTCGAGGGGCCTATGTGACAAAAATACCCAAAAGTGACACCATTTTAATAACTGCACCCCTCAAACTGCTCAAAACCACATTCAAGAAGTTTATTAATTATTTAGGTGCTTCACAGAAATTAAAGCAATGTGGAAAGAAAAAAATATTAACATTTAAATTTTCCCACAAAAATGTTGCTTTAGCCCCAAATTTTTCATTTTCACAAGAGTAACAAAAGAAAATGGATTTTATAATTTGTTGTGCAAATTCTCCTGAGTACGCAGATGCACCAATACCCAATATGTGGCTGAAAACTACTTTTGAGATACCCTGCAAAACTTAGAAAGGAAGGAGTGCCATATTGGAGTGCAGATTGTGCTGGAATGGTTTTGAGCCATGTCACATTGGCAGAGCCACCGACATGCCAGAAAAGCAGACCCCCCCATAAGTGACCTTACTTTACAAACTACACTTCTCAATTAATTCATCCAGGGGTGCAGTGATCATATTGACGCCACAGGTGTATCACAGAATTTTATACCATTGGGTGGTGAAAGAAATAATAATATTTTTAGCACAAAAATTTAATTTTAACCCCAGATTTTACATTTTCACATTGGGAAGATTGGTAAAAATGGCACCAATATTTTTCACAGCATTTCTGCTGAATGTGGCAATACCCCATATGTGGCGGGTACATTGTTGCTTAGCCACAAGGATCAAAATCCCCCCAAGTGACCCCATTTTGTAAAGTACACTCCTCTGAGAATTTTTCTACAAGTGTAGGGATGATTTTGACTTCGTGGGTGTAGCTGAGTGAAAATTGCAAATCTGCCATTATAGTGCCCAAGTACAAAGTAGTATCCACACTGTGTGCACACCTTGTGGAGACACGCAACCCTTAATGTAAGTGGGCTCTCATCACTACAGAAGTGCGAAACATGTGGATGCTAAATATGGTTTAAGCACACTGTGGGGCTCAGAAGCGAGAGATTTTAGCACAGCCCGAAGATTCTGTCCACTGAATGTCTGGATAGTTGAAATCCCCCATAATAAAGACCTGATTATTATTTGTTGCTTTTTCAATTTGTTGCAGCATTTCATCCTCTACCTGTTCAGGTATGTTAGGAGGCTTATAGCAAACTCTACCTAGCAGCTCTCTATTATTCCCCTCCCCGTGTTCATTTTCCCATACTGACTCTACATTATCACAGCTTCCCCCAATGTCGTCATTGAGCACAGGTCTTAAGTTAGATATGATAAATATACATAAACAAAACCCCTCCCTCCTGCACCAATTTCCAAGCCACGAATTTATCTTCCTAAGCTCCCGCTGTCTTTCTAGTGACGCTCGTGGCATCGGTAGTATTTCTGAAAACACCACCTTGGAGGTCCTGGACTTCAGCTTCTCTCCTAGTTCCCTGTAATTATTTTAACCCCTTCACGACGGCGGGCAGTAAAATTACGTCCTATTTTAACGTGACTTAACGACCAGGGACGTAATTTTACTGCCTAAAGTTCATTTGATTGCCGTGGCCATAGCAACGGCTTTCAAATGATGTCCCCTGCTGTTTCTTACAGCAGGGGACCTTTGCTTCACCCCAGGGGGGGTGGCATCGCCACCCCCCATCGACGATCGATGTGATTGGCTGTTCAAATCTGAACCGCCAACCACATCTTTCGCACTGATTTCGGTAAAATAATGCCGGAAATAGTGCGATACTGTGAGATCCAGCTATGAGACGCCGTAGCAGGTACAGCAGATCATAGGTGGATCTCAAACATGCCGCCCCCAGCCCCTGCAGCACTGATTGGAGCGATCGTGCTATGACGCGCAATCGCTCCAATCAGTGTGCAGTGGGGCGGTTTGATTTGCTGGTGGCCGCCCTCCCCAGGCCTGTGCTGGTCTGGGGACCCTCCCCCAACATGTCTGCAGCGTGCAGCACTGGCTGGTACTAGTGGTACCACGCCACCGCTGCTGCTGCCGCTGCTGTCACGGAGCAGGAGCGGTGAGTATTGTGCTCACCTTGCAGCCCCTGCGCGCTTCTGTGATTGCTCCTGCGCGCTCCCGTAATGGCCCCTGCCCGTGCCCCCCTGCGATCTGCCCCCCGACATCCCGATCTGCCCCCCCGACATCCCGATCTGCCCTCCCGACATCCTGATCTGCCCTCCCGACATCCCGATCTGCCCCCCCGACATCCCGATCTGCCCTCCGACATCCCGATCTGCCCTCCGACATCCCGATCTGCCCCTCCGACATCCCGATCTGCCCCCCCGACATCCCGATCTGCCCTCCCGACATCCTGATCTGCCCTCCCGACATCCCGATCTGCCCCCCCGACATCCCGATCTGCCCTCCGACATCCCGATCTGCCCTCCGACATCCCGATCTGCCCCCCGACATCCCAATCTGCCGGCCTCCCCCGTGATCTCTATTCTGCAGCTCCTCCGGTATCTCCCTCCTCCTCTGCTCTCCCCCTCTGCTGTCCCCCTCCCCCTCTGCTGTCCCCCCGACGTCCTCTTACCTGTCTTCACCGGCCGATCACATCTGCCTCCATCGCTGGGTCCTTCTTCCTGGGTCTTCTGCTGAGCTGTCCAACTTCCTGCCTGCTGGCTGCTGCTGTAAAGCTGTTCTCCTGCTAATCCTCTGGGTACTGTGAGTATAACTTTTTTTTCTTTTTTTTTCCTCTATCCCCTGTCTATTTTTACACCTCATGCGTCCGTGCGTCCCGCCGGGACTTTTTTTCCCGTATCCCTGACGCTTTTTGTATCGCATCAGTCTGTGCGTCCCGCCGAGCGCTGATCAGGGATGCACATAACGGATCGGCATCCCTGCTCAATTTTTGGCGTGACAAAAAGCATTGGGGATACGGAAAAAAAAGTCACGCCAAAAATTGAGCAGGGATGCCGATCCGTTATGTGCATCCCTGATCAGCGCTCGGCGGGACGCACGGACGGATGCGATACAATAAGCGTCGGGGATACGGAAAAAAAAGTCACCCCAAAAATTGAGCAGGGATGCCGATCCGTTATGTGCATCCCTGATCAGCGCTCAGCGGGACGCACGGACGGATACGATACAAAAAGCGTCGGGGATACGGAAAAAAAAGTATTGCATCTGTCCGTGCGTCCCGCTGAGCGCGGATCAACATCCCTGCTCAATTTTTGGCGTGACTTTTTTTTTTTTTCCGTATCCCCAGCGCTTTTTGTATCTCATCCGACCGTGCTTCCTGCAGCGGCCGATCGGTGCACTGCGTCTGTGCGTTTGAAAAGTCAAATGGCGTTCCTTGTCTTCTGAGCCCCGCCATGCGCCCAAACAATTGATTTCCAACACATATGAGGTATCTGCGTACTCGGGAAAAATTGCACAATACGTTTTATGGTGCATTTTTTCCTGATACTGTTGTAAAAAGAAAAAAAAAAAGCTACCTTGTTGCTGCAAAAATTTAAAAAAAAAATAAAAAAAAAAAATAATTTTCACGGTTCAACGTTATCAACTTTCAGTGGAGCCCCTGGGGGTACAAGGGGCTCACTAAACATCTAGATAAATTCCTTGAGGGGTCTAGTTCCAAAATGGGGTAATTTGTGAGGGAGCTCCACTGTTTAGGCACCATAGGGGGGGTCTAAAAACGTGACATGGCGTCCGCTAATGATTCCAACCAATTTTGCTGTCAAATGGTGCCCTTCTCTTCTGAGCCACGCCATGCGCCCAACAATTACTTTCCACCACATGTGAGGTATCTGCGTACTCAGGAGAAATTGCACAATACGTTTTATGGTGCAATTTTTCCTGATACCCTTGTGAAAAAAAAAGCTACCTAGTTGAAGCAACAGTTTTGTGGTAAAAAAAAATTTTTTTCTTTTCACGGCTCAACGTTATAAATTTCTGTGAAGCCCCCAGGTGTTCAAAGTGCTCACCAAACATCTAGAAAAATTATTTGAGGGCTCTAGTTTCCAAAATGGGGTCACTTGTGGGGGAGCTCCATTGTTTAGGCACCTCAGGGGGTCTTCAAACCTGACATGGCGTCCGCTAATGAGTGCAGCTAATTTTGCGTTCAAAAATTCAAATGGCGCTCCTTCCCTTTCGAGCTCTGCCGTGTGCCCAAACATTTGATTTCCACCACATATGAGGTGCACCCAAACAATTGATTTTTACCCCATATGGGGTATCAGCGTACTCAGGAGAAAATGCACAATAAATTGTATGGTGCACTTTCTCTTTTCTCCCTTCTAAAAATGAAAATTTTATGGCTAAAGTAACATTTTTGTGTTAAAAAGTAAAATTTTCATTTTTTCCTTCCACATTGCTTTGGTTCCTGTGAAGCACCTAAAGGGTTAATAAACCTCTTGGATGTGGTTTTGAGCAGTGTGAGGGGTGTAGTTTTTAGAATGGGGTCACTTTTGGGTATTTTCTGTCACCTCGGCCTCTCAAAGTCGCTTCAAATGTGATGTGGTCCCTAAAAAAAATTATTTTGTAAATTTTGTTGGAAAAATTAGAAATTGCTGATGAACTTTGACCCCTTCTAACTTCCTAACGAAAAAAAAATTTCTTTCAAAAATTGCGCTGATGTAAAGTAGACAAGTGGGAAATGTTATTTAGTAACTATTTTGTGTGACATATCTCTCAGATTTATGGGCATAAATTTTCAAAGTTTGAAAATTGCAAAATTTTCAAAATTTTCGCACAATTTTCTAAATTTTCACAAATAAACGCAAAAATTATCGGCCTAAATTTACAACTGACATGAAGTACAATATGTCACGAAAAAACAATGTCAGAATCGCCAGGATCCGTTGAAGTGTTCCAGAGTTATAACCTGTCAAAGTGACACTGGTCAGAATTGCAAAAAATGGCCCGGTCATTAGGGTGTTTTAGTGGCCGGGGGTGAAGGGGTTAAGGACCTTTCTCCTCCCTCTAGTACCAATGTGCACCATGACCGCTGGGTTTTCTCAAGCCCCACCCAGCAATCTGTCTATCCGATACGCAATATGCTGAACCCGAGCACCTGGCAGACAACACACTGTTCGGCATTCACAGTCTTGGCGATAGATGACCCTGTCTGTCCGCCTAATTATAGAGTCCTCTACCACCAACATCTGTCTGGCCTTTGCTGCACTCCTATTTCCCTCCTTCCTATAACAGTCATTTTCCTGGTTGCTAGGAGCAACGTCCTGCTGTAGTGATCCTGTCCTGGCCCTTCATTCCTAATATCAGAAAAACAGGCATATTTACTAGGTTGTGCCAGATCAGGACTAGGCTACTTGACACTTTTCCCTTGACCCCTTCTCTAATTGTTATCAGCTAACTACCTCTGGGTCCTGACCTTCTCCACCTCCATTTTCCCCCATATTACTGGCCCCAGCCTGGGCATGCTCAGGGAGCTCTAAACTCCTCTCCAGGTTTGCAATGCTCCTGAGTGTTGAAAGCTGCATATTTATGGTTAATCTAATTTTTATTAGTTAATTAAGACAACTTGTAAACACACTTATTTCCACATGCACAATAAACTTTGTGTGTAACAGGATTTCAGAATAGTGATACAAATTATTGAAGCAATTGGTTTTCCTGTGTATGGTATTACAGATAAATTAGAGTTAGAGATAAGATTTTCATTCCATTAACTTGGATTATGATGGAAAGCAATCAGAGGAGAAATGGAAAAGGTAGAAATGGATATGAGAGTGAAAAGGAAATAGGAAGAGGGCAAATAGGCAAGGAAAAAGGGAGGAATGTTAAGGAGAGCAGGATAAAGAGACTCATCCCTTGGCCTCCAATGACCCCGGTATAAGGGAAAAGAAAAAAGAGAGAAAAAGAAAGAGGGAAGGGTGGCAAGTGTAAGAAAAGAGAGCAACCTGTTTCACTACCTTATGCTGTGTTAAATAATAATTTAAATTCAGGGAGTCCAGAAACAAGATCCAAGGGCTCCAGATCTTAAGAGATTTTGCAGTCCTACCTGTATCTTCAGCTGTCAAGGTTTCCATTTTATGAAGACGGGCTCTCGATGTACCACCCCTAAAAAGACGAGGCTTGCTTCGCCCTCCAGTGTCTTCAAGCTACATATTTAGATTCATTATCTGGACTTCCAAATATGTAACACACGGACATTGAATGCAGACATATTCACCCTTGAACGGCTGTTCAAGGCATGCATACATCTCACAAGACGCACACTTGGTAGCATTTTCCATGGAGCACATACTAAATGGGGATAAACATTACGGATAAAAAAATATGGAAAACTAGAACGTAACACCAAGCTTTTCACTTGTGTCAAACTATATTATGTCAAACTATGCTATATACTTATATTGCATGCAGCCAGCACTTATATTGCAGCCTCGCTTGATGTGACCAGAATTTATAGTTCAGTAACCAGCTAGGAAAGCAAACACAATGAATCACCTGACACAAATCACAAGACCTCCCGCTTTTCTTTTTTTTCCAGTAACCGAGATAGCACAGAAAGATAATACCCTAAACAATTTAAACAGCTACACAGTTATCACAACTATGATATTATGCCCAACTATGCTATACACTTACCTTGCAGTCAAGCACTTAAATTTAAGCCTTGCCTGCTCAGCAGCCTTGCTTGGTGTGACTGGAATGTATAGTTCCCTAACTATACTTTCATGTTGTGTTTTTCAGATTTTCGCAGGGAGAATGCACTTCCTCATTCTACCTCAAGGTCCCGGCTTAGTTTGTTGCTTAATTCCCCTCCTGTGAAATTTCTTACTAGTCCAGAGTTCTTTACAGTTTTGCATTCAAACCCTGTAAGTAGATAACATTATTTGTATACTTCTTTGATGATGCAATGCTGTATAGATTATTACAGAACCTGTCACTTGTTTTGTTTTTTTTTTATTTTAACATTTGTTTGTCACAAAACTTTGGTAAAATAACAGAAAAAAAATACAGTTGGAAAGATGTGTTGATTGAAAATATCTCAGTATTAAAAAAGTATTCATACCCACCACCCACAAACTTAATGTATTGCATGTGGATTTTATGTGAAATACCAACAGAAAGTAGCAATTATTTGTGAAGTGTAAAGAAACTGGTACATGGTCTTCTTAATATTTTAAAAATATAAATGTGAAAAATAAGACGTGAATTTATATTCAGCCCCCTGTAGTATGATACCTCTAAATAAAATCCTGAGTGAACGCTTGGCTTCAGAAGTTACCTAAGCAGTAAGTTGAGTCCATCTGTGTGTAATTCATTCTCAGTTTAAGTACAGCTTTTCTGTGAAGGCCTCAGAGATTTCTTTGAGATCATTACAAATCAAACAGCATCATGAAAAGTAAGGAACACATCAGACAGGTTAGGGAAAAGTTGTACAGAAAAGTAAAGTAGGGTTAGCGTTAAAAAAAAGAAAAATAGCGCAATCTCGGAACATCTCACAGAGCACTGTTCAATGCATCATCCAAAAATGGATGGAATATGGCACAACTGCAAACCTACCAAGACATGGCCATCCACCTAAACTGAGATCCCAAGCAAGGAGAGCACTAATTAGTGAAGCAGCCAAGAGGCCCAAAGTCACAACTAAGGTGGGAGAATCTGTCCAAAGACAACTGTTAATCATATAGTCCACAAATCTGTCCTTTATGGCACAGTGGCAAGAAGAAAGAATTTTTTGAAAGCAAGCCATAAGACGTTCCATTTGCAGTTTGCAAAAGTCCATGTAGGTGACACAGCTAGCACATGGAAAAAGGTGCTCTGCTCAAATGAGACAAAATTTGAATTTTTTGTGCTAAATACAAAACACTGTGTAACGCTCGTGGGTGTAGATTCACAGCACCATGGAACGGGCTTACTTTGTGCCTACTGATGGTAAGGTTGGGTTTGGCTGCTGGTAGACACCAGCTACCACTCCAGGGCAGTCCCCGGTACTACAGCAGCTGACCTCAAGGGTCATGGACATAGGTACGAGGCTCAGGGTAACAGACAGGACTGGATCAGGATTACAGGCAGGGTAAACACTTGTTCAAACTGGACAGCTGGTACTGACAGGATGGCTGGTTCAGACATGACAGCTGGAATGTAATTGCAAAGAAAAAATCTGGCAACAAAATGTCCTTATTCAAGATTTTTTTTTTTCATAAATCCCTAACTTTATTCATACTAATCAAAATCCATAAAGGTGTATGAACATGAAGACGCAGTTAACGCGTTTCAGAAGTAAACCTTCCTTAGTCATAACCATGACAAATACATACACAAAATGAGCTTAAAACACAAAAAAGGAGGGGAAATTTGGTAGGAGGAAGAAACTCAATTAGATGAATCGGCAGTATCTGTGACCTGACACATTCAACTTGGAGTTAACACAATACATGATAGAAAAAAATTGAAACATTGTTATATACATATTCATACTGGTAAAAATGAGATACAGGCTTTTTTTATACTTTATTCAATTTTAAGGGGTTTACAATAACAGGGGAGGGGGTAATTGAAGTATTTAAAATACATTCTTAAAAATATTGTTGAAAGAACAAAGAAAGGGAAGAGGAAGGGTAGAAAGGGTAGGCTAAAAGTGGATGGGGGAAGGGGTATTGGAGGGGAGGTGGGAATGGAAGGACTTAAGCTGGGTTCACATATAGCGACAGCGACGTCGCTGTTACGTCACCATTTTGTGTGACGCAACAGCGACCTTGTAAGTCGCTGTTATGATCGCTGCTTAGCTGTCAAACACAGCAGAAGCAGCAGCGATCATAACGACACGCGTCGCTGTTCTACATGTGCAGAGAGCAGGGAGCCGCGCTTAGCGCTGGCTCTCTGCACTCCTAGCCACAGTACACATCGGGTTAACTACCCGATGTGTACTGCAGCTACATGTGCAGAGAGCAGGGAGCCGCGCTTAGCGCTGGCTCTCTGCACTCCTAGCTACAGTACACATCGGGTTAATTACCCGATGTGTACTGCAGCTACATGTGCACAGAGCAGGAGCCGGCACTGGCAGTGAGAGCGGCGGACGCTGGTAACGAAGGTAAATATCGGGTAACCAGGGAAAGGTCTTCCCTTGGTTACCCGATGTTTACCCTGGTTACAGCTTATCGCAGCTGCCAGATGCAGCCTCCTGCTCGCTTCATTTCGTCGCTCTCTCGCTGTCACACACAGCGATGTGTGCGTCACAGCGGGAGAGCGATGACCAAAAAATGGAGCTGGACATTCAGCAACGACCGGCGACGGCTGCAACGTCACAGAAAATGGTGACGTAGCAGCGACGTCGTTGTCGTTGTCGCTGTGTGCGACACCACCCTTAGGGAATATAAAGGGAAGAAGGAAGACGTTGAGGCAATTTGTTACATTTCAAAGTCAAGCAAGATTCTAAACCCTTATATTTATTTAGCACAGTAAATAAACACATTCGGAAATAACATATTACATTTATATCATTTAGAGAATATCAAGGAACACTAAGTCAAAACAAGGTTTGGCATGTATTTCTGGGACCAAAGAGACCATCTTATTTTATATCTTTGATAGTTTTTTTCTTTTAACGCAATATTATACTCATATAAATTATGAGCTGAAACCCTGTCCGTAACTTCTGAAATATATGGTATTCTTTCTTCTCTCCAGTTGGCTGCTAATAAATTCTTACTAACTAAGAAAATGTGTCAGACAATGTATCTGTATTTTTTCTTGTATTCTTCTAACCCTATGGAAAGAATGACCAATTCTGGAGTAAGATTTATATCTTTTGTAGAAAAAAAAATTGTTTAAAAGAACAGAGAGTCCTCAGTGATTGATACCTTTTAATGGCTAACTGAAAAGATGGTAATAATTGCAAGCTTTCGAGACTACTCAGGTCTCTTCATCAGGCATGATATAACACAAAATCTGAAGAGTCACATATTTATACACAACAGGACTTAGAATAGTGCAGTAAAAAAAAAAAAAAAAAAAAAAAGAACAAGTTATATGAAACAGAACTATCTCTATGGCAGGGGGGCAAACTGTTGTGGCCATAAATACTGCTGCAGTTCAGTGTGAAAGTTTTATTTTCCTTTGATAAGGGTCTGGCCCGGGCTGTGACACGCTCGGATGGTCAGAGGAGCACATCTTTTAACTGATGTAAAAAGACATGAATCCATGAGACACCTTCATTCCTTCTCTGAATGTGTCAAAGGTCATCATAAGTTTGTACTCCCATAGTCTCCTATCTCTCTGGGACTTGAAGTTTCCTTTCAATACCAGCAATTTCATGTCCATGATGCTGTGGTCTGGGTTACAAAAATGTTTGGCCACAGGTAGATCCATCCTTTTTTCTCTAATTGTGTGGCGGTGAGAATTCATCCTTGTCCTGAGCTGTTGTCCTGTCTCCCCTACATACAGATCCCCAGTTGGACATTTGGTACATATAATTAAGTACTTAATTAAGTACTGGGGATCTGTATGTAGAGGAGACAGGACAACAGCTCAGGACAAGGATGAATTCTCACCGCCACACAATTAGAGAAAAAAGGATGGATCTACCTGTGGCCAAACATTGATGTAACCCAGACCACACCATCATGGACATGAAATTGCTGGTATTGAAAGGAAACTTCAAGTCCCAGAGAGATAGGAGACTATGGGAGTACAAACTTATGATGACCTTTGACACATTCAGAGAAGGAATCAATGTGTCTCATGGATTCATGTCTTTTTACATCAGTTAAAAGATGTGCTCCTCTGACCATCCGAGCGTGTCACAGCCCGGGCCAGACCCTTATAAGAGGACAATAAAACTTTCACACTGAACTGCAGCAGTATTTATGGCCCCACAACAGTTTGCCCCCTGCCATAGTGATAGTTCTGTTTCATATAACTTGTTCTTTTTTTTTTTTTTTTTTTTACTGCACTATTCTAAGTCCTGTTGTGTATAAATATGTGACTCTTCAGATTTTGTGTTATGCCATGCCTGATGAAGAGACCTGAGTAGTCTCGAAAGCTTGCAATTATTACCATCTTTTCAGTTAGCCATTAAAAGGTATCAACCACTGAGGACTCTCTGTTCTTTTAAACAATTTTTTTATCTCTACTGGCTAACACGGTACAAAGATATATTTTACTTGTATCTTTTGTAGTTAATTGCATTTAGAGGTCTCTGACTTCCTTTCATAAGGGTTTAAGTAAAGGACATCCCCAGAAAATGTGGATAAAGGATCAATTTTTCCCGCAACCTCTCCAACATGGTGAGTTTTCAGCAGAAAACTTGCACAACTTTAGAGGGGTATAGTACCATCTAGAATACACTTTATAATATGTCTCTTGAAGAGAAGCACAGGTTGCAGTTGCATAAGTTGTTTCCATAGCTTGTTTCCATGTACTTATAGGCAATTCCTTGTGCAAATCTTTCTCCCAATTATTTAGGATTAGCTTTTTTTCAAATTCATATTCTTTATTTAGCAAGGAATATATATTACTGGTTTTCCAAATAATTTGGTTTAGTGGATTATTCAATAAATTTATTAGGGGTTAAGGAAGCTGAAATCTAGGTTTTTTAAACATTAGGTCCCATAGGATTTCTGTTAAAATCAAATGTATACATATTATCTCCACCGATGCAACTATAACCTCTATTATTGCCAGATTATACCTTGTACAAAAACAAGAACTTTGAATCCACTTAGATAACTATTATAGCGGTATAAAAATCAACACCTATTGGGTAACAAATGATGTTAGTATTAATGGCATATATATATTATATTTAGTTCTCAAACGTGTTTACCACGTCTTCATGTTCATACACCTTTTTGGATTTTACTTAGTATGAATAAAGTTGGGATTTTATGAAAAAAATGTTCTGGAATAAAGACGTTTTGTTGCCAGATTTTTTCTTTGCAATTACCTTAAGCCTCTCTTGTCTTCCGTGCACCGTCTGGCCTTCTGTATGGAATGATTTATGTTTTATGAATGATCTACATCCAACGGTGAGCTGTATACATTTTTGTTGTTTCATAGGACAGCTGGAATGGTAAGCTGGCAAGCAGGACAGCCAGGGGTTCAGGCAGATTTGACAGGTGTGAGTTCTGATTGGCAGGTCAGGCTGTGGTTCAGACAGACAGGATAGGTACGGGTTCAGGCTGACAGGACAGGTTGGGGTTCAGGGACCTTACAACTATCAGGCACAGGACTAACTAAAAACAATGTTTTTCAGGTACCTCCCAATGGAGGAGGGTGCCTTAAATACTTAATGCCTTCCAGTAATAGGATGGAGACACTTCCAGTTTGTACACGCTGCCCTTTTAAGAATCAGAAGTAAGCACAGGCCCTAAGGGAGTTGCTAAGAGACCTTTGCAGCGTGCGCAGGCCATAGGAGCAGAGGACCGAGGCAGGAGCCACTATATGTGGAAGAGAGATAGGAGGATGGCTGCGTTTTTGAATATGTCGGCGTGCCTGTGGGGGGCTGGGGTAAGGCAAGGGGGTAGCATGTGGCATTACAGACTGTTTGAGGTGGAAAACTAATACTGCACATCACCTTCAAAACACCATCCCCACCAGCACACTTGGTGGTGGCAGCATCATTCTGTGGGGATGCTTTTCTTCTGCAGGGATGGGAAAGCTGGTCAGAGTTGATGGAAAGATGGATGGAGCTAAATACAGTCAGGGCCAGAAATATTTGGACAGTGACACAAGTTTTGTTATTTTAGCTGTTTACAAAAACATGTTCAGAAATACAATTATATATATAATATGGGCTGAAAGTGCACACTCCCAGCTGCAATATGAGAGTTTTCACATCCAAATCGGAGAAAGGGTTTAGGAATCATAGCTCTGTAATGCATAGCCTCCTCTTTTTCAAGGGACCAAAAGTAATTGGACAAGGGACTCTAAGGGCTGCAATTAACTCTGAAGGCGTCTCCCTCGTTAACCTGTAATCAATGAAGTAGTTAAAAGGTCTGGGGTTGATTACAGCTGTGTGGTTTTGCATTTGGAAGCTGTTGCTGTGACCAGACAACATGCGGTCTAAGGAACTCTCAATTGAGGTGAAGCAGAACATCCTGAGGCTGAAAAAAAGGAAAAAAACCATCAGAGAGATAGCAGACATGCTTGGAGTAGCAAAATCAACAGTCGGGTACATTCTGAGAAAAAAGGAATTGACTGGTGAGCTTGGGAACTCAAAAAGGCCTGGGCGTCCACGGATGACAACAGTGGTGGATGATCGCCGCATACTTTCTTTGGTGAAGAAGAACCCGTTCACAACATCAACTGAAGTCCAGAACACTCTCAGTGAAGTAGGTGTATCTGTCTCTAAGTCAACAGTAAAGAGAAGACTCCATGAAAGTAAATACAAAGGGTTCACATCTAGATGCAAACCATTCATCAATTCCAAAAATAGACAGGCCAGAGTTAAATTTGCTGAAAAACACCTCATGAAGCCAGCTCAGTTCTGGAAAAGTATTCTATGGACAGATGAGAGAAAGATCAACCTGTACCAGAATGATGGGAAGAAAAAAGTTTGGAGAAGAAAGGGAACGGCACATGATCCAAGGCACACCACATCCTCTGTAAAACATGGTGGAGGCAACGTGATGGCATGGGCATGCATGGCTTTCAATGGCACTGGGTCACTTGTGTTTATTGATGACATAACAGCAGACAAGAGTAGCCGGATGAATTCTGAAGTGTACCGGGATATACTTTCAGCCCAGATTCAGCCAAATGCCGCAAAGTTGATCGGACGGCGCTTCATAGTACAGATGGACAATGACCCCAAGCATACAGCCAAAGCTACCCAGGAGTTCATGAGTGCAAAAAAGTGGAACATTATGCAATGGCCAAGTCAATCACCAGATCTTAACCCAATTGAGCATGCATTTCACTTGCTCAAATCCAGACTTAAGACGGAAAGACCCACAAACAAGCAAGACCTGAAGGCTACGGCTGTAAAGGCCTGGCAAAGCATTAAGAAGGAGGAAACCCAGCGTTTGGTGATGTCCATGGGTTCCAGACTTAAGGCAGTGATTGCCTCAAAAGGATTCGCAACAAAATATTGAAAATAAAAATTTTTTTTTGGGTTTGGTTTATTTGTCCAATTACTTTTGACCTCCTAAAATGTGGAGTGTTTGTAAAGAAATGTGTACAATTCCTACAATTTCTATCAGATATTTTTGTTCAAACCTTCAAATTAAACGTTACAATCTGCACTTGAATTCTGTTGTAGAGGTTTCATTTCAAATCCAATGTGGTGGCATGCAGAGCCCAACTCGCGAAAATTGTGTCACTGTCCAAATATTTCTGGACCTAACTGTACAAAGCAATCCTATAGGAAAACCTTTTAGAGGCTGCAAAAGACTTGACACTGGAGCGTAGGTTCACCTTCTAGCAAAAAATATTGCCATAGCTACAAAGGAATGGTTTAGACCAAAGCATATTTATGTGTGAATGACCCAGTCAAAGTCTAGACCTAAATCTCACTGAGAATTTGTGCAAGACTTGAAAATTGCTGTTCACAGACACCTCCATCCAATCTCACTGAGCTAAGTTAAATTTGTGGGTGTAAGGCTAGGTTCACACTTCCGTTGTTTTGCATCAGTCACAATCCATCGCCTTGAGGAATTACGGTATCCTGCAAAATATTTTGCAGGAATACAGTTTTTCCCCATAGACTTCTATTAGTGACGGATTGCGACTGATGATGCTGCGTTGCATCCGCTGCGTCGCGGTCAGTCGGTTTTTAACTGACCGCCGGGCGGGAGCAACGCAGCCTGTAACGTTTTTTGAGCAGCGCAATCCGTAGGATTTTGCTGCGCATGCTCTCTCTGGCTCCCTGCACCCGTAACCAGGATACACATCGGGTAACCAAGCAATGCGCTTTGGTTAGTTACCCGATATTTACACTGGTTACGTGTATAGGGAGCCAGCGCTAAGCGGTATACGCTGGTATCCAAGATAAATATCGGGTAACCAAGCAAAAAGTGCTTTGCTTTTAGTTACCCGATATTTACCCTGGATACGTGTGCAAGGAGGCCGACACTTCCCCACTCGGCTCCGCCCCCTCCCGCACTCCGCATGTGTACACACACTCACACACACTCACACACACTCACTTGTCCCCAGCCCTGCAGTCCCCGCGGCACTGACGTCCTCAGCACCACGGCCCCGCTCGGCTCCACCCGCCTCGCGTTGCGCCCCCCGCACACAACGGAGTCCGACAATGGTTTCTGTTCTTTGTCATCCGTTGTACAACGCATCAGTCACATGCGTCAAGCAACGCATGTGACTGATGCAAAACAACGGAAATGTGAACCTAGCCTAACGTAAAAAATGTGGACTAGTTCACGGGATTTGAATATTTTTTTCAATGCACTGTATGTGTCTACAGCTCCTATGCGGGCAGATGTGTCTCAATGTTACCCACTACAAAGTCTTTATACTTTGATCCCAAAGTCATTCTTTTCCATAGTTCCTTCATTTTTGAACTTTTTGCTACACAGTTGATGGTGCACTGGTTCGTTATCTATAGCCAGATCCAAAAATATCCAGGCGATGTTTTCTGATGTGGTTCATGAACCAAGACTAGTGCAACAAGTTACATGAAAGATGACTTTAGAAGAGAGTATGACTGTGGGATCAGACATTAGCGTATGTACACACATTGTCTTAATCTGGGAGATTTCCACATGAAAAAGTGCTAAATAAATATTAAAAAGAGTGAACATATACTTTGCAATGACTTGCTTTGCATATATTCAGTCCTTTCTACTTCTGTTAACACCTTCAAGGGACCTGTCCGTTCCTCAAGCTCTTGGAACTCACCTCTATTTTACCGCCTCAAAAAACAACTAAAAATAAGAAGAAACAAAGCAGATACTTCGGGAAAAACATAGCTGCATTTTCCTGAAACGTTTTCTGCTTCAAAAACTATGTGGAAACCTCAGAGTGTAAAACACACTGTGTGCATATACACTAAATTATATGTTGTCAGGGCCAGGCGGTCGGGCAGACCCAGGAGGTGGATCCACTGGTCCGAACTCTAAGATGGTGGTAAGGAGTCCGGTAGCTGAAGCACTATGGGCAGCAGAACAGTCCGTGCAAGTGAGTGTAACGGAGAAGTCCCTGGGACCACGGAGTCACAGATGGTAGTCCGGGTGACGTAGCTCAGGTTCGGAAGCCGAGATGAGGTCAGGCGGGGTCCGGAACCTTTGGAGCGAGATGACGGGTCACCGCAGGGATCCGAGATGGTACGGACTGTCAGATGGCAGACGGACAGCGTGCGGGGTTCGGGATTCAGCAGGACCGGATGCCGAGGCAGGATCAGCTCTAGAAGAGAGATACGTGAGTATGGCAAGGAGACACAAGGAGACCTGACTCCTAGCTTGGAAAACACGAAGATCAGGCCCCGCCCCCTTGGACAATAAACCCTTATATACCCTGTACCTGTTTAGCTTCATTTCCTGTTAATGGACGCTGGCCCTTTAAGAAAGGGTCAGTGACCGCGCGCGCGCCCTAATGCGCATGCGCGCCGCCCGGGTGCCAGAAGCCAGGGAAGGAAGCTGAGGGGAGGACGCAGGGGAGCCGGCCAGGGCCTGGGAAGCCGTCAGACGCCGGGATCGGAGGCCAGGGAACCTGGGAAGGACGGGCACCGGAGGCTGGAGAGCGGGGGAGCGTGGCAGGTGAGCCGGGGAGCGGGGCTGAGGACCCGGGGAGCGGGGCAGAGGACCCGGGGAGGGGAGCCGAGGACCCGGGGAGCGTGACAGTACCCCCCCCCCCACGCCCCCCTCCCCGCAACCGGGACATGAAGGCACGGATCAGAGGAGTGCCCACGTTCTCCCTGGGCTCCCAGGACCTATCCTCAGGACCATACCCCTCCCAGTCCACCAGGAAGAACTGTCGGCCTCGAACAGTCTTCATGGCCACGATATCCCTTACCGCATAGATGTCGTCCTCGGCAATAGGAGGTGGAGCCGGACTGGTAGCAGAGGAGAAGGGACCAAGGAAAACCGGCTTGAGCAGAGAGACGTGGAAGGAGTTGGGAATCCGCATCGTGGCCGGAAGCCTCAGTTTGTAGGAGACCTCATTGATCTTGCTGAGGACCTTAAACGGCCCGATGTAGCGAGGACCCAGCTTGTAGGAAGGTATCTTCAATCGGATGTACTGGGAAGCAAGCCAGACCAGGTCACCAGGGGAGAAACACGGAGGGTCCAGGCGCCTCTTGTCGGCGTGTTTCTTCATCCGCTGGGAAGCGCGCCCAAGGGACGCCTTGACAGAGTCCCAAATGGTAGCGAAGTCACGGGCTACAGTATCAGCAGCAGGGACATCCGAAGAAGGGGATATAGGCAACGGGATGGAGGGCTGAAGTCCGTAAACGACATGGAAGGGAGACTTGGAGGACGACTCACTGATGTGGTGGTTATGGGAGAATTCAGCCCAAGGCAGAAGCGTGGACCAGTCGTCGTGATGGGCGTTGACATAGTGACGTAAGAAGGAGGTCAAGATTTGATTGACCCTCTCCACTTGGCCATTAGACTGAGGATGGTAAGCAGAAGAAAAGTCCAGAGTCACTCCCAGATGTTTGCAGAGCGCCCTCCAGAAGCGGGAGGTGAACTGAGTTCCCCTGTCGGACACGATGTGGGATGGAAAGCCATGCAAGCGGAAGATGTGATGTATATAGGCTTCCGCGAGTTCCTGAGCAGAGGGCAGTCCGGCCATAGGGACGAAGTGAGCCATTTTGGAGAACCGGTCCACCACGACCCATATGACTGTGTGCCCGGAGGATAATGGCAAGTCCGTAATAAAGTCCATCGCTATGTGTTGCCATGGAACTGAGGGTATAGGCAGAGGCAGAAGACGGCCATATGGCAGGTGCTTGGGCGTCTTGTTCCTGGCACAAGAGGAGCAGGCAGAGACGAAAGCAGCGACGTCCGTGCGAAGGGATGGCCACCAGTAATGGCGTACAATCGCACCCCATGTTCTCTTCTGACCTGCATGACCGGCTGTTTTTGAGGCATGACCCCAGTGTAAGACTTTTTGCCTGTCGGTCTCAGAGACATAGGTCTTCCCGGGCGGTATCTGGGCCAGGGTGACAGGAGCCACCGGAATAATCTTGCTAGGAGAGATGATAGGTTGGGTACTCTCTTCCTCCTGCTCCATGGGCATGAGAGACCTAGACAGGGCATCAGCGCGTACATTCTTGTCCGCGGGTCGGAAATGGAGCTGGAAATCAAACCGGGCAAAGAATAAGGACCACCTGGCTTGCCGTGGGTTCAGTCGCTGAGCGGACCGAAGGTATTCCAGGTTCTTGTGGTCCGTGTAGATAATCACGGGGTACACTGCTCCTTCCAGGAGGTAGCGCCACTCCTCCAGAGCCAGTTTGACCGCCAATAGTTCTCGGTCACCGATGGTGTAGTTGCGTTCAGGCGCTGAGAAGCTCTTGGAGAAAAAACCGCAAGTCACCATCTTCCCGGAGGAGGACTTCTGCATGAGCACTGCTCCGGCTCCTGAGGAGGAGGCATCCACCTCCAAGGTGAACTGGCGGTTTAACTCCGGTCGGTGGAGTACAGGAGAGGAGGCAAATGCTCGCTTCAGAGAGCAAAACGCGGCGTCGGCCGCAGGTGACCAGTCCTTTGGATTAGCCTCCTTCTTGGTCAAGGCGGAGAGAGGAGCAGTCAGGGCAGAGAAGTGAGGGATAAACTGGCGGTAGTAGTTGGCGAATCCCAGGAACCGTTGGATTGCCTTCAGTCCAGAAGGGGGAGGCCAGTTGAGAATGGAGGAGACCTTCTTTGGATCCATCTGCAGCCCTGTACCCGAGATGATGTATCCCAGGAAAGGGAGAGAAGACTGCTCAAAGACACACTTCTCATATTTGGCGTAGAGACGATTCTCTCTCAGTCTCTGTAGAACCAGCCGTACGTTCTCTCTGTGGGTCTGGAGGTCCGGAGAGAAGACAAGGATGTCATCCAGATAAACTACTACACAGATGTAGAGGAGGTCCCGGAAAATGTCGTTCACCAATTCTTGGAATACGGCAGGAGCGTTACACAGACCGAAGGGCATTACGCAGTATTCATAGTGCCCATCGCGAGTATTAAACGCGGTCTTCCATTCGTCCCCAGAGCGGATACGAACTAGGTTGTAGGCACCCCGAAGATCCAGTTTGGTGAACACACGGGCTCCTCTGAGCCGGTCGAACAATTCGGGGATGAGCGGCAGGGGGTACTTGTTTTTTATGGTGATCTGATTCAAACCCCGGTAGTCAATGCATGGGCGTAGGTCACCCTCTTTCTTCTTAACGAAGAAGAAGCCTGCTCCCGCAGGAGAGGAGGATCTCCGGATGAATCCCTTTGCCAGGCTTTCTGTGATGTAGGTAGACATGGCCCTGGTTTCGGCTGGAGACAACGGATATATCCGTCCTCGAGGTGGTGTTGTTCCTGGGAGCAAGTCGATGGCGCAATCGTAGGGACGGTGTGGCGGAAGTACCTCAGACTCCTTCTTGTCAAAAACGTCTGCGAAGGACCAATAGGCCGAGGGCAGTTCCGGTAGGTTCTCTGGAACCGGAGGTCGTCGGATGGGTTGTATAGACTTCAGACACCTCTCATGACAGGCGGAGCCCCATCGGGTGATTTCGCCAGTGCCCCAGCTGACTGATGGTTCGTGTGTCCGCAACCAGGGAAGTCCCAGCAGGATTTGATGGGACATGTGTGGAAGAACGTAGAGAGCGATGTTCTCGGTGTGCAGGGCACCGATACGCAGTTCGACCGGCCTGGTGACCCAGGAGATGGTATCAGCGAGGGGTCTCCCATCCACAGAGGCAATCACTAGGGGCTTATCGAGTAGAGTAACAGGCAACTGGTACTTGTCCACCGTGGCCTGCTGGATGAAATTGCCTGCTGCTCCAGAGTCGAGGTATGCCTCAGCCGTGAAGCGCGTCTCTCCCGCTGACACTTGCACAGTCCATGTAACCGGGTCTGAGAGAGTCCCAGCACCTAGGGTGGCCTCTCCTACCAACCCTAGGCTTTGGAGTTTCCCGGCCTCTCTGGACAGGAGCGTAGCAGGTGTGTGTCCTCTCCGCAGTAAAAGCAGAGACCCTTGGCGAGCCGCTCTGCTCGACGTTGTTCAGACCGCCGTACTCGGTCAATCTGCATGGGCTCGTGGACGGGAATCCCAGCTGTTGATGACTGAGGTACGGAGGGCTTCCGTGGAGGAGAGGAATGCCGTACCGGACGTCTCTCACGAGATAGCTCTTTGGAGCGCTCCTGAAAACGAATGTCCACTCGAGTTGCTAGGGCAATCAGGGCATCTAGGGTGGAGGGCACGTCACGACCCGCCAACTCGTCTTTGATGCGACTCGAGAGTCCTTCCCAGAAGGCGGCTGTTAGGGCCTCATTATTCCACCCGAGTTCTGAAGCCAAAGTGCGGAAACGGATGGCATATTGGCCTACCGTCAGTGTTCCTTGACGTAAGCGGAGAAGGGATGAAGCAGACGCAGAGGCGCGTCCCGGCTCGTCGAAGGTGCTGCGAAAGGCCTGCAGGAACTCTTGAAGGTCCTTGGTCATAGGGTCCTCCTTCTCCCACAAGGGATTCATCCACGCCAGTGCCTCGCCCTCTAGGTGAGACATGATGAAGGCGACCTTGGCTTGGTCGGAGGCAAACAAATGTGGCAGCTGCGTGAAATGAAGGGAGCATTGGTTTATGAAGCCCCTGCAGGTCTTGGGATCTCCGGCATAACGAGGTGGTGAAGCCAAACGGAGTCGGGAAGCATCCGAAGAGGCTGCCACGGGTGCGGGAGCCGTGGATTGACTAGTGGAGGCCCGGAATGTTGAAGGCGTAACTGCCGCTTGTAACGTGTACAGGCGGGTGTCCACGGAAGTCATAAAGTCCAACATGCGGGTCTGGACTTCACGCTGGCGTTGGAGTTCCTCTTGCAAGGCCGCTAGTGCTGCAGCGGGATCCATGGCCTGATCTTACTGTCAGGGCCAGGCGGTCGGGCAGACCCAGGAGGTGGATCCACTGGTCCGAACTCTAAGATGGTGGTAAGGAGTCCGGTAGCTGAAGCACTATGGGCAGCAGAACAGTCCGTGCAAGTGAGTGTAACGGAGAAGTCCCTGGGACCACGGAGTCACAGATGGTAGTCCGGGTGACGTAGCTCAGGTTCGGAAGCCGAGATGAGGTCAGGCGGGGTCCGGAACCTTTGGAGCGAGATGACGGGTCACCGCAGGGATCCGAGATGGTACGGACTGTCAGATGGCAGACGGACAGCGTGCGGGGTTCGGGATTCAGCAGGACCGGATGCCGAGGCAGGATCAGCTCTAGAAGAGAGATACGTGAGTATGGCAAGGAGACACAAGGAGACCTGACTCCTAGCTTGGAAAACACGAAGATCAGGCCCCGCCCCCTTGGACAATAAACCCTTATATACCCTGTACCTGTTTAGCTTCATTTCCTGTTAATGGACGCTGGCCCTTTAAGAAAGGGTCAGTGACCGCGCGCGCGCCCTAATGCGCATGCGCGCCGCCCGGGTGCCAGAAGCCAGGGAAGGAAGCTGAGGGGAGGACGCAGGGGAGCCGGCCAGGGCCTGGGAAGCCGTCAGACGCCGGGATCGGAGGCCAGGGAACCTGGGAAGGACGGGCACCGGAGGCTGGAGAGCGGGGAGCGTGGCAGGTGAGCCGGGGAGCGGGGCTGAGGACCCGGGGAACGGGGCAGAGGACCCGGGGAGGGGAGCCGAGGACCCGGGGAGCGTGACATATGTATACTGTGTCTGAAGAGTGTGAATCATGTTACTCCCATTACCAGTAAAGATACTGGATGAATGACTGGGAACCACTAAAGAAATTACAGCTGAATTCTGTTTGATTGCCATAGGCAATGTGGCAGCTGGTGGCTGATGCTGACAGGAGATGAGAGCATTTTCTGACACTGCGAGAGCCGAGTGCACAGTGTGCGTGTCATCTCTCTCTGTTGTCAACATACGCTGTCAGTTACTGTGTCATCCTGTGTGCAACGAGCAGCCACTGCAGACAGGGCAGTGGGACCAGAGGTTGCCTCCACACACCCACATTATGTAATGTCTGGGCTTCTGCAATGTAAGTACATGCAGGGCTAAGGTTTCAATATGGGCAGTGCTCCATAGATAGAAATTAAGGGGGTGGAACGGAGCACCATGCACGTAGCCAGGCAAAGGGAGCACGGAAAACCCCTCACTTACATATGTAATAAAACGGTTTTCACATAAAAGAAATTAGGTCAAATTTGTACCATAAGTATGATTCTTATAAAGGCTAAGTCCCTTATGTGATGTATCAATGGTTTAATTTCAGTTTTGAGGGTGACAGTTGTCTGGTGATACTGTTGGCTGTCCTGTTACTACTCTCCCTTGTATCTTTTTCTAGAGTGCCTACCGCATGTTTACAAATAACTCTTGTCTGAAGCATATGATCACCAAAGTTCGGAGAGACACTCACCATTTTGAGCGTTATCAACATAATCGGGATCTTGTGGGATTTTTAAACTTATTTGCCAATAAACAACTGGAATTGCCAAGAGGCTGGGAAATGAAACATGATCATCAAAGCAAGGTACTAGGTGTCACTATCACCAAAAGAAAGCTATTCATACATGATATTGACCGTATGGCCCATTCCTGAGAACATGTGCCAGGACCTATTATTGAAATAGAAGTGGATCCAAACAGGTTCTATTGATATGCCATAAATGCCCTAGATGGGAATACCCTTGGCAAGATATTGGCCCATTTAACACATATAACCTATTCATGGGATAAGTCTATGATTACTAGGGGTCTAGCCATTTGGACCCCTAGGGATCACGAGAGTCCAAAATCAACTTTATAAATTGAGGGCAAGTTAGCATGTGCATCTTCTGCTCCACTCTCTGTCTATAGTAGAGGTGTTCACATGTAATCACTACTTCTCGATTCACATAGGACACTTTGGGCACACATTCTCAGGGCCGGTCTATTGTGTATGTCTGGTATAGGTGGTTGTCAAGTATTCAACCTGTTGGATTTTTTTCTATACAATCTTTTCTTTCTCCAGGAGATAAGTGTTACCAGAGTTATCTAGCAGTGGCTTTACCTTTTCCTTCATGACCAACCTCAGTCTTATGTCGTATGCGTAGAGCTGGCATTTGATTTTGGCATTTGAGGACAGAGTATAGAAGTTTGTGAACACAGCAGTTACCGTAATGAGATTCTCGGAATCCCCGGTGAGGTGGGATGTGGGAGTACGCACAGCATTTTCTATGAAAACATAGAATGATTACTTAGTCATAGATATATTGTAAATAGCAGGAGGAATATTGAGCTACTGATTGAGGAAACCCATGTAACCTACAAAGGAGATTTCCAGGCCTATTATGTAATAACATTAGCGAAAGCGTACATACATTGTGAAGTTATTCCAAGTTCATTAGGTTATAGTTGTTCTAGAATTTAATCATGCAAAATATATTTGCTTTACAAGTTAGTTTTCTAATTTGCTATCTAGATTCCAGAATTAACATCTGTACCAATGACCTGCAGTAAGGAAATCCCCAGTCACCAGCATTTCTCCTAAAAATGTATTAAACAATTGAAATGTCAATCAGGCTAATCAAAAAGGGACATTTCGACCACAAGCAGCCTTTGTCAATCCGCAAATAAATAAAGACAAACAATATTTTTTTCTTATAATTTTTTTTTTGTTATTTTCTGTCTTGACAAAGGTCATTTGTGACCACCCTGGGAATCGCTCTAATGTCTTGGAGTTTCGTTACTGTGGAACTTGTTGGCGAATGAGTGGGGAGTCTACCCAAGAAATGCACAGAGATTCCGCAGTGGTGCAGGAGGAATCTTTATCCCATGTTATTAGGTGTCTGTGATGGCAAAACAAATGTTTTTGGTTATCAAAAGATTTGCTATGTTTTAAAAAAAATCACAACAATATTTTTTCTAGATATAGTGTTGTCACATCTGTATTGTGGCTTCTGTTTATTATGGAATTATGGAACCAAAGATACAAGTGCATCTCAATAAATTAGAATATCATCAAACAGTTAATTTATTTCAGTAATTTAATACAAAAAGGGAAACACATATATTATAGAGTCATTACACACAGAGTGATCTATTTCACGTGTTTATTTCTGTTAATGTTGATGATTATGGATTACAGCCAATGAAAACCCAACAGCCATTATCTCAGAAAATTACAGTATTATTGACCTACTGAAAAGTCTGTACAGTAAATGCATTCAATACTTGGTCGGGGCTCCTTTGCATGAATTACTGCATCAATGTGGCGTCGCATGGAGGGGATCAGCCTGTGGCACTGCTGAGGTGTTATGGAAGCCCAGGTAGCTTTGATAGCAGCCTTCAACTTGTCTGCATTGTTGGGTCTGATGTCTCTCATCTTCCTCTTGACCAGACGTGGGCAAGGGGCGGCCCGTGGGCCACATCCGGCCCGCCTACTCTCTGTGACTGGCTCGCCTGGTTCAGGGTGTCCTTGCTGGCCAGTCAGTGATGATGGCAATCTGACCTGTTGTCCGGAGCTCCAGGCTCCGGGAGGCCCGTGGTCAGATTGCCCTCATCACATGCTGCGTGCTGGGCATGGAACAGAGGACAGATCCTGCAGCGCCGCACAGTGTAGGCAGCGGAATGCAGGAATCTCTCCTCTATTCCATGCCCGGTACTTTTCTCTGTGACAAACGCGCGCCCTGATATCGTCAGTACGGCGCGCGCGTCATTTGAAAAGTTCCCGCCCGGCAGGAGAAGAAGCTGCAGCGGCGGGACCCGTATGGAGAGAAGCAGGGGGCTCCTAAGAAAACAGCATCGGCGCAGCCTCGGCATGTAAAAGAGAAGCCACTCAGCGGGGGGCTCGTACGGAGGTGCCTGAGGAGAGGACAATAAGAAGAGACAGGTGAGTGGTTACTAGTAACCTGCGGGGACAATGGGGTCAAGCGGGGGGGGGTTAGTATATGGGGTGTAGGGTTGTATATAGGGGTGTAGGGGTGTAGTATATGGGAATGTAGGGGTGTAGTATATGGGAATGTAGTTTTACAGGTGTGGTATATGCGGGGGTGTAGTGGTGTAGTATATAGTGGTGTAGTTTTATAGGGGTGTAGTGGTGTAGTATAATACAGGTGTATATAGGGGTGTAGTGATGTAGTATATTACATGTGTATATAGGGGTGTAGTGGTGTAGTATAATACAGGTGTATATAGGGATGTAGTGGTGTAGTATAATACAGGTGTATATAGGGGTGTAGTATTATACTACACCCCTATATACACCTGTATTATACTACACCCCTACACCCCTATATACACCTGTATTATACTTCACCCCTATATACACCTTTCACCCCTATATACACCTGTATTATACTACACCCCTACACCCCTATATACACCTGTATTATACTTCACCCCTATATACACCTTTCACCCCTATATACACCTGTATTATACTACACCCCTACACCCCTATATACACCTGTCCTGTATTATACTAGACCACTACACCCCTATATACACCTGTAATATACTACATCACTACACCCCTATATACACCTGTATTATACTACATCACTACATCCCCATCTAATACACCTATAATATACTACACCCCTATATACACCTGTATTATACTACACCCCTATATACACCTGTATTATACTATACCACTACACCCCTATATACACCTGTATTATACTACACCCCTATATACACCTGTATAATACAGGTGTATATAGGGGTGTACTGGTGTAGTATAATACAGGTGTATATAGGGGTGTAGTATATTACAGGTGTAGTATATAGGGGTGTAGTGGTGTAGTATAATACAGGTGTATATAGGGGTGTACTGGTGTAGTATAATACAGGTGTATATAGGGGTGTAGTGGTGTAGTATAATACAGGTGTATATAGGGGTGTAGTGGTGTAGTATAATATAAGTGTAGTATATAGGGGTGTAGTGATGTAGGTTATCACAGGTGTAGTATATAGTGATGTAGTGCTGCAGTTTATTACAGGTTAAACACAACCTGGACATCAGTAGATGGCCAATTAAAAATCAGAATCCGTGAACATTGTTTGGATATAGAAAAGGCGAAAAGTGTTACTGATGAGGGTTTGCTAAAAACTATTCCCAGGCACTTTAAAAAGTATCATGGCTGCAATGCCACCCTTTTGAAGGGAAAGGGTATTGATTTGGTGTCTATGGGATCTAGAGGGGGTGACCTTGGCAGGCTTCTTGCCCAAGTCGAGAGCAAGTGGATATACAGGCTGGGTACTTTGACTCCTAATGGTCTTAATGAAAATATGGGGTTTTCAGCTATTTTATGACACCACTGTTTTTGTTCCAGTGGGGCCTGTTGTCCTGGATCCATATTGATATTTATTTTTGATATATATCTCTCTGTATGCATCCCTACATTGACATGTCTGGTTTTAGTTTGGTGTTTGTGGTGGGTTGTGTTTTATATGTTTTTAATTTTTTGTTTTTTTCAGTATATTAGGCTACCTTTGCTTGGTTTACTACCATCCATGGAGTGGGTCATCTTTACATCTAGGAGGATATCCATCTAGGACGCCTTTCTTGACGGCCATAAAGAAAAATGAATTGTTTTTCTTACTATATTATTCTATTTCATGATGCATTATGTAATTTCCATGTACATTTTTTAATGGCAATGTAGGGTGTGCATGCAGTCCCTAATTATATTTAGGTGCAGTTTACTATAATATCTGATTTGCTATACCTGTATGCATGGTCTTAAATGACTGATATAATGGCCTTAGTGCTTGTCCATTTGGAAATATTTGTGTCAGGCATGAAACAATTAAAAATATCTGTCTATTGGCCGAAGGGAGAAATTAATATTTGAGACATCCGGTTTACTGTATTATCATATTATGACTTATTATGTAACTTATTGGTATTTCCCTAGAAGTCACTATAGGACTGTATGTGTAGCGTTCTGTTACATTTAGTGCAGATTACGTTCACTACAATATCTGATTGTATTCATGTATATGTATGGCTTTAAGTAAACTGTCACAATGGCTGTAGTGCCCATGTATTTGGAATTACTTATACTAGGCATAAAACAGTTAAAGCTATTCTCGGTACTACTTAAATTGCCGTTTTCTAAGTGCAGCCAAGAATCCAGTGCGCATGACTCCAATGCCGACTGCTGGCTTCCTTTTGTCGCGTCAGATGGCGTCCCGTGGTTGCCATGACTCACTAACATGTGGGTTGTGACATCACGGTCACGTGATCGCGGCGTTCTGGAGGCTCCTTTCATTCAGCAGTGGTGATTGTTGCTATGCGCCGCTAAATTGGATTAACGCCGCTTCCTGCTCCCATCAGAACATGTGATCGGGTTTTGTCCTCACATTGGCCACTCTGCCCTTTTTAAACCAGCCTGCCCCTCACCTCGGACACGCTCCTCGAAAAAGCTATTGCGAAACACGTGTCGGAGTGTGAGGGTCACAGCAGTTCATCAGTCCCCAGGTGATGTAATTTGAATGACTATTATACTGTCCTGTTTGCCTTTTCCATACTGTGAATGGTTAATGACTTGTGCTTCTCTGTGTTCTCTTTCTGCGCTTCTTATGCATTTACTAGGCACTTATGCCCTTTTTCCTGTGTAAGGAACCCTACATCCATATACTCTTTATATTCACTTATTTTTTTATTATGGGTATGAGATTTTGGATGGGGTACTAATTAGTAAAAATTAACTATCTTTTGATGCATTATTAGTAGCACAGATGGAACCACAGAATCGCACTTGTCCTCAATGAATGGTCTTTTGGCTCAGGGTTAATATATATATTCACCTGGTGTCTTTGATGTGTATATCCCAGATTCACAAAAAAAATTCTTTTGACTATTTATTGGGACTCAATATATTAATTGTCTGTGTCTCTCTATTTACTGTCGGTACCTTTATGCTATATTTTAGTTTTTTAATGAAAATAAATAAAGATTGGTATTTTACTATTATCCTTGTCACTCCTTTAATTGGCCATCTACTGATGTCCAGGTTGTGTTTAAATTATGCTGGTTGGAGTGCTATGCGCTAATATATTTGGACATGTGGTTGCTAACTAGTTTATTACAGGTGTAGTATATAGTGATGTAGTATATTACAGGTGTATATAGGGGTGTAGTATATAGTGGTATAGTATATAGAGGTGTAGTTTATTAGAGGTGTAGTGTATAGGGATGCATATTACAGGTGTAGTATGTGGCGGGTGTAGTGATGTAGTATATGGGGATTGTGTATGTATGTATACATTGTGTGTATGTGTATATATATTATATACACACACAGTATATATATGCGTGTTTGTGTGTGTATGTATATATATATTATATATATATATATATATATATATATATATATATATATATATATATATATATATACATACAGTCATATGAAAAAGTTTGGGCACCCCTATTAATGTTAACCTTTTTTCTTTATAACAATTTTAGAGCACTTCACGCGTCACTCTGCCGACAAGCTTTTTGGAGATGGAAATTTCATTTTCTAGGAGGACTTGGCACCTGTCCACACTGCCAAAAGTACCAATACCTGGTTTAATAACGACAGTATCACTATGCTTGATTGGCCAGCAAACTCTCCTGACCTAAACCCCATAGAGAATCTATTGGGTATTGTCAAGAGCAGGGGTGGGCAATTAATTTTCCCATGGGGCCGCATGAGAAATTGGGATGGTTTTAGAGGGCCGGACTAATATAATTAACTCGGTTATATATATATATATATATATATATATATACAGTCATATGAAAAAGTTTATGCACCCCTATTAATGTTAACCTTTTTTCTTTATAACAATTTGGGTTTTTGCAACAGCTATTTCAGTTTCATCTATCTAATAACTGATGGACTGAGTAATATTTCTGGATTGAAATTAGGTTTATTGTACTAACAGAAAATGTGCAATCCGCATTTAAACAAAATTTGACTGCTGCAAAAGTATGGACACCTCAAAATAAAAGTGACATTAATATTTTGTAGATCCTCCTTTTGCAAAAATAACAGCCTCTAGTCGCTTCCTGTAGCTTTTAATGAGTTCCTGGATCCTGGATAAAGGTATATTTGACCATTCCTGTTTACAAAACAATTCCAGTTCAGTTAAGTTTGATGGTCGCTGAGCATGGACAGCACGCTTCAAATCATCCCACAGATTTTCAATGATATTCATGTCTGGGGACTTGGATGGCCATTCCAGAACATTGTAATTGTTCCTCTGCATGAATGCCTGAGTAGATTTGGAGCGGTGTTTTGGATCATTGTCTTGCTGAAATATCCATCCCCTGCGTAACTTCAACTTCGTCACTGATTCTTGCACATTATTGTCAAGAATCTGCTGATACTGAGTTGAATCCATGCGGCCCTCAACTTTAACAAGATTCCCGGTGCCGGCATTGGCCACACAGCCCCAAAGCATGATGGAACCTGCACCAAATTGTACTGTGGGTAGCAAGTGCTTTTCTTGGAATGCCTTGTTTTTTTGCCTCCATGCATAACGCCTTTTTGTATGACCAAACAACTCAATCTTTGTTTCATCAGTCCACAGGACCTTCTTCCAAAATGTAACTGGCTTGTCCAAATGTGCTTTTGCATACCTCAGGCGACTCTGTTTGTGGCGTGCTTGCAGAAACGGCTTCTTTCGCATCACTCTCCCATACAGCTTCTCCTTGTGCAACGTGCGCTGTACTGTTGACCGATGCACATTGACACCATCTGCAGCAAGATGATGCTGCAGGTCTTTGGAGGTGGTCTGTGGATTGTCCTTGACTGTTCTCACCATTCTTCTTCTCTGCCTTTCTGATATTTTTCTTGGCCTGCCACTTCTGGGCTTAACAAGAACTGTACCTGTGTTCTTCCATTTCTTTACTATGTTCCTCACAGTGGAAATTGACAGTTTAAATCTCTGAGACAACTTTTTGTATCCTTCCCCTGAACAACTATGTTGAATAATCTTTGTTTTCAGATCATTTGAGAGTTGTTTTGAGGAGCCCATGATGCCACTCTTCATAGGAGATTCAAATAGGAGAACAACTTGCAAGTGGCCACCTTAAATACCTTTACTCATGATTGGATACACCTGCCTATGAAGTTCAAAACTCAGTGAGGTTACAAAACCAATTTAGTGCTTTAGTAAGTCAGTAAAAAGTAGTTAGGAGTGTTCAAATCAAGAAATTGATAAGGGTGCCCATACTTTTGCACCGGTCAAATTTTGTTTCAATGCGGATTGCACATTTTCTGTTACTACAATAAACCACATTTAAATCCAGAAATATTACTGAGTCCATCAGTTATTAGATATATGAAACTGAAATAGCTGTTGCAAAAACCCAAATTGTTATAAAGAAAAAAGGTTAACATTAATAGGGGTGCATAAACTTTTTCATATGACTGTATATATATATATATATATATATATATATATATATATATAACCGAGTTAATTATATTAGTCCGGCCCTCTAAAACCAACCCAATTTCTCATGCGGCCCCATGGGAAAATTAATTGCCCACCCCTGCTCTTGACAATACCCAATAGATTCTCTATGGGGTTTAGGTCAGGAGAGTTTGCTGGCCAATCAAGCATAGTGATACTGTCGTTATTAAACCAGGTATTGGTACTTTTGGCAGTGTGGACAGGTGCCAAGTCCTCCTAGAAAATGAAATTTCCATCTCCAAAAAGCTTGTCGGCAGAGTGACGCGTGAAGTGCTCTAAAATCTCCTGGTAGACAGCTGTGCTGACTTTGGTATTGATAGAACACAATGGACCTATACCAGCAGATGACATGGGTCCCCAAACCATAACTGATTGTGGAAGCTTCACACTAGACCTCATGCAGCTTGGATTGTATACCTCTCTACTCTTCCTCCAGACTCTGGGACCTTGATTACTAAATGAAATGCAAAATTTACTTTCATCTGAAAACAACACCTTGGACCACTGAGCAACAGTCCAGTTCTTTTTCTCTTTGGCCCAGGTATGAGGTTTTGGGCGTTGTCTATTTGTCATAAGTGGCTTACACAAGGAATGCAACAGTTGTAGCCCATGTCCTGTATACATCTGTATGTGGTGGCTCTAGAAGCACTGACTCCAGCAGCAGTCCACTCCTTGTGAATCTCCCCTAAATTTTTGAATGGCCTTTTCTTAACAATCCTATCAATTCTGTGGTTATCCCGGTTGCTTGTGCACCTGTTTCTACCACACTGTTTCCTTTCACTCAACTTTCCATTAATTTGCTTGGATACAGCGCTCTGTGAACAGCCAGCTTCTTTAGCAATGACATTTTGTTGCTTACCCTGTTTGTGGAGTGTGTCAATGACCGCCTTCTGGACATCTGTCAAGTTAGCAGTCTTCCCCATGATTGTGTAGCCTACTGAACCAGACTAAGGGACAATTTAAAACTCTTAGGAGGCCTTTGCAGGTGTTTTGTGGTAATTATTCTAATTTTCTGAGATAATGACTTTTGGGTTTTCATTGGCTGTAAGCCATAATCATCAACATTAACAGAAATAAACACTTGAAATAGATCACTCTGTTTGTAATGACTCTATATAATATATGTTTTTCTCTTTTTGTATTGAATTACTGAAATAAATTAACTGTTTGATGATATTCTAATTTATTGAGATGCACTAGCACTATGTTCCCTTTGAATTGTAAAGTGCTGCGGAATATGTTATTGATACTGTGTCAGATCCATGGTATGATAACTATCACCAGCGGACATTAGCCTCATGGTCCATTGGCCATCATTGCTTATTGTGTTTGTACCTTTACAGTCTTGATAGTTATATGCCTATTCTAAGTGTTTCCTTATCGTTTTTCTTTTTCTTTTTTTTTTACAGCCTTTTTTTGTTGATCATAATTCTAGGAGCACTACATTTATTGACCCACGTCTTCCTTTACAAAGCAGCAGACCAACTAGTGCATTGCTTCATCGGCAGCATTTAACACGGCAGCGCAGCCATAGTGCTGGGGAGGTTAGTCCAGTGTTCCTATTTTACAAAATATCACTTTACGGTAGAAAGGCTCAGACAAAGATTTGCTGGTGAGTTGTGGTGACCAAAAGGGTTCACCTGTTACCTGCAATAGAACCTGGAAACCAGTATTCAGTTTTCTTCCAGAACCACCACTAACAAATTAGGTTAAAGAGAACATGGCAACTTAAGAGATCTTATTAACCATTTAGCAACTACTCATGATCTTTTTACGGTAGGAGGTGCAGATTGCTAGCCTGCACAGCTTTGTATGATGTTGCGCATTAAGTTTTATGACGCTGACTGTTTCTGAGGATGATCGAAGCAGTTCTAGATGGCTTTTGTCTTCTCTTTGTCACTCTATATCTGCTGTGCCAGTGCTTGTGTTGGCATTACAAGGATCCATCATCTAGATCAGATCTGCCAGTGACTCATATAATACAGTAGCTATTGGCTAATTTCCCTGTACCTGGTGATCCAATAAAAGCTGTGGTTAGAAAGAAAAACTGCAGAATAAAAAATTACAATCAATCATTATTTATAATGGTATGTGGTAGTTATACAAATAGTCCCAAGAAAGTCCTTAAAAAAACAAAGATGGGTGCATACTCCTCTATCTGTGTTTGATTACAGAAAAACCTTTTTGCACATTGACAAGTCCAGGATCTGATGTGTGCAGAGGTGATGAATGTTTTAATAATCCTCATACCCAACTTGTATTTCAGTTGAGCTTGGGATCGTCATACAGACCTGACTGTATTTTGGAATCAGACATGTATCACACATGTCTGGGTAATTTGATATGTAGGAATCTCTCTAGACTCTGTGATTTCAAAACGCTAAACAGTTAGGTCTAGAAATAATTGGACAATGGCTTGGTGATTTGGCCTCTGCGGGTCACTATTTTTTATTTAAAATTAAACAACTGCCATGCAATTGAAGTGAAGACATTAAAGGCATCGGATAAAATTATCTTGTGAAACATATAGGAATTGCAACCATTTTTCTATAAAGCTCCCTAATTTCAGGGGCTCAAAAGTAATTGGACAAAGTAATTTTACCGTAAATAAAATGTTAATTTTTAATACTTTGTAGAGAATCCTTTGCAGGTAATGATTTTTTGATGTCTAGAAGCCATGGACATCACCATCACTAGGTTTCCTCCTTTGTGATGCTTTGCCGGCCATTACTGCAGCTGATTTCAGTATTAAGTATTGTATTAAGCATGTGAAATGCAGCTCGATGGGAATGAGATCTGGTTATTGACTCGGATATTACAGAATATTTCACTTCTTTGCCTTAAAAAGCTCCTGGGTTGCATTCACAGTAAGTTTTGGGTCATTTTCCATCTGTACTGTAAAACGTCATCAAATCAGCCTTGCTGCATTTGGTTGAATCAGCAGAAAGTCTCACCCTGAATTCATCCTGTTTTTAGTCCTTCATTCTGTTTTTAGTCACAATGTCAATAATCACTAGTGATCCAGTGTCATTGGAAGCCCTGCATGCCCGACCACCACACAGCCTCCACCATGTTTTACAGTGTTTGTGATGTGCTTTGGATCATGACGTTCCAACCCCCTCCATATTTTCTTCTTCCCTTCAATCTGGTGCAGGTTGATCTTCATTTCATCTGTCCAAAGACTGCTTTTCTTGAATTGAGCAGACTTCTTTAAGAGGTTTTTTTTTTCAAAGTCTAATCTGACCTTTTTAGTTTTAAGGCAGATTAATGGTTTGCACGTTGTGGGGAAACCTCTATATTTGCTCTCATAAAGTCTTATCTTTATGGTGAACTTAGATACTGAAACACCCACTTCATGGAGTGTGTTCTTTACTTGGGTGGATATTGCAAAGTGATTTTTTTTTTATCACCATGTAAAGGATTCTGCAAGCACCCACCATTATTGTCTTCCATGTATGTCCAGGCCTTTTTGGGTTTCCAAGCTCACCAGTGGACTCTATTTTTTGCAGATTTTACCAAACTGTTAATTTGACCAATCCTAACATTTCTGCTATCTCTCTGATAGATTTCTTCTTTTTGCAGCCTAATGATGGTGTGCTTTTCTTCCATTGAGAGCTCCTTTGACTTTATGTTGTGGTTCACAGAAACAGCTTCTAAATGCAAATGTCACTCCTGCAATCAGCTCCAGACCTTTTACCTGTTTAATTGATTATGGATTAACAAGGAAATAGCCCATGCAGCCCCTTGAAAAAGAGGCAGCTTCATATTAACCCCTTCACCCCTGGGCATTTTCCATTATTTCATTTTCGTCTTTTCCTCCTCTTTTTACAAAAATTATGTTTTTATTTTTCCATTAATATCAAAGTTTGTTTTTTTTGCGAGAAGAGTTGTACTTTTGAATTACTCCATTCATTTTACTATAAGTGCATTGAAATTGCAAAAAAAAGTGCAATTAAACAATTGTGTTTTGTATTTTAAATTTACCATGTTCTCTATTTGGTAAACCTGACCTGGAAATATGATTCTCCAGGTCACTACGATTATGTGGATTCCAAACATGTAAAGTTGTATTTTATTTAAGTGGTGAAAAAAAATCGTTAATTTAGAATTTTATTTTTTTTGGCTTGTCGCCATTTCCTGTGACCCATAATGATTTCATTTTTCGAGATCGGGGACTGTGTGAGGGCTTATTTTTTGTGCCCTGAGTTTACATTTTACTGATACTATTTTGGGGTAAATACGATGTATTGATTGCCTCCTTTTGCATTTTATTGCAATGTTCCGGTGACCTCTTCAAAATAATTTTGGCATTTTGATTTTTTTGCACATTACGCTGTTTACCAAACGGATTCATTCATTTTATATTTATATTTTTTTATTGTTTTTATTTTCAATGGGGCAAAGGGGAGGTGATTTGAACTTTTGTATTTTTTTTTTTTCTTCACATTTTTAAAAACATTTTATTTACCATTTACTTTAGTGGACTTGAAGCTGCGATCGTCCGATCACATTTGCTATAGAGAGCAGTGCTGCTGCAGTGCTCTGTATAGCAGAAATCACGATCTCCTATGAATGCCGGTTCACATAAGGATCATGATGCAGAAAAAAGACATGTTCACTCTGTGCAAAAATAACCCTAAGAAAAAGCTTGTAATGGCTTTAAAATGCATTGAATGAAAAACATGTATTTCCACTGGAGCGTGCTGGATATTGCGCTTAAACCTCAAGTTACCAATAAAGGGAGGAACCCAAATATCAAGAAACCATAAAGAAAAAAATTCCTATTTAAAATTACCAAATTTTATTAGTCATTTACTCTAAAAAACTGGATGGAAAAAAATGGATTTGGAGGGACAGTAAGGGACAGCCGCCGAGGAGCGGGGGCACCGAGTGTTAGGGTGTTTACACTCCGCTGGTAGGTAGGGGAAATTCATAGGGCTAGGATAGGCCACCTCCCTCCTATATACCTAATAACATCTTCAATATCGACAACTGGCGCACTTGTCCCTCTCACCCGCCCAACCACTTTTAAGTGGCTATTCTGTTTGACTGCACTGACAGTTTTTTAGAGTAAATGACTAATAAAATTTGGTAATTTTAAATAGGAATTTTTTTCTTTATGGTTTCTTGATATTTGGGTTCCTCCCTTTATTGGTAACTTGAGGTTTAAGCTTTATATGGCTGGCTTTCTGTCAGCTCCGCTAAACACATCTGATTGGATGAGTGATGTGAAAGAGGCGTTCTCTGAGACCTCTGAATTAAGTAGGACATTGGCTAAACCCAGCATCAAAAGTATTTTTTCAGACTTGTTGGTGTGTTATAAAGACCACTTGAAATCCTGGTGGGAGGTGAGATCCTTGGAGCATTATATAAAGAGTGGCATTGTTCCAAGAGGCTTAAGGATTCCGCTCACACCAGCACCGAGGTCAAGGACCCAGACTTTGTTAGAGAAGTGGCGTAAGGAATCAATAGCGTCATCGATTCGTTTTATGACAATCCTCTTAGAGGAAGAAAAATTGACCCTAGAAGAATCATCTAAAAAACTTGAGACTCAAATTGAGAGAGCCCGTGAATATAAATCTGATTCTGATTTTAGTAATAAAGAGATCACACTAAAATCAACAGTAGATAAATACCAGCAGGAACTTAAGGAGAGGAAACATAGACACTACGTACGAGACCTGGCTGATTTTAAGGATAATAAAGCCTATCCTAATTTAGAGTCGTACGAATACACAGGTGATCCTTCTTCCTCAGACGCAGATATTTTTGACACTGAGTATCGGGCAAGAGAGGGTGTTTTTAGAGCAAATAGAGGTAGGGGTCAATTTAGGAGGTATAAAAACAAAAACAAAAAATGGGAGGAAAGAAGGGGGAATCAGAGATTCACACCATCTGGAGTACTCCCAGGGGAGTCTTCTGTTCCATCCTTATCCTCCACCTCATCCTCTTCTCCGGCCTCTTTTTTTTAGAGGGGACAGACGGAATGTCATACCAATTACGCACATGGCTAGTGGGTGTACAGAAAAAACAGTAGGGATAGGTTTAGAGGAAGACAGGCAGCGAATCATTAACCTTTCCTCGTATACCCTATCTATCGATGAAGAGAAGGTCCTGGCCGCAGGGCTTACTTTTGTTCCGACTACACGGTGTGACCCATTTTTATGGATCAAGGATATTAATTTGTTTCTTAGGAAACTGAAGTGGAAGAAACATTTTGTCATTAATGATAGAACTAAATGCCAACAATTGGGGATTCCTTTGGAGTCCCTGAATGATGTTAGGGTTTTGGCCGGACTTGCAGAGGAGAGTGACCGTGAAATTGGTGAAGGCCCTTTTTCGGAATTGAAACCCAAAAGCCTACGATTACCACCACTTGGAGAATATAGCAATATTGACATATTTGCCAAACTAGTCTCGACTGAGATCAGTAAAATCAATCCAAGAAAGGGTAGATCTGAGACCAACCTTGGACAGTCGGAGAGGGAAGCATTATTGTCTCTAGAAAAAAACAGAAACATCGTAATTAAGCCCTCCGATAAAGGAGGGAACACGGTGATTCTTGATGTAGAAAAGTATAGGGATATGTGCTTTTCTATTCTCCATGACTCTGCCACATATGAGATACTGAGGGGGGATCCCACAAAAGACTATGCCTGTAAACTATTGGAGATTTTGACACATGCACTGGATGACTTGCTAATCTCCAAGAGTGAACTAGACTTTATGTATCTGAAACATCCGAGAATAGCAACATTCTATTCACTTCCTAAGATACATAAAGGCATTGTGCCATTGAAAGGCCGACCTATAGTTTCTGGCATAGAAGCACTGTGTCAGAATGTCAGTGTATATTTGGACAAACTTCTGCGCCCGTTTGTGACATCTTTGCCATCATACATTAGGGATACTACTGACCTTATTGGGAAGTTGGAAGGAATTTGTGTGGAACAGGGCACCATCTTAACATCTATAGATGTGGAAGCCCTGTACAGCAGTATCCCTCATGAGAAGGGTATTGAGGCAGTAGAGTACTTCTTAAAGAGTAGGGGGAGTCATCTTGGACCTCATAACATCTTAATCATTAAATTGCTGAAGTTTGTCCTAGGACACAACTACTTCCTGTTCAACAGGAAGTTCTACCACTAACTCAGAGGCACAGCGATGGGGAGCCCTTGTGCTCCCACATACGCCAATTTGGTCCTGGGTTTGTGGGAGGACACAGTTGTCTTTAGGGATGAGGATGTCACCTGGACCCCCAGGATTTTATTCTGGGGGAGATACATTGATGACATCCTCATCCTTTGGTCGGGTGACCAAGTCTCCTTCAGGGCTTTTGTGGAACATCTGAACGTGAACAATCTGCACCTAAGGTTTACCTCTGAGATAGGGGGGGATAGGATTTCCTTCTTGGATTTGTACATCAAGAGGAATCAGGACGGCTATCTGGATACTACCATCTATAGGAAACCCATGGCAACTAATAGTTTGCTACGGTGGGAGAGCTGTCACCCCACTAGCCTGAAGAGAGGGATCCCAAAGGGACAGTTCCTTCGACTTCGGAGGAACTGTTCTAGCTTGGGGGATTTTCAGGCACAATCTAACAATCTTAGGCGTAGGTTCAGAGATGGAGGCTATCCAATGGGAGTGATCAATGAGGCATATAGGTTTGCAAAAGGAAAAAACAGGACGGAGCTAATTGTGCCCCGTCAGAAGACACAGAGTGATGGGATGACAAGATTGATCGGGACCTATGACGATCAAACAGATAGGATTATGGACATATTGAGGCGACACTGGGACATTTTACGGGCAGACCCAGATTTGGTAGACACCCTAACCATAAAACCTTCGGTCACATTTAGGAGAGGTAGGTCAAGAAGCGACCATTTGGTCCATAGCCACTTTGAGCAGCCAAAACTTGCAGGGACATGGTTAGATAGGAGACCTATTGGGACCTTTAGGTGTGGGTCCTGTAGTTTCTGTAGATTTATTGACCCCTCAAAAACCTTTACAAGTGCAGTGACAGGGAGAGTATTTTCCAACAGGGATTTTGCGAATTGTAAGATGACTGGAGTGGTCTATATGTGTACTTGTCAATGTCCCAAAAACTATGTGGGTAAAACCAAGAGAGAGCTAAGAGTAAGGATAGGGGAGCACATAGGGGATATTCTCCATAAAAGAGATACTGCACTAGCTCGGCATATAGTCCAATACCACAATGGAGATACAAAAAGTGTCCTATTTAAAGCAATTGAGACCGTCCAGAAACATGAGAGGCTGGGTGACTGGAATAGGTTAATTCTCCAGAGGGAAACTAGGTGGATCTACCTGTTGCGCAGTATGTGCCCGGATGGGATTAATGAACAATTAAACTTCACTAGTTTTATATGATCCTTCTCTAGAATGACTCCTGGTGGTCTAGAAATCCCCTTTTTCTATTATCATGAGATGAGTTATTGAGTGGAGCAGGCAGGGATGCCTATGTGCTTATTGTCCCTATAGGACGAGCAATGGTTAATTTTGTGGCGAGTTAATAATATCGCACTTTTTCTATTTCCTTATTGCTATGAATAGCCTGAATTGTGGATTTGGAGGGACAGTAAGGGACAGCCGCCGAGGAGCGGGGGCACCGAGTGTTAGGGTGTTTACACTCCGCTGGTCGGTAGGGGAAAGTCATAGGGCTAGGATAGGCCACCTCCCTCCTATATACCTAATAACATCTTCAATATCGACATCTGGCGCACTTGTCCCTTTCACCCGCCCAACCACTTTTAAGTGGCTATTCTCTTTGACTGCACTGACAGTTTTTTAGAGTAAATGACTAATAAAATTTGGTAATTTTAAATAGGAATTTTTAGCGTGCTGGATATTCCCTTGGAAAGTCTTCAGTAGCAGTGCGGAGCGAACACGTTTTCTTTCCTTTTTTTGCATTGTCTGCACTGTCCTGTGCACTTGTGCATCTGTAGTAGCTGTTCTATTATTAAGCGACAACTTGAATAGTTGAGCGTATCTCTTTATCTCTTATTCTGTTTATACCAGAAAAGACCCTACTTTGTGCTTTTGCTCCTTAGTGTTCTTTCAGGAGGATCATAATGACAGACACCAGACTCCGTATCAACAGCAAAGATGCAACTTTTGACATACATATACATCAAAGGTCGTGAAGGGGTTTAAGAGCTGTAATTCCTTAAACGCTTAGAGTGCATTCCCACGATTAGTGTTACTTGCATACTGGATGCAGTGTATTTTTGCTGCTTACAAAACGCTGCATTTTACAGTATAGGCAAAGTAAATGGAATTAATAGAAATCTCATGTCCACTGTGCTTCTTTTTTACCCTGCGTAAACTACAAGCCGCATCATGTCAATTTATCTTCTGGGAATGTAACGTGAGGCCAGGTGGTAGCCGGGGCGAGGGACATAGTCCAGCACCCGCCTGACACACTACAGAAACCGGGGATAGAGTGTTTGGTGGACCCGGTGTGGTGTGATTACCTGAATGCTAGGGTATTTCTGGGCTGTCAGCCCGCTGCTGCTGCTGGTCCAGGGAACATGCTGCAGATGTACTTCCATAGGAATAAAGCACACACTTGGGCCAGCTGTAAAACACTTCATCTACTGTAAACGGTTTCCTCACACCAACAATCTTCTCCAAAGGAGGGTCACAGATACTTCACAGGCATTGTTTCACAGTTCAAAACGGCTCTTCCCATCATGCCTGTACACAGAGTCCCACTGGCTACCATGGGGCATGAGAGTTTCTTCACTTCACTGTTCTCTGAAAGGCTATCTTACACCGGGTTGCATCCGAGGATCACAATTCCGAAGTGACGGTGGCTGTCCAAAGATTAAGGCCCTTACAATAACCAAACTCTTCTCTTTAACCTGCTTGCCATGGGGGCGTTGTCCTGGTTACTCTCTCTATTCCCAGGCTACCACTCTGTTACTAACTACTTCAGGTCACCAGCTTCTGATTTCCTCCTGCCCGATCTTCTGCCTGTTTCTCTACCACCACACCACTCTGCTACTTGTATAGGACCCACCCCAACCTATGTCCTATGGGCCGGGCGTCCTTCACTAATACACCCAGTCCTGCCCCTGTACCTCTTGTGCGAGACTCCCTCCTAACAGACAGAAAGCCCAATGCCACCTTGTGGCAACCAGCAGGACTGTGACACAAGCCACATAAAACTTACACAATAAAACCACGCTCACATCAGCGGTATTTTGCCGCAGGGCCAGATCCGGTATAAATGCGTTTCAGCTCCATTCATTTCCTACGGAATCGCGGCAACATGCAGTCATGGGCGACACGGTGGCTCAGTGGTTAGCACTGCAGTCTTGCAGCACTGGGGTCCTGGGTTCAATTCCCACCAAGGACACCATCTGCAAGTAGTTTGTATGTTCTCCCCGTGTTTGCGTGGGTTTCCTCCGGGTTCTCCAGCTTTCTCCCACACTCCAAAAACATACTGATAGGGAATTTAGATTGTGAGCCCCAATAGGGACAGTATGACCAATGTATGTAAAGCGCTGTGGAATTAATAGCGCTATATAAATGAATAAATTATTATTATATGCGGTGCATGTGACCGCATCCTGCCGCGACTCCATTGGAGGTGAATTGAGCTGAAACGCATTTGTAACGGATCCGGCCCTGTGGCAAAATACCGCTGATGTGAGCGCAGCCTAACACTGCACAATAAATATACATTTGCAATGCAGCGCACAATGTCTTCAGGGGAGTACTCACTTTTCTGCATGGATTTTTCCCATAGACTTGTATTAGTTGTGGAAAATCTGCAGGTAAATGACACACATTCATTTTAGGTGTGTTTATGTGGTGAAATGCACCAAAACCGCATGTAATCTGCACCTAATGATGTCAGTACCAGGAAATTTCAACAACAAGACTGCTTTATTTATAGGATAAAAAATAGAGATTTTTTTTCAGCTCGCCTTCTCCTGTAGAAGATCTGTTGCCTGGACACTGTGATGCCAGACAGAGTTGTACTGAAAAAAGAGGTGGAAATCCTGCAACCAACCTTCTAAAAAATTTTATTATCCAAATGTTAAAAATATTAACAACACAGTTGTACAAAAACCAGATAGCCACAGATATCAAAAACAGACGCGTTTCGGATATTATTCCTTAGTCATTGATTCTAACAGCAACTCGTGCTACATGGCATTATACGTCATTTCCCATGGGTCATGTGTAAAAAAATGCACCAATTAGAAAAAGCCATGAAACAATCTGGAAACAAATGGACAATGCATTAACATAGAAAAATACAAAAAATACATAGAAAAACAGAATAAAATTGTTTGAACAATAATATATAAACACAGAAAAAAATAGAAAAAAAGAAAATTATTTATTATAATGAAACAACAAGTCATGTTTGATGTTCAAACCTTGTGGGCTCCTACTATGCAGTATGAACATCCACCAAGCCTCACGATTCAAAATCTTCCTCTTATGGTCACCACCTCGTAAAGGAGGATAAACTTTTTCTCTGCCCATAACTGCAAAAGAACTAACGTCTCCCTGATGAATAGTAGAAAAATGTTTGGAAGCTGCAGAGCATTTAACAATCAGTCTATTGCAGGCATCTAAGAGGTGTCTCCGTATGCGGTTCTTGAGAGTGGACAACCTATATACTGGAGGTTGCAGCTTTTGCATGAAATAATATAAACTACAAACGTGGTATTGCAATTGATAGAATTTTTTATTTGGTAATTCTTTGGGTAACCGCTGAAGAAAAGGTTTTACTAGGTGTCACATAGTTACAACACATACAAACTGTGTGACCACATTTGAAAAAACGGCTGAATCTAGCCAGGTCCCAACATGAGATGAATTAGTACGAAAAAGGCTTGGGGAAAGAAAATCACCCAAAGTAGGGGTCTTTTTTGCAACAAATCTGATGTTCTTTTTCAAAATATCAGATCTATTCATTTTTTTTTAACCCTTTCTGTAGCTTTTCTAATCATCCAATTCGGGTAATGCCTGTCTCTCAATCTTGATTCTAATAAATCAATTTCTTTTACAAAAGTAGTAGGCAAGGATGAATTTCTTTTTAGCTTAACCATCTCTCCTAATGGAATATTTTCAATGACTTGTTTTTTAAGACAAAAAGTGGCCAATAATAGAGTATTCCCCTATAATTCTTTGCGGAAAAGAGAAAATTGTATCTTGTATATACAAAATCAATTAAGTTTTTTTGGGGCTTTGTAGGTGAAACGTAAATTCATGTCATTATCATTAAACTTGCCCATTTTATATCAGGGCCTTAAATTAAAATCCTTTCTCTCCCAAAACATCAGATTTGTTGCAAAAAAGACCCCCTACTTTCGGTGATTTTCTTTCCCCAAGGATACTAATTCATCTCATGTTGGGACCTGGCTAGATTCAGCTTTTTTTTCAAATGTGGTCACACAGTTTGTATGTGTTGTAACTATGTGACACCTAGTAAAACCTTTTCTTCAGCGGTTACCCAAAGAATTACCAAATAAAAAATTATATCAATTGCAATACCACGTTTGTAGTTTATATTATTTCATGCAAAAGCTGTAACCTCCAGTATATAGGTTGTACAGGCTGTCCACTCTCAAGAACCGCATACGGAGACACCTCTTAGATGCCCGCAATAGGCTGATTGTTAAATGCTCTGCAGCTTCCAAACATTTTTCTACTATTCATCAGGGAGACGTTAGTTCTTTTGCAGTTATGGGCATAGAAAAAGTTTATCCTCCTTTACGAGGTGGTGACCATAAGAGGAAGCTTTTGAATCGTGAGGCTTGGTGGATGTTCATACTGCATAGTAGGAGCCCACAAGGTTTGAACATCAAACAAGACTTGTTGTTTCATTATAATGAATAATTATCTTTTTTTTCTATTTTTTCTGTGTTTATACATTACTGTTCATGCAATTTTATTCTGTTTTTCTATGTATTTTTTGTATTCTTCTATGTTAATGCATTCCCCATTTGTTTCCAGATTGTTTCATGGCTTTTTCTAATTGGTGCATTTTTTGCACATGAACCATGGGAAATGACGTATAATGCCATGTAGCTCGAGTTGCTGTTAGAATCAATGACTAAGGAATAATATCCGAAACGCGTCTGTTTTTGATACCTGTGGCTATCTGGTTTTTGTACTACCGTGTTGTTAATATTTTTAACATTTGGATAATAAAGTTTTGGATTTTTAGAAGGTAGGTTGCTGGATTTCCATCTGTTTTTATTTCTAGGATGACACATCAAACAAATACTAAAAACGCAATAGAAAAGCATAAAAAATGCATACAAAAACGTGTTGAAGCGAATGCAAGTAAACTAAGGTGCGGAAATGGTGCAGAAGTTCTGCAGCGTCAAAAACTCAACTGATCCCGATCAAGGGAACGTAGCCTTACTCCAAATAGGATGTGAATACTTTCAAATTAAAGCTGACAGTTTGCATTTAAGGCACATATTGATATATAACTACTGTATATCTTAAATATGTTTTGGTAAACAGCTAAAGTCGCAAAACTTGTCACTGTCGAAATATTTCTGGACCTAACTGTACCTTAAAAATAGATGGTTAGAAGATTGAAAGGTTTCACAGAAAAAAACAACTGAAGGAATTAGATATACACTTTTAGATTAGGAAATGTTATCCATGCTTCTTTTTTGACTGGTAAATGAAACATAATTGAATATATCAATGATAGATTCAGAGGGTTTATGGTATTTCTATTTTAGACAGCATTCTTTCAAATCTAACTTAAGGCGTTTGTTTTTTTCTGTTGATAAATTTGTTTTAAAGAAGACTTATCTAACAGGTCAAAAGTGACCTCTTTCACTTTTATTTTATTTCCACTACTCCTCTGAGTATTTCTTATATATATATATATATATATATATATATATATATATATATTTGCCATATCAGTTCAGAAATACGGACCTCTTTCTTTTGAGAACATTTTTACCGAGGTGTGTCTCAGATACCTGGGGGTGTGTATTAGTTCCCCTGCGGGCATGTCTCAGATCCCTTGGAGGCGAGTCTTTAGTCTGTGCTGCCCCATAAACACTGTCCCATTAGAAAAGACCATAGCCCTAAATAAAAATAACCATCTCTAGAATCATTGAAAAAGCTGGCTACTTTTGACCTGATTAGGTCATTCTTATATTCCTCTTATGCACATTTTCCTTTTTATAGTCATTCATTACTTAATGTTCATTTTCACACTAATAGGTTGGAGAAGATACCCGTCATTCAGGTCCTCCAGTTTTACCAAGGCCATCTAGCACTTTTAACACAGTCACTAGAAGTCACTATCAAGATATGATGCCTGTTGGTAAGTACCATATTTTTGGGACTATAGGACAAACCTCACTATAACACATACCTTGGATTTAGACAGCAGCAAATCGACAAAAATATTTCTTTCTACTAATTAAGACTTCACTGGTGTTTTAATGTAGAAGGGTCATGATCATGATCACTAATTTTAATGTAGTAGGCTAGAAAAGAAGGTAATAGATCTAAAGGGTGCTTTACACGCTGCGACATTGCTAGCGATAGCTAGCGATGTCGTGCGCGATAGCCCCCGCCCCCGTCGCTCGTGTGACATTTGGTGATCGCTGCCGTAGTGAACATATCGCTACGGCAGCGTCACACGCACATACCTTTACAGCGGCGTCGCTGTGACCGCCGAACAATCCCTCCTTCAAGGGGGAGATGCATTCGGCGTCATAGCGACGTCACTGCGGCATCACTAAGCGACCGGCCAATAGCAGAGGAGGGGCGGAGATGAGCGGGCGGATTATCCCGCCCACCTCCTTTCTGCCTCCTTTCCGGTGGACGCAGCGATGTGTGATGCCACAGGAACGACGAAAAACATCGTACCTGCAGCAAGCAGCAACGATATTATGAAAAGGAGCGATGTGTCAACGATCAACGATTTTTGACGCTTTTGCGATCGTTGATCATCGCTGCTTGGTGTCACACACTGCAATGTCGCTAACGGCGCTGGATGTGCGTCACTAACGACGTGACCCCGACAATATATTGTTAGCGATGTCGCAACGTGTAAAGCACCCTTAAGGGCGTAGTCACATGGCCGTATAACACAGACAATGATCACATGTCAATGCTTGGAATGGCCAGTGGCTCTCCTGGCCCGAGTGTGAGAGTTGCATAGAAATACATGTTGTCACGCTCAGATTAGGAGAGCCGCCAGCCAGACCATGCATAGTCATCCAAGTTATATGGCCGACTGTCTGCGCCCTTAATGGTAGTGTTTCTCTGCAGCATGTGTATCATACACAAATAGGTTTACTGCTTGCGCATTATGTACACTCTCTGCAGTGCATATATATACACAACATCGCTGCATGTACAATGTTGCTGGCTGTTGGGCTCTCTTGAATTGACTAATTTGTGCACTAAATGCCTTATTTTTTAACATAGTTTCTATAGCAGTAATGCAATTTCCAATTTCAATTATTCAATGTCTACATTTTATAGAATTTCAGACTGCTGCTATATTTTTTGGCTATATTGATTAGTTGACTCGTCATGCACCTGTTCACACTTGTCTTATTTTTGGAGGTGCTGGTCAGTTTTTTGATATTTGTATGTACAGTATGTGCACACTCAGCTTTGCCATGATCACACACAGCTCTCTTGCATGCCCATTTACATACAGTTTTGCTGCATTCACATTTATATACACATACAGCTCTAATACATGCATATTTACATACAGCTCAGCTACATGCACATTTATATACACATATAGCTCTGCAGCATGCACACACACGCACACACGTGTATACTGAAAGTTTCTTTAGCTAGTCGGGAGGAAGGTCCTTCAGCTGCACAGGCTGTGCAGCCTCCGTGTAAGGCCTAAGACACACGGCATGAAAATCAGAGTGAGTGTAATGTGATAAAACATTGTATTCCACTCTGACCAATATTAGCCTATGTGTCAGCACCCATGAGCGATTATTTTCTCAGCCCTAATCGGACCGAGAAAACAATCGCAGCATGCTGCGATTATAATGCGATCCAGGTTTCTCTCGCAACCATTCAAGTCTATGGGGCGAGAGAAAAATCGCACTGCACTCGCAGTACACCGGTGTACCGCGAGTGCAGGGCGAAAATGGCAATAGCCGGCTACGGAGGAGAGAGTGAGATAAATCCCTCTATCCTCTCCGCAGCGCTGGCCCTCCCCTCCTCAGTGCCGGCCCGCCCCCCGCAACTGAGGTCCGATCGCATGATCGGACCTCAGTCGCAGTGACACTCACATGACACTTGGCTCCTGCTGTGCTGCCAGCGTGAGCCAAGTGTCATGCGAAGATCACAGTAGATCCCCATGTGGCCCCGGCCTAAGTCCCGTTAACTTCTTCTGCCCTCATATAGATCTGTATGGAGCAGAAGTATAGAGGGCTTTTCACTTATTGATCGAGAAGTACCCTGTGTTATTCCTTGCTAAAAAGTGTGTCTCATAGTCCAAAAAAACACACTAATATGTTAGACATATTAAAAAAAGTTTAGCTATAAAGCATTGATGAAGATGATGTATTCCCTACTCATACGCATTATCTATGGCATTGAGGGAGAAAGCCAAGTAAAGTGATTTGCTATGTCCTGCAGTTATATAGACCATGAGTGGAGCAGAGGTCAAGCATGCGCTCCTCCACTCCATTCAAGGCCTCATTGAGACATTAGTATTTTTCACATTAAAAAAATGTCAGCAGTGTCATCAGTGTTTGGACAGTGTATCATCATTGTTTGAACAGTGTATCATCAGTGTTTGGACAGTGTATCATCAGTGTTTGGACAGTGTATCAGCAACCCCTGGGAGACTTGAATGCCAAAGGGTGCCACGGCAAACATGGAAATATTCTTGGAATCTTTGGACGTGGTGTACGACAAATCAACTGTCCATCATAAACACCTTCTTCCAAAATCACAAACAGAGACTTTACACATGGACATCACCAAATTGGGCCTATAGGAATCAGATTAACTGCATATGTGTTCAACAAAGATGGAGGTCAACGATCATTACTGTGAAAACAAAGTCAGGAGCTGACTGTGAAATTAATTATGAACTTTTGACAGGAAAGATTAGAGTGTAGCTGTGCAAAAGGACTAGACAACAAGCTGTTTGCAACATCAATTTGACCAATATATCAGAAATATTTTGGAACGGTCTGCACGACCAATTTAAATCTCTGGACACTGATGAAACAAAGCCTGAGAAATTATGGAGACATACAGTCATATGAAAAAGCTTGGGCACCCCTATTAATGTTAACCTTTTTTCTTTATAACAATTTGGGTTTTTGCAACAGCTATTTCAGTTTCATATATCTAATAACTGATGGACTGAGTAATATTTCTGGATTGAAATGAGGTTTATTGTACTAACAGAAAATGTGCAATCCGCATTTAAACAAAATTTGACCGGTGCAAAAGTATGGGCACCCTTATCAATTTCTTGATTTGAACACTCCTAACTACTTTTTACTGACTTACTAAAGCACTAAATTAAATTGGTTTTGTAACCTCATTGAGCCTTGAACTTCATAGGCAGGTGTATCCAATCATGAGAAAAGGTATTTAGGGTGGCCACTTGCAAGTAGTTCTCTTATTTGAATCTCCTATGAAGAGTGGCATCATGGGCTCCTCAAAACAACTCTCAAATGATCTGAAAACAAAGATTATTCAACATAGTTGTTCAGGGGAAGAATACAAAAAGTTGTCTCAGAGATTTAAACTGTCAGTTTCCACTGTGAGGAACATAGCAAGGAAATGGATGAACACAGGTACAGTTCTTGTTAAGCCCAGAAGTGGCAGGCCAAGAAAAATATCAGAAAGGCAGAGAAGAAGAATGGTGAGAACAGTCAAGGACAATCCACAGACCACCTCCAAAGACCTGCAGCATCATCTTGCCTGCAGATGGTGTCAATGTGCATCGGTCAATAATACAGCGCACGTTGCATAAGGAGAAGGTGTATGGGAGAGTGATGCGACAGAAGCCGTTTCTGCAAGCACGCCACAAACAGAGTCACCTGAGGTATGCAAAAACACATTTGGACAAGCCAGTTACATTTTGGAAGAAGTTCCTGTGGACTGATAAAACAAAAATTGAGCTGTTTGGTCATACAAAAAGGCTTTATGCATGGAGGCAAAAAAACACGGCATTCCAAGAAAAGCACTTGCTACCCACAGTAAAATTTGGTGGAGGTTCCATCATGCTTTGGGGCTGTGTGGCCAATGCCGGCACCGGGAATCTTGTTAAAGTTGAGGGTGGCATGGATTCCACTCAGTATCATCAGATTCTTGACAATAATGTGCAAGAATCAGTGAATCAGTGACGAAGTTGAAGTTACGCAGGGGATGGATATTTCAGCAAGACAATGATCCAAAACACCGCTCCAAATCTACTCAGGCATTCATGCAGAGGAACAATTACAATGTTCTGGAATGGCCATCCCAGTCCCCAGACCTGAATATCATTGAAAATCTGTGGGATGATTTGAAGCGTGCTGTCCATGCTCGGCGACCATCAAACTTAACTGAACTGGAATTGTTTTGTAAACAGGAATGGTCAAATATACCTTCAGCTAGGATCCAGGAACTCATTAAAAGCTACAGGAAGCAACTAGAGGCTGTTATTTTTGCAAAAGGAGGATCTACAAAATATTAATGTCACTTTTATGTTGAGGTGCCCATACTTTTTCACCGGTAAAATTTTGTTTAAATGCGGATTGCACATTTTCTGTTAGTACAATAAACCTCATTTCAATCCAGAAATATTACTCAGTCCATCAGTTATTAGATATATGAAACTGAAATAGCTGTTGCAAAAACCCAAATTGTTATAAAGAAAAAAGGTTAACATTAATAGGGGTGCCCAAACGTTTCCATATGACTGTATAAAGACTATTATTACTGAAAAAGCTGGAAAGACAATAAACAAAAGGTAGAATAGACCCCCACAGCCATGGTTAACAGAAGAGAACCTATAGATCATCCAAGAAAGATGAATGTCAAAAGCAATTTTTAGTACTCAGACGATACAACATTGATAGCAACAAGCATAGATGGAATGAAGGACGTATTCTGGAATGTCAAGATGGAAAGCTCAAACATGGGGCTCCTACTCAATGCAAAGAAGACAAAGATATTGATTACTGCTAGGTATGACCTTGAGATGGACGGTGACAAATTGGAAGTTATAAAGGACTTAGCTATGGGCAAATCAACAATGAAATCATTGGACAAGGTCCTCAAATTGAGGAACTTTTCACTGATTACAAAGACACATCATGTACATAGTCTTGAAACAAGACAGAAAAAGAATCAACGCCTTCAAACTGTGGTGGTGAAGAAGGATGCTAGCAATACCATGGATGGCAAGAAGAACAAACCAATTTTGGAGAAAATCAAACCAGATATGCCACTTGAAGCAAGGGTCACCAGCTACACTTTGCCTACTTTGGACACATAATATGAAGAGAGGAGTCAATGGAGGATGACTTTGTGGTTAGAAAAATAGAAGGATCAAGGCAAAGAGGAAGACCAGCAACCCGATGGCTTGATACCATCAAGATAACGGTGGAGAAGACTCTGGTGCACCTATGTAGGCTTGCACAAAATCGATCTACCTACAGAGCATTCATCCATCAAGTCACCAAGATCAGGCTGAAGGCCATTAAAAAAAATAAATGTGTGTATATATATATATATATATATATATATATATATAACAGACCAAAAGTTTGGACACACCTTCTCATTCAAAGAATTTTCTTTATTTTCATGACTCTGAAAATTGTAGATTCACATTAAAGGCATCAAAACTATAAATTAACACATGTGGAATGAAATACTTAACAAAAAATTGTGGAACAACTGAAAATATGTCTTATATTCTAGGTTGTTGAAAGTAGCCACCTTTTGTTTTGATTACTGCTTTGCATATTCTTGGCTTTCTTTTGATGAGCTTCAAGAGGTAGTCACCGGAAATGGTTTTCACTTCACAGCTGTGCCCTCTCACGTTTAATAAGTGGGATTTCTTGCCTTATAAATGGGGTTGGGACCATCAGTTGTGTTGTGCAGAAGTCTGGTGGATACACAGCTGATAGTCCTACTGAATAGACTGTTAGAATTTGTATTATGGCAAGAAAAAAGCAGCTAAGTAAAGAAAAACGAGTGACCATCATTACTTTAAGAAATGAAGGTCAGTCAGTCTGAAAAATAGGGGAAACTTTGAAAGTGTACCCAAGTGTAGTGGCAAAAACCATCAAACGCTACAAAGAAACTGGCTCATATGAGGACCGCCCCAGGTCCTGCGGAGGATAAGTTTATCAGAGTCACCAGCCTCAGAAATCGTAGGTTAACAGCAGCTCAGATAAGAGACCAGGTCAATGCCACACAGAGTTCTAGCAGCAGACACATCTCTAAAACAACTGTTAAGAGAAGACTTTGTGCAGCAGGCCTTCATAGTAAAATAGCTGCTAGGAAACCACTGTTAAGGACAGGCAACAAGCAGAAGAGACTTGTGTGGGCTAAAGAATACAAGGAATAGATATTAGACCAGTGGAAATCTGTGCTCTGGTCTGATGAGTCCAAATTTGAGGTCTTTGGATTCAACCACCGTGTCTTTGTGCGACGCCGAAAAGGTGAACTGATGGACGCTACATGTTTGGTTCCCACCGTGAAGCAGGGAGGAGGAGATGTGATGGTGTGGGGGTGCTTTGCTGGTGACACTGCTGGGGATTTATTCAAAATAGAAGGCATACTGAACCAGAATGGCTACCACAGCATCTTGCAGCGGCATGGTATTCCATCCGGTTTGCGTTTAGTTGGACCATCATTTATTTTTCAACAGGACAATGATCCCAAACACACCTCTAGGCTGTGTAAGGGCTATTTGACTAAGAAGCAGAGTGATGGGGTGCTGCGCAGATGACCTGGCCTCCATAGTCACCAGACCTGAACCCAATCGAGATGGTTTGGGGTGAGCTGGACCGCAGAGTGAAGGCAAAAGGACCAACAAGTGCTAAGCATCTCTGTGAACTCCTTCAAGATTGTTGGAAGACCATTTCCGGTGACTACCTCTTGAAGCTCATCAAGAGAATGCCAAGAGTATGCAAAGCAGTAATCAAAGCAAAATGTTGCTACTTTGAAGAACCTAGAATATAAGACATATTTTCAGTTGTTTCACAATTTTTTGTTAAGTATTTCATTCCACATGTGTTAATTCATAGTTTTGATGCCTTCAATGTGAATCTACAATTTTCAGAGTCATGAAAATAAAGAAAACTCTTTGAATGAGAAGGTGTGTCCAAACTTTTGGTCTGTACTGTGTATATATATATATATATATATATATATATATATAAAATCATCAGCTTCCTGAATTATAATGGGGCTGATGATTTTTATTTATGAGATACATGGGTAGAGCACGTATGTACAACACTTATGTCTGAGTGAGACCCAATGTAGGGCATTGCAGATTCCCCAGATTCAAAGCCCTGGTGTTTGGATTGCTGAGGACCTTACAGCTGGTAATAACTTTTGAGTCTAGGAATAACCCTTTCAGTTTGTGTATTTAACGTTTTGACCAATGATTTTTATCATGTCACTTGCATTTCCTTTTTTTGTTCCAGTGATTTGTAGTCCATTATGAAAAAAAGAGACTAAAGTACATTATAAATGCAAGTAAAATAAATACTTATGTAAAAAACATATATTATGTCTAAACATAAATCAACGATTTATCATAGGGCTGTTTTACCAGATTAATCAAACTGATATACTGTATGTAATGAGTTGACAACATGTAAGTACTTATTTATAGAGATATTTATTTTTTGCCATTCATCATATTTGAAAGTTCCTTAGAGTCTCCAGAAGCAAAATTATACCTAAAAGAAATGTTACAAGACATGGCATAAATTGTTGCCATTCTTTTTTCATAATCTAATGAATACATGTATACAAGCTATAGTGTGGACGGTTTGTATAACGATCTGGTCTTTTGAAGAAGCAATGCTATTCATGAACAGTGTGGATATGGTGCAGGCTCAGTTTCCGAACTTATTCCATACACCCGTCATGACCACAGAATTTTACATAATATATCCGCAAAGGAGTTAGGAGGGATACTTCCTAATGAACTTGGGCATGACAAATCAGCGCCAGCAATAGGATGGTATAAATTTGCATTGCATCACTAGTCACCAGCTCCTGCTTGGTATTATGGTCAACTTGTCGCCCATTCTGCTGAGCACTGTCCAGAGGAGAAGTGGGAACAAAATTATAAAGTTGCAAATTATTGAGCAGATATAACACTTGTCATAATCTTTTACTCTTTTTTGTACATAATTTTTTATGTGGGTGAAAAGATAAATTACCTCCTTTGTGATAAAATGATTGGAGAGCTCACACTTGGTAATGTGTGTATATATAAAGAGGGCAGACATCTTGCCTTCAGCAGCGTCTATGCTGGAAGCTGTGAACATGATCATAGCCATGAGATAAATATGAGGTGGAGTCAGTGATGACCCTCACACCTCATATATTTTCTCATTTATACATATAGGACTTATATTAATAAGTAAATCATTATAACCAAACATCTCTCTTTCACGTCTGACTTCTATAGGTTACAATGAGAAAATTGTTGCATTTTTGCGTCAACCAAACATCTTTGAAATTCTACAGGAGCGTCAGCATGAGCTCTGCCGAAACCATGCACTCAGGTAGGAAATGGGTTTACCTTTTTAATTACAGTTAAAGGCGGTCTTTCATTTTAGACAACTATGGCATATCCATTTCACATCAGCCATTGACAACACAACCATTCTGCTTTAGTGGACACACTATGTTCCATCAGCAGACTAAAGCCCCCATCACATTTAACGACTTACCAGCGATCCCGAAAGCAATGTGACCTGATAGGGATCAGTCGCTGGAAGTCGCTGGTAAGTAGCTGGAAGGTCGCTGGTGAGATATCACACAGTCAGATCTTACCGACGATGCAGTAACGATCAGAGACCTGCATAACAATCTCGACGGGCGTTGGGACTGTGTTAGGAGGTCGTTGGTAGGCATCAAACACAGCGATGCATCCTGCCCAGCAGGACATCGCCTTTGAAGAAAATGGTCCCAACTATTCAGCAACGACTAGCGATCTTACAGCAGGGGCCTGATCGCTGGTAGGTGTCACACATAACGAGATCGCTACTGCGTCACGAAAATGCTGACGCAGCAACGATCTCATTAGCGATCTCGTTAGTGGTCTCGTTGTGTGTGTCGGGGCCTTAAGCCAAAGAAGGAAATGGAGGTCAATAATTACCGTATTTTTCGGACTATAAGATGCACCGGACTATAAGACGCACCCTGGTTTTAGAGGAGGAAAATGGGAAAATAAAACTTTAAGCAAAAAATGTGGTCATGACACACTGATATGGGGCGAGGATCTGCTGCTGACACTGTTCTGGGGGTAATGTCCCCAAATTCTCTACTAAGGTACCCCATCCTGGTAATGATCCTCCTGCCTTGTATATGATCCTGCTATAAACCCCCATCCTGCTCATATACCCCCATCCTGCTCATATACCCCTATCCTGCTCATATACCAGCATCCTTCTCACATTCCCCCATCCTGCTCATATACTCCCATCCTGTTCATATACCCCATCCAGTTCATATACCCCGATCCTATTGATATACCCCCATCCTATTGGTATACCCCCCATCCATCCTGCTCATATTCCCCCATCCATCCTGCTCATATACTCCCATCCTGTTCATATACCCCCATCCTGCCTGCTCATATACTCCCATCCTGCTATATGCCCCCATCGTGCTCATATACCATCCTGGTATATGGCCTGTATCCTATAGCACAGAGAAAAAAATAAACGTTTATACTCACCTTTTCCTCACTCCCTCCAGCACCGATCATCTTCATCTCTGCGCCGCTGACCTGCGTGTGTTGAGCCGTTCCCCTGCTGCATCGCGATGTCTTCCTGTCTGTGCCGATCAGCTGATCAGCACAGATCAGCTGACCGGCACAGACAGGAAGACATCGCGTGCTGCAGGGGGACGGCTCCACACACGGGACGGGTGAGTGCACTGATTCACTGCACCCCGCGCTGATGATGACGCGCGGGGAGCAGTGAATACAGCCGCACATGATCACTGCAGGCTGTAATTGCCAGGGGTGATCATGCGGCCGGCTCTTTGCTATGCACGCGTCCCCGCTCGTCCCCGCTCGTCCTCCCGCCCACCTGTCAGCGCCGGCTTCTGCACTGAGAAATGGGCGGGAGGATAGGCGTGCATATGTAATTAGCGGGCCCACGTGGTCACGAGCAGGCGCTGCTACAGCCTGCTTGTGCCCCCGATGACCCGCAGCACCCTCATTCTCGGCCGCAGCCCTATAGTCAGACCATAAGACGCACCCCCAACTTTCCCCCAACATTTGGGGGAAAAAAAGTGCGTCTTATGGTCCAAAAAATACGGTAAATCACCATAGAAAAAGCAAAACTTGCCAAACTACATCTTTTGCATATATTGAGTTTGCATAACTAAAGTCAATGCATACATCACAACCCATAAATATTAAAGATTTTTATTAGTTTATTTGCATGATTATCAAAAAAGGTTTATACAGAGATTTTATTAATGCTAAGGAACACACATGATTAAAACAAACTCCATAAAAACACACAAGACAAAGTTGGTGCAGTGTGGTTAGTATATTGAAGTCAAGAGAAACTGTTCAGTTCAATACAAATAATTTTTTAGGGATACCAAAAAATCTTACCGGTATCTATAATAGAGTATATGTATATACACATCCAATCACAGGTTAAAGTGTCAGTGCAATATAAAGTGTCAGTGCAATATACTCAAACTTTAGCAATGTATTTCATGAAACAGTTGTATTGGTACAGTGTTCATATACATGACTCCCAAAACCCCAGTTAAAGCGCCAGTGCATTATAAAGTGTCCATGAATCACAGTATACTTGGGGTTTTATAACCTCACTAGTTCATATAGAAAAACCACACCACTCAATGCCACTATAAGGAGATTCAATTGCAGCCATGACACATAAATCCTCCATTAGGGGGCTGATATACATTGGTAATGCTGTAACCTGGGTATGAATATCAGAAAATACTGACCAAAGACCACACTGCCCAGAACCTCGACGCATGTTTCACACTCGCTTTGTCAGGAGGTGCTGGAGCAGTGAGGTGGTCATCTATTTAAACCCTGAAGCCCACCTGTGGTCACTTACGGCGCACACCGCCAGGCGGAAGCCGCGTCACCCGCCCCAGCCAGCATCCCGGAAAAAGCGATGCGCATGCGCGCTAATCGCCTCCTTCATTGGACGCCAGCCAGAGGAGGGAGACAGCCTCCAATATGCAGAGCGCGCACTGATGTCAGGGCAATCTGTCACCATATTAGATAAGGGCACAGGTAATGGCAGATATAAATACTTATTTAAAGGAACGCTGTTTATAAATCAAAAGGGCACATAAATAGCACAATTGATCAAATAAACTATATCTATATGGATACATGGTAAGATGATAACATTTTAGTTTATATAAAAGGGATTACAGTTGAACAATTATCCGCACAGTAGTAAATATACATACATGCAGTAACCCATAAGGAGCTGCTCACAGGCAGCTATATAAATAAGAGATCTCTATATACCCACATAGCCAGACTGTTGTCATAGGCTAAAGCACTAATTTCAGCGTATTCTCTTAATGGGACTTTGTCACCAGATTTTTCCAATATAAACTAAAGTCACCATGTTTAATACTTCTTTCACAGTAGTTTAGCATCTTGTCTATAACCCCTCAACACCCTCTGTATACTCCAAAAATTACCTTTTATAATCCCTTGATATGGCACAATCTGGTTCCATTGGCGGTGGTCTTGCTTGGCACCTCCTTTCTCCCCCACACTCCCCATCCTCCTGTTTGCTTCACATAACACGTCGTACGTCATCTACACCACACCCTCAATCTCACTCATGCAGAGGTGTACTTCACTCTGCATGCTGTGGGCAGAGCGTACTGTAATGCGCATGTGCCGGCTTTACTTCCGGATCTTCGGACCATGGGGATTATAAAATATATTTTTTGGGCTATGCAGAGGGGGCTGGGGGCTCATAGACAGACTGTGTACTGCTGTCAAAGAGGTGGTAAAGGTGGTGGCATTACTTTATAGGGGGGAAAACCTGGTGATAAGTTCCCTTTACAATACATATTTTCAGCAGGCCTTCTATCCTTCTGAAGGCTGGGGCTAGACCACAATATGTCATGCACCAGCTTTTCTCAGACAATTTGTGTAACTAGAAACATTGTTGTCTGCAATTATTTTAGAGCTCTGATTTTGCTGTATTAGAAAAACTGCCAAATTGCATACAAGTCACGTGCAATGGAAAGTGAGTCTACTGCGACTTGCAACCAGTAACAGAAAATCCAACAAATTTAGACTACATACATTTTTGTCGCGTTTTTTGGTGCAGTTTCGTTGTCAGAAAGTTCTGACTTTTGACTTACCAGCAAAGTCTATGAAAATTCAGATTTGCTATGCGCACATTGCGGTTTATTTGTCTGCAGTTTATTTGTCATAAACTTGTGACAAATAAACTGCAGTAAATGCATTCTTTTTGCCTTTTATCCCTGCGTTTCTCAATAGTGATGGGAGGACTCGCAAATCAATCCCCCGCTGACTCGGGGTCAGAGGCGGATTGCTCCTTGGTATCTGGAGCAAACGCTCATACTTACAGAGTCACTGGCGTGGCTGTACGCTCCCGCAGCTTCTCATTCTTCTTCCGGGGCCGCTCATTAGGTTCATGCATATTCACTGCTTCACCCGCGCACTGCCATGTGTGATTTGTTGCTGTCAGACTTGCCTCCACATTGAGTGAACGCATGTCTGGCGTTTACAATCATAGTCACCGGTGGGCGGATCTATATGGTACAGAAAAACAAAGAAATAAAAAAATGAAATTAGGTAGGGTCCCCCCATAATATGATACCCAGCACAGATAAAGCATACGGCTACAAGCTGCAGCCCCAAGTGCACTTATCTTGCCTGTGTATCGAAATAGGAGGAACCGCATGCGTCTTTTTTTTTTAATAATTTAAATAAATAATTTTAAAAACAGCTTGCGGTCCCCCCCAATTTTGATACCCAGCCATCATAAAGCCAGACTGTGGGCTTGTATTCTCAGGCTGGGGAGAACCATTCTTATTGGGCTCCACAGCATAAAAATAGCAGCCTGCAGCCGCCCAGGACTGTTGCATCCATTAGATGTGATAATCCCGGAACTTTACCCGGCTCTTCCCGATTGCCCTTGGCAATCGGGGTAATAAAGAGTTAATGTCATCTCATAGCTGCCACTAAGCCCAAGATGGGAGTAGAGATAAGCAAACCCCGCGCTGATGGCGGCTGGCCCCTTGCCGACACTGCCACTGTTAATGTGCGGTGCCGTGTCCCACTCCCCCGCCAGCCTTTCAACACTGACAATGCCGTGCGGGGCAGCCCAGACCTCCATGCTGTCACTGTTAAAGCACTTTAAGCCAGAGTGCTTCAGGTCACCAGAGGTCATATCGTGGGAACCCGGATATGACCTCCGATGAACTGAGTGACGTCACTGCTGCCAGCCAGGTCCTTCTTGTCAGTGTTTCCCAGAGCTTGGAGAGATCGGACATGTTTTCGGTCTCTCCAGGCTCGGATGTAGCAGAGCCAAGACCGTCATTGGGCCTTGTATGGATTACATCGAACCTGTTTTGGGATTAATAAAGTGGTGAAAGAGGGTGGTTTTGTATTTTATTCCAAATAAAAGAATTTTCTCTGTGGTTGTGTATTTCTTTTTACTTATAGAATTAGTGATGGGGGGTCTCATAGAAGACTTAATAGAAGATCTAATGGATGTGACAATCTTTGGTAGCTACCGGTTACTATTTTTAGGCTGGGGCCTAATAACCATAGGCCTCCCTAGACTGAGAATACCAGCCCCAGCTGTCGGGCTTTATCATGGCTAAGTATCAAAATTGGGGGGACCGCACGTCGTTTTTTTAATTATTTATTTAAATAGTTAAAAAAAAACGCATGCGGTTCCTTTTATTTTGATACACAACCAAGGTGAGCTCAGGGCTGGGAGCTGCACCTTGTAACCATGCACTTCATCTGTGCTGGGTATCAGAATATGGGGGGACCCTACGCCAATTGTTTTATTCATTTATTTTTATACCATGATACTACTGACTCACAGACCGGGCCTGTGATTTGTTGCAGGCAGACCCCGAGTGCAGGCAGGCTGGGGCACGTCTGACCGCAACCAATCACAGACACCAGGCCAGCTGGTGGGCGGGGAAAGCAGGGAAAACTGTGCATATGTGATGAGCGAGCGGCACAGGAAGTGAAGGAGAGGCCGCGAGAGCAGCGTACAGCTGCACGGTAGCAGTGTGACAGCTGTCCCGGTGAATCGGTGAGTGTGAAGTACTTGCTCCTACTCCTTTGTGCCGGATTCCAAATGTAATTTTGGAATCGCGGTGTTCGTGGGAAAACCGAACCGAATGCTGAGTTTTAAATGTAATGCTCGTGTATGCAGGGCCTAAACGAACAAGCCCAGGCTCGTACCAAAACTGAGTTTGGCGAGCCTTTATCGAACAGGTTTATCTCTAGATGGGAGGCGTCTATGAGACCCCCCCTGTCATTAATATCTAAGGGAAAAGAAATAAACACAAAAATCTTTTATTTGAAATAAAATCCAAAGAACACCTTTCACCACTTTAACCCCCAAAACACCCCTGCAGGTCCGACGTAATCTACACGAGGTCCCATGGCGAATTCAGCTCTGCTTACATCTGAATCACAGAGCTCGATTATGGTAGATGACCGCACACTGTAAATTCAGGCAGAGACTGAGCAGTGATGAGCGGTGATGTCACTCAGGTTAGCCACAGCTGGAGGTTTCCACAGTCTTCCACCTGTGACCGCAGGTTACTTGACCTCAGGGGACCTCAGTGAACTCAGGTGAGGTCATTGATCCTGTCACTGCCTCTGACAGGATCTAAGATGTAAAGTTTCTCCTTGTGGAGAGTGTCAAGTAGGCAGAACCTGATTCTTATATTTTGCAGTTAACCAGATACTTTATGCAGACTGTACATGTGCCTCCTGAACTTTAAAATGCCATAGAATATGTTGATGATAAATAAATTAAAAGTTTTCTTACTATTAAAATATGTTATAATGTAACATTAATGTCAAGCTTATTTTTAATTCAGGGAAAAGATACAGTTTATTCGAGCAGAAGGACCCTCAGGATTAGTCCGTCTCTCCGGTGATGCAGATCTTGTTATTCTACTAAGGTAATGTTTCCATTTTACAATGATTTTTGTTTAGTTGTTATTGCATTTTTCAATGTCATTTATTTAATTTATTCTAGAGTTGGTTAACATTTTATAGATTGTGCCATTTATTTTAATGCCAAATTATTATTATTAATATTTATTTATAGAGCACCATTGATTCCATGGTGCTGTACATGAGAAGGGGTTACATACAGAATACATATACAAGTTACAGTAGACAGACTAGTACAGAGGGAAGAGGGCCCTACCCTTGCGAGCTTACATTCTATAGGATTATGGGGAGGAGACAGTAGGTGGGGCGTAGATTGGGCGGCAGCTCCGCACGGTGGTCGGGCGGCGGCAAATCTGAATACTATGCTTTCTACGCTATACTATACTATACTTTACTATACTTTGCCTTCTACAAAATATCGTCAGGAAGCTCAATATTCAACAATAAGGGATTTTGGGGGTGTTTAATACATACACAGATGATGCAGATGACCGTATTTTCGGTCCAAGTGCTATGCATCAAAAAAATCAGATCGCACTTTGACCATTTAGTCAGTGAGGCCGTGCATTTAAGTCTATGGGTCCGTAAAAAAAAATCGGACCGCACTCAGATGGCATCCAAGTATGGTGCAATTTTCATGGATTGTCAAAATGGAGAAACCTTATTCTCCACTGTGAGAATTTAGAAAATACAGTCCTGTGAACCCAGCCTTAATGAAAGTTATTTTTCATTGCACCCAAAATTCTCAAAAACTAGACTTCTTTTGAATTTCCTGAATATGGAATACATAGTATTACATATAATGAAAGATTACACTTTTCATTATGTTACATATTTATTAAATATATTTTGTATTGTATAAATTTAATAGTTTGTTAGTAACTAAGTAATTTTAAAGGAGTATAAGAAATGTAGAAACTTTATAATTTACTTGCTAATACTATCCCAATATGTAGTAGGTTAGTATATAATTAAAAATGTGACAATACACACCCAGCATAGAGACTCAAAGTGTCAGGGACAGATATATACAGGTTAAGGGGTACCCCAGGATACCCTAGGGAGTTTGACCCTGCCTAGCCACGAAGGGTATGACACCCTACGTTTTTGGGCACCCCCGTTCCACGTCGGCTTGCCCTTTTCTTGTCTCTGCTGGTATAGAATAAACTCAATATGTCATTCAAAAGCCAAAACAAAATATAATCGCATTGACTGGAATTGGTGCCATAAAATCAAAAGGAGAATGCATACAAAGGCTACAGCACTCACCCTGCAAGAGTCCTGTAGAAAAGTCACCACAGAGACAGGACTATCAAAAACTGGGTAATGAGATAAATTGATATAATTTACCACTACCATAGCACTTGCACCCAACCCGGTCAGAGGGGAAAGAGTACTGATAAACTTATATCCTTGGCACAACAAATATCAACCAGTCACAAAAAAGGCTAATAAAGCAATTAATTACTTCCTTGTATCGATGCAGGTCTCTCAACTTTGTCTTGCCTCAACGTGTTTCCCCTTCCAATCTAAAGGTTCATTAGGAGGCTGGGGAGAAGGCACAGGGTCCTGGAAACAAATGTTCCATGGCTTTAAGGCTGCTTTCACACTATGTTTTTTTAACATGCGTCATGAACGTTTTTTTGCTGCAAAAGCGGATCCTGCTTTTACAGCAAAAAAACGCATGCAAACGCATGCGTTATTTTGCAGGACCCTGTCACTTTAAGTTTATGGGCGGGCATTGGAGTCATGTGATCGGGAGTGAGGGAAACTGAACGTGAAAGACTGGGAGCCGGTTTCTGACAGTCCTCTGCAAATTCATAAACCCCTTCACAAATCATCTGTTTTTTGTTTTAGCTTTTCTTGCCTTTCTCCCAAGAGCCTTACCTTTTTTATTTTTCCACCAATATAGCCGTATGAAGCTTTGTTTTTTGCGGGAAGAGTTATACTTTTGAATGACACCATTTATTTTGCCGCAATGCTTTTTTGTTTTGTTTTTTAAATTACAATGTTTGCTATATGGTAAAACTGACCTGCCAATTTAATTCCCCAGGTCAGTACGAGTTAGTAGATCTGAAAAATGAATAGCTTCATGCACAAGCCTGTATCAAATGGAAGTCCATAACCTATGGTGTACCAGTATGTCATAGGTCGTGAAGGGGTTAATAAATATGTTAAAAAGAGGGCCCAATACTGATCCCTGTGGTACCCAACTCTTAACCTTGACCTAACTTGAGTGTGTTTCTTTAATAACCACTCTTTATTTCCTGTCGCTGAGCCAGTTGTTTTTCCTGTTACACATTTTTCCACTAGTCCCATTACTCTCATTTTATGTACCAGTCTTTTTTGTGCACTGTATTAAACACCTTGACAAGTCCAGATAGACAACATTCAAGGTATTACCCTAGTCAAGTCTGGAACTTACCTTTTAATAGAAACTGATCAGGCTAGTTTGACAGAACCAGTCCCTCATAGAATTATGTTGACGTTGGGTTATGAGACCATTCTTACTCTTAGAAAACCCTCAATGATTTTCCCCACAATAGAGGTTAAATTTACTGGACTATAATTTCCAGGTTAAGATTTTGTCCCCTTTTTGAATATTGGCACCACATTTGCTGTGTGCAAGTCCTTTGGTATAGACCCTGTTATTATGGAATCCTTGAATATTAGAAATAATAGTTTGTCTACCACAGTGTTTAATAGCTTCAGCACTCTGGGGTGTATGCCATCTAGGCCCAGTGATTTGTCTTCTTTAGTGATTTGAGGCGGCTCCGTACTTTTTGCTGAGTTAAACAGGTGACATTTATTGGAGAATTTCTAATATCTCTGATCATGCCATTTGTCATGTTATTTTTTTGGTTAAATACTATAGAGAAAAAGGCACCATTTCACCCAGAATATTTTTGAGGGGGCCAACACCATCATTTTTATTCTCTTACTGTTTGTTTAGTTGAAGAAAAAGTTGTAATTATTTTTACTTTCTTTGGCAATGAGCCTCCCTGTCTCAGTCATTACTACCTTGATTTGCTTTTTACACAATCTATTTTTTTCTATAAATATTTAATTCCTTCTCACTAGCCTCTTGCTGTCACAAGTAAGGCTGCTACCCAGGGACAGGGGACTACTCTTACCCTGTACGCTAGAGTTCCCTGACTTGCCCTTAAGCCACGGGTACGCTTGAATGTAGCGAGGCGTGACCCTCTGACCTGTCCTTGACTCCCACCCGGACCCTGGTCTACCTGTTCAGCGGGACGCCTCCAGGGGACAACACCAAAAATAAAATAAAAATAACAAAAACTACAATCGCTTCTGCAAACTACTCCTTGTCTGCAGAAGGCTACTAGAACTGGGAAAAGGTACGACCACACACAACTAAACTGAGGAGAGAAAATAACCAGCACTGTGTGAAGGATGCTGGGACCTTTTAAATGCCTAGCCTAATTGGTAACTTATAGCACCTTAGGGAATGCCTCCAAGCAAACTTGCAAAAGAAGCATTAACCCCTCAGATATTAAAAGAAAAAACGTCCGTTTAAATGAGGACGAGTTTCGCTGGAAACATACCAGCGTGACACTTACTTTAATTCTCTAAAGCTCCCTATTTGTAATTTATTGCGCTCCTCTCCATTGAGGTGCAGCCCATCCCTAACGTAGAGTCTGTGGCCAACAGAGAAGTCAGTCCAGTTCTTCAGGAACCCAAAAGTTGTCTTTCTGCTCCAATTCCTGAGCCATTTATCCCCCTAATCTCCCTCCGCCTCTCCTTGTCTTAAGCTTTTGGCCTAATTCTCAAAAATCATCCTTAAGGACCTTCTACCTACCTCTGACTTTGTATTTGCTGCCAATGTGTACAATGACCGCTTGAGCCTCACCAGCCCCTCCCAATATTCTGTCATCTCGCCTGCAATGCGCTGAACTCAAGTGCCATGATGACAACACACTATTCGGGGATACCTGTCTTTGTTCTGTTTATTTAATAATGCGGTCGCCCACTACCAGTACCTGTCTGGCCTGCCCTCCCATTTCCCCACTTACTGGAGCAGACACTCTTCAAGCTTTCAGAAGTTGTGTCTTGCTGCAGTAGTGCTACTCCTGTACTAACACCACCTCATTTGGCAACTTAGCAAACTTGTTGAGGTGCTCAGATCAGGCCTAGCCTCCTTGACACTCTTCCCTCTACCCCGCCTTCTAACTGTGTTTCAGAGTCCTAAATTAGGTTAGATTACATGACTGCCCCCTTACATTACACTAATCCTGCAGTATCAGCAAATGTAATATTACTGACATCAGGAGAATGTCCTGAAGTGGGAGGACTGTTAGGAAGTAAAAGCTCTTTGGAAGGGTATGTGCGCACATTAAGTATTTGGTGCAGAAATTTCTGCAACATTTCTAAATCTCTTAGCAGAAATAATGCAGTGTAAAATATGTGTGTTTTTGCTGGGATTTTTGTGTGTGTTTTGGCAGATTTTTTCCCCACTTAGTAGGCCACGTGTACACATTCAGCATTTGGTGAGTTTTTCACTTCAGTATGTGTAAGCCAAAACCAGGACTGCAACAATCAAAGGAAAAGTATAGTAGACGAACATCACCACGCCTGCATTTTCTACCCTCTTCTATGTTTTTCTTACAAATGCTGAGGTAATAAAATGACCAAATACTCAAGGTGTTCATGTGGCCATATGGAGGAATTCTGCAGCAAAAACACTGAAAGAATTGAGGTAGTAATGGAAGATACTATAACAGCTTTTAAAAAAGGGCTGGATGATTTCCTCAGTGCACAAAACATTGTTGGTTATAAATGACTTAATGACCAAATGCAGAACTGGTGGAGGAAGGTTGAACTAGATGGACCTAGGCCTTTTTTCAACCTAAGTAACTATGTATCTATGTGCTGCAAATTTATATTTGCACCAAATCTTCAGGTCAAAAATAAGCAACGTCTCCATGAGACTTCAGGGTTCTCATTGACTTTGCTTTCATCAGGAAATCCTTAAGGTTTTGTGACAAATCTGTGCAAAAAAAAAAGGTGACAAAACCACGTGTGCACAGGCAACAGTGTGTTTTGTGTCGGGAAAACTCCTTTAATGCTATTAGTATAGTTGTTGATATACTACCCATATTTTTTCGAAAAATAAGACACTGTCTTACACTTTCTTTTGCCCCAAAAAAGCGCTAGGGCTTATTTTCAGGTAGGTCTTATTTTTGGGGAAACACGGTTGGGGGTAAATTTACCCCCTCTCGCCACAAAAAAAAGCAGACCCCCCTTCCCAGGAGAATCATACTTACCAGACCCCGGACGTCTGCTGCGTATCTCCAAGGTCCTCCTGCGATCTTCGGGGATGCTCCCAGCAGGTATGCTCCACAGCGGTCCTGCACTGCTTCTGGCCAACAGTCACATACATCAGATCGCACACACACACATCAGGTCACACACACAATCACAGATCAGATCGCACACACACACTCACTCACCACATCGGCAATACCGTTTGCTTGAGGTCAGCATGGATAGATGGGATGCAGTGTAGTGGAGCGCAAGGACCTGCGGTGGAATGCATCGATGTGTTCCACCACAGGTCCTCAATGCAATCCACCGCACTACGTCCCAGGTCAGAAGCAATGGGTACCGCTGGATTTGGTAAGTGTGTGTGTATGCACGATCTGATGTGTGATTGTGTATATTATCAGATTGTGTGCTCGATCTGATGTGTGTGGGGGTGAGATTTAATGTGTGTACAATCTGATAGTGTGGGTGTGCGATCTGATGTGTGTGTGGGTGTGTGATCTGATGTATGTGGGTGTTCGATGTGATGTGTGTGAATGTGAGTTCCACTGCAGGTCTTCCTGTTCTTCATCTGGTGAGTATGATGGCGGGGTCTTTTGTCTTCTTTCTTCTCTCTTTTGGGGGTGTCTGCTTTCTATAATGAAGTGTTCTGCAGTATTCTTTTATTTGTTTAGCTGCATAGACACTTAATTATTGAACCATGACTAGGGTTTATTTTCGGGGTAGGGCTTATATTGAAGCCTTATACCAAAAATGCTGAAAATTCCTGTTATGGCTTATTTTTTATTATTTCTTTAGGATTCTTGATAAAAATGTGATTAAAAATAGTCCCTGTCTTTATGGAAATGTTCATAAGGGGTAGAATTGCCAAAAAGTTTCTGCAGTGAAAATCTAGAGCCAACTAGCCACTAGTGTTCGAAGGCTTCAAATCTCCAGACTTACATTGCAGTTGTATACTGTGTTTATTTATAACAGGGAAAAGGGAAACATAAAATGAGGTGTAGCAAGCATTGAAATTACTTATTGTACAAATTTTGACATTTTAGATATAATTTGAAAGGTAAAATTCAACAAAAAAAAACCAAAAAAATATACAACTCCAGGATTCCTAGCAACTATTACTATGCCAAAGAAACATACTGCAAATATAAGACAAAATTTACAAACAGTAAGAAAATTCAAACAACTAATATATGTAGAGAAACCCCCCAAGAGAATAACATCAAAGGTCGTAGACTTAAGGGTTGGGTTAAATTTAAGAGACCACAGATACCACCTCTCAGCATATCTAGAAAGGTTACCTTCCTTCAGGACTATGTTGTATTCATAGATGTTGTGTAAGGAAACCCTATCTATAACTTCTTGTACTGAGGGGACATTGCAGTTGTAAAAGTCAGCACAAATATCAAGACTTGGTGCAGATTTTGATATTTATGCTGAAGAAATGTGGCAGATTTTACTCCTTGTGTTTAAAAGTCTGTGATCAAATGCACATTTGTTTCTATGCAAGTATGATGGATAGTTTTTATGTCATTTTTTTCAGATTTCTCTACAATAAAATTTACCACATTTAATAGTTTAAAATAGTTTTTATTTTTATTTTCCCTAAACCAGCCTTTTTGAAGAAGAAATAATGTCCTATGTTCCACCACATGCCTTACTTCATCCCAGCTATTGCCAGTCTCCCCGTGGATCCCCAGTATCTTCTCCACAGAATTCGCCTGGTACAGTATATTCTATTAATATTGTGATGTGTTATACAATAAGGAAGAGGGAAAGTAGTTGTCCTGCAGTTTTATATATTATATTCCCAAAATAAAAAATATCAATGTAGAAGTTATGAAGCAGCATTTTTTTCTTAGTCAATAAAAAAGTTGAATAGTTGTCCCTTTGTACACACAACAGATTGTAGATCTTCATGAGTTCATGTGAGGGTGTAGTATTGTGGAGGCACTAGAAACAATGTGATACCCAGAGAGGTGAGAATGTGATACCCAGGAGAGATGGGTATGTGATACCCAGGAGAGGTTGGAATGTGATACTCAGGAGAGGTGGGAATGTGATACCCAGGAGAGGTGGGTATGTGATACCCAGGAGAGGTGGGAATGTGATACCCAGGAGAGGTGGGTATGTGATACCCAGGAGAGGTGGGTATGTGATACCCAGGAGAGGTGGGAATGTGATACCCAGGAGAGGTGGGTATGTGATACCCAGGAGAGGTGAGAATGTGATACCCAGGAGAGGTGACTTTGCCGCCTTGCAAAAGCTGTCACTAGGTGACTAGGACATTCCTTGCTGGCTACCAGTATTGTACTCATGGAATGTCTGAGTCAATATCTGGACTAAAGAAAAAAAGTGTGTAGTCCTTCCTTTTAAAGAAAAAAGATGAATAAAAAAGATATGTAGATATTTACTCTATAACCTCATAAAGAATTTATAAAATCATTGTTTTCAGTTTCTCTTTAAAAGAGGACAATAGATTAAAGGGGTTTTCCTCTCAAATAATGGCATATGACATCTCTAAGGTAAGCCATCAATTTATATCTAGTGAAAGTACCATTTGGTACCATTGCCGATCCCAAGACTGAAGGTGACAAAGTTGTCCTATTACTGCCTCCCCTTTATCATTTTATCCTGTTAAAACAATTTATCAGCAGGATTTCACCCCCAAAGTCTTATATGCGCATGTAGCCCTTTCCAGCAATACCGTTATATAGCCAGTCCAATATTCTGTTACTGACAAATCAGCGTTTGAATTGATATGTAAATGCCTATTATATATCTGAAACCTCTGTCACTCCAGCTCTACTCCTCACCCAGCACCGCCTCCTCCTGCTTGACTAACAGCTCTGCCTCAAGTCCCACAGCGTAGAGGCTGTCAGTGAAGCAGGAGGTGGTGCTGGGTGGGGAATAGAACTGGAGTGACAGAGGTTTCAGATCTACAACAGTTGTTTGCTTATCAATTCAAACACTGATTTGTCAGTAACAGTATAATGGACTGGCCATGTAACGGTATTGTTAGATTTTTTTTTTTTTTTAAAAGTTACATGTGCATATAAATAATTTTAAAGGTCAAATCCTGCTGACAGATCCTCTGTAAAGGCCAAGATTTAGGACCAAATTACAACTGTACTTTTTTTTCCTGCTACTCTTTGAGAATCATGGATTAATTATGGATAAAGTAAGCGATCTAATTCCAGGTACCCAGCGTGCCAATGCCAGAGCACCAGCACCTTATAAAAGAGACTTTGAAGCAAAGTTACGAAATTTCTATCGCAAGCTAGAAACTAAAGGATATGGTCAAGGTCCTGGAAAATTAAAGTGAGATTTTTGTATTTTCTTATTAGAAATATTTTTTTAGTACATGCTAAATCTACACAGATTTCGGTAGATTGTGAACAAGTATTTTATGTATATGTTTAGTTCAATCTGTGTTAATTTGTTAATATAATCTGCTTTTAATAGATAATCTGTGCTCAGGTATTAATTTACTACTGTAGTACATTAATAAGTTTCTCTGGAAACTTCATTATGTGTGTGGTGTAAAAAGGTGTTTATTCTAATCTTCTTGACAGCCAGCAATTATCACTAATTAGACAAGGTTCCCACTCATTAAGCTGAGATTTAGAACAGGACATGATCCACTGTAGAAGACTGCCATTGAGGTCTGACCAGTGACTGTGTATTCGGAAAATTACTTACTCAATTCGACTTTTGATGATAAACATTTTTTTTCTTAAAAACAGAATAGTATCTTTTTCCTCATGTCAGACTCAGCACGTATCATATAAAAAGGAAAAAAAAATACTAATAAAATATTACCGTTTTTACTCTGGGCACTGAGCCTGACTAAAAGGCTAAAATCTCTGGTTCTGTAGATACAGTTTTTCAGCAGTCATCTCTGCATGGGAAAGTCTACAATGAAAGGTAACTACTCTAGTGTTCATGTAAAGACACAGACATCCGGCACAGCAATAATGTCATGAACTGTCAATAATTATAAGAGGTCAGTCAATATACCGAAATAAGAAAAGACTCCACTTTCTTATGTAAATAATTATATTTTTATGAGATCAAATCAAAAATACATAAAAAAGTAAAAAAAGTTACGTTTTACAGCCTAGAGTGGACAGCCTTATTAACATGAAGGGATATAACAAAATATGCCAAAAATATATATACAAATTGTCTCTCCAGTAAAGGAGACAAACTCTAGCACAGCGCCACCTATTGGAAGTAGCGATCCTAAAAGTCACAAGTGGATTTTCAACAATCCTTTGCAATATGACTCAGGATATATAAGCCAGATCAGAATCCCAATTTGCAGACACGGTGTTTCGGGGTGCTTGCCCCTCGTCAGTGCAAAGTATGGGGGTGTCTGATCTTGCTCATGAGAAAGCTATGTGGGGACCACGGGGGAACACTATTCTCCTTAAGGAGACTTTGCAAGCCAGTCTGGCTGCCAGGTAAGGGGACTTATAGCTGCAATGCCCCTCTGGGAAATATTCAAATTGTCTCTCCAGTAAAGGAGACAAACCCTAGCACAGCGCCACCTATTGGAAGTAGCGATCCTAAAAGTCACAAGTGGATTTTCAACAATCCTTTGCAATATGACTCAGGATATATAAGCCAGATCAGAATCCCAATTTGCAGACACGGTGTTTCGGGGTGCTTGCCCCTCGTCAGTGCAAAGTATGGGGGTGTCTGATCTTGCTCATGAGAAAGCTATGTGGGGACCACGGGGGAACACTATTCTCCTTAAGGAGACTTTGCAAGCCAGTCTGGCTGCCAGGTAAGGGGACTTATAGCTGCAATGCCCCTCTGGGAAATATTCAAATTGTCTCTCCAGTAAAGGAGACAAACTCTAGCACAGCGCCACCTATTGGAAGTAGCGATCCTAAAAGTCACAAGTGGATTTTCAACAATCCTTTGCAATATGACTCAGGATATATAAGCCAGATCAGAATCCCAATTTGCAGACACGGTGTTTCGGGGTGCTTGCCCCTCGTCAGTGCAAAGTATGGGGGTGTCTGATCTTGCTCATGAGAAAGCTATGTGGGGACCACGGGGAAACACTATTCTCCTTAAGGAGACTTTGCAAGCCAGTCTGGCTGCCAGGTAAGGGGACTTATAGCTGCAATGCCCCTCTGGGAAATATTCAAATTGTCTCTCCAGTAAAGGAGACAAACTCTAGCACAGCGCCACCTATTGGAAGTAGCGATCCTAAAAGTCACAAGTGGATTTTCAACAATCCTTTGCAATATGACTCAGGATATATAAGCCAGATCAGAATCCCAATTTGCAGACACGGTGTTTCGGGGTGCTTGCCCCTCGTCAGTGCAAAGTATGGGGGTGTCTGATCTTGCTCATGAGAAAGCTATGTGGGGACCACGGGGGAACACTATTCTCCTTAAGGAGACTTTGCAAGCCAGTCTGGCTGCCAGGTAAGGGGACTTATAGCTGCAATGCCCCTCTGGGAAATATTCAAATTGTCTCTCCAGTAAAGGAGACAAACTCTAGCACAGCGCCACCTATTGGAAGTAGCGATCCTAAAAGTCACAAGTGGATTTTCAACAATCCTTTGCAATATGACTCAGGATATATAAGCCAGATCAGAATCCCAATTTGCAGACACGGTGTTTCGGGGTGCTTGCCCCTCGTCAGGGCAAAGTATGGGGGTGTCTGATCTTGCTCATGAGAAAGCTATGTGGGGACCACGGGGGAACACTATTCTCCTTAAGGAGACTTTGCAAGCCAGTCTGGCTGCCAGGTAAGGGGACTTATAGCTGCAATGCCCCTCTGGGAAATATTCAAATTGTCTCTCCAGTAAAGGAGACAAACTCTAGCACAGCGCCACCTATTGGAAGTAGCGATCCTAAAAGTCACAAGTGGATTTTCAACAATCCTTTGCAATATGACTCAGGATATATAAGCCAGATCAGAATCCCAATTTGCAGACACGGTGTTTCGGGGTGCTTGCCCCTCGTCAGTGCAAAGTATGGGGGTGTCTGATCTTGCTCATGAGAAAGCTATGTGGGGACCACGGGGGAACAGTATTCTCCTTAAGGAGACTTTGCAAGCCAGTCTGGCTGCCAGGTAAGGGGACTTATAGCTGCAATGCCCCTCTGGGAAATATTCAAATTGTCTCTCCAGTAAAGGAGACAAACTCTAGCACAGCGCCACCTATTGGAAGTAGCGATCCTAAAAGTCACAAGTGGATTTTCAACAATCCTTTGCAATATGACTCAGGATATATAAGCCAGATCAGAATCCCAATTTGCAGACACGGTGTTTCGGGGTGCTTGCCCCTCGTCAGTGCAAAGTATGGGGGTGTCTGATCTTGCTCATGAGAAAGCTATGTGGGGACCACGGGGGAACAGTATTCTCCTTAAGGAGACTTTGCAAGCCAGTCTGGCTGCCAGGTAAGGGGACTTATAGCTGCAATGCCCCTCTGGGAAATATTCAAATTGTCTCTCCAGTAAAGGAGACAAACTCTAGCACAGCGCCACCTATTGGAAGTAGCGATCCTAAAAGTCACAAGTGGATTTTCAACAATCCTTTGCAATATGACTCAGGATATATAAGCCAGATCAGAATCCCAATTTGCAGACACGGTGTTTCGGGGTGCTTGCCCCTCGTCAGTGCAAAGTATGGGGGTGTCTGATCTTGCTCATGAGAAAGCTATGTGGGGACCACGGGGGAACAGTATTCTCCTTAAGGAGACTTTGCAAGCCAGTCTGGCTGCCAGGTAAGGGGACTTATAGCTGCAATGCCCCTCTGGGAAATATTCAAATTGTCTCTCCAGTAAAGGAGACAAACTCTAGCACAGCGCCACCTATTGGAAGTAGCGATCCTAAAAGTCACAAGTGGATTTTCAACAATCCTTTGCAATATGACTCAGGATATATAAGCCAGATCAGAATCCCAATTTGCAGACACGGTGTTTCGGGGTGCTTGCCCCTCGTCAGTGCAAAGTATGGGGGTGTCTGATCTTGCTCATGAGAAAGCTATGTGGGGACCACGGGGGAACAGTATTCTCCTTAAGGAGACTTTGCAAGCCAGTCTGGCTGCCAGGTAAGGGGACTTATAGCTGCAATGCCCCTCTGGGAAATATTCAAATTGTCTCTCCAGTAAAGGAGACAAACTCTAGCACAGCGCCACCTATTGGAAGTAGCGATCCTAAAAGTCACAAGTGGATTTTCAACAATCCTTTGCAATATGACTCAGGATATATAAGCCAGATCAGAATCCCAATTTGCAGACACGGTGTTTCGGGGTGCTTGCCCCTCGTCAGTGCAAAGTATGGGGGTGTCTGATCTTGCTCATGAGAAAGCTATGTGGGGACCACGGGGGAACACTATTCTCCTTAAGGAGACTTTGCAAGCCAGTCTGGCTGCCAGGTAAGGGGATTTATAGCTGCAATGCCCCTCTGGGAAATATTCAAATTGTCTCTCCAGTAAAGGAGACAAACTCTAGCACAGCGCCACCTATTGGAAGTAGCGATCCTAAAAGTCACAAGTGGATTTTCAACAATCCTTTGCAATATGACTCAGGATATATAAGCCAGATCAGAATCCCAATTTGCAGACACGGTGTTTCGGGGTGCTTGCCCCTCGTCAGTGCAAAGTATGGGGGTGTCTGATCTTGCTCATGAGAAAGCTATGTGGGGACCACGGGGGAACACTATTCTCCTTAAGGAGACTTTGCAAGCCAGTCTGGCTGCCAGGTAAGGGGACTTATAGCTGCAATGCCCCTCTGGGAAATATTCAAATTGTCTCTCCAGTAAAGGAGACAAACTCTAGCACAGCGCCACCTATTGGAAGTAGCGATCCTAAAAGTCACAAGTGGATTTTCAACAATCCTTTGCAATATGACTCAGGATATATAAGCCAGATCAGAATCCCAATTTGCAGACACGGTGTTTCGGGGTGCTTGCCCCTCGTCAGTGCAAAGTATGGGGGTGTCTGATCTTGCTCATGAGAAAGCTATGTGGGGACCACGGGGGAACAGTATTCTCCTTAAGGAGACTTTGCAAGCCAGTCTGGCTGCCAGGTAAGGGGACTTATAGCTGCAATGCCCCTCTGGGAAATATTCAAATTGTCTCTCCAGTAAAGGAGACAAACTCTAGCACAGCGCCACCTATTGGAAGTAGCGATCCTAAAAGTCACAAGTGGATTTTCAACAATCCTTTGCAATATGACTCAGGATATATAAGCCAGATCAGAATCCCAATTTGCAGACACGGTGTTTCGGGGTGCTTGCCCCTCGTCAGTGCAAAGTATGGGGGTGTCTGATCTTGCTCATGAGAAAGCTATGTGGGGACCACGGGGGAACACTATTCTCCTTAAGGAGACTTTGCAAGCCAGTCTGGCTGCCAGGTAAGGGGACTTATAGCTGCAATGCCCCTCTGGGAAATATTCAAATTGTCTCTCCAGTAAAGGAGACAAACTCTAGCACAGCGCCACCTATTGGAAGTAGCGATCCTAAAAGTCACAAGTGGATTTTCAACAATCCTTTGCAATATGACTCAGGATATATAAGCCAGATCAGAATCCCAATTTGCAGACACGGTGTTTCGGGGTGCTTGCCCCTCGTCAGTGCAAAGTATGGGGGTGTCTGATCTTGCTCATGAGAAAGCTATGTGGGGACCACGGGGGAACACTATTCTCCTTAAGGAGACTTTGCAAGCCAGTCTGGCTGCCAGGTAAGGGGACTTATAGCTGCAATGCCCCTCTGGGAAATATTCAAATTGTCTCTCCAGTAAAGGAGACAAACTCTAGCACAGCACCACCTATTGGAAGTAGCGATCCTAAAAGTCACAAGTGGATTTTCAACAATCCTTTGCAATATGACTCAGGATATATAAGCCAGATCAGAATCCCAATTTGCAGACACGGTGTTTCGGGGTGCTTGCCCCTCGTCAGTGCAAAGTATGGGGGTGTCTGATCTTGCTCATGAGAAAGCTATGTGGGGACCACGGGGGAACAGTATTCTCCTTAAGGAGACTTTGCAAGCCAGTCTGGCTGCCAGGTAAGGGGACTTATAGCTGCAATGCCCCTCTGGGAAATATTCAAATTGTCTCTCCAGTAAAGGAGACAAACTCTAGCACAGCGCCACCTATTGAAAGTAGCGATCCTAAAAGTCACAAGTGGATTTTCAACAATCCTTTGCAATATGACTCAGGATATATAAGCCAGATCAGAATCCCAATTTGCAGACACGGTGTTTCGGGGTGCTTGCCCCTCGTCAGTGCAAAGTATGGGGGTGTCTGATCTTGCTCATGAGAAAGCTATGTGGGGACCACGGGGGAACAGTATTCTCCTTAAGGAGACTTTGCAAGCCAGTCTGGCTGCCAGGTAAGGGGACTTATAGCTGCAATGCCCCTCTGGGAAATATTCAAATTGTCTCTCCAGTAAAGGAGACAAACTCTAGCACAGCGCCACCTATTGGAAGTAGCGATCCTAAAAGTCACAAGTGGATTTTCAACAATCCTTTGCAATATGACTCAGGATATATAAGCCAGATCAGAATCCCAATTTGCAGACACGGTGTTTCGGGGTGCTTGCCCCTCGTCAGTGCAAAGTATGGGGGTGTCTGATCTTGCTCATGAGAAAGCTATGTGGGGACCACGGGGGAACACTATTCTCCTTAAGGAGACTTTGCAAGCCAGTCTGGCTGCCAGGTAAGGGGATTTATAGCTGCAATGCCCCTCTGGGAAATATTCAAATTGTCTCTCCAGTAAAGGAGACAAACTCTAGCACAGCGCCACCTATTGGAAGTAGCGATCCTAAAAGTCACAAGTGGATTTTCAACAATCCTTTGCAATATGACTCAGGATATATAAGCCAGATCAGAATCCCAATTTGCAGACACGGTGTTTCGGGGTGCTTGCCCCTCGTCAGTGCAAAGTATGGGGGTGTCTGATCTTGCTCATGAGAAAGCTATGTGGGGACCACGGGGGAACACTATTCTCCTTAAGGAGACTTTGCAAGCCAGTCTGGCTGCCAGGTAAGGGGACTTATAGCTGCAATGCCCCTCTGGGAAATATTCAAATTGTCTCTCCAGTAAAGGAGACAAACTCTAGCACAGCGCCACCTATTGGAAGTAGCGATCCTAAAAGTCACAAGTGGATTTTCAACAATCCTTTGCAATATGACTCAGGATATATAAGCCAGATCAGAATCCCAATTTGCAGACACGGTGTTTCGGGGTGCTTGCCCCTCGTCAGTGCAAAGTATGGGGGTGTCTGATCTTGCTCATGAGAAAGCTATGTGGGGACCACGGGGGAACAGTATTCTCCTTAAGGAGACTTTGCAAGCCAGTCTGGCTGCCAGGTAAGGGGACTTATAGCTGCAATGCCCCTCTGGGAAATATTCAAATTGTCTCTCCAGTAAAGGAGACAAACTCTAGCACAGCGCCACCTATTGGAAGTAGCGATCCTAAAAGTCACAAGTGGATTTTCAACAATCCTTTGCAATATGACTCAGGATATATAAGCCAGATCAGAATCCCAATTTGCAGACACGGTGTTTCGGGGTGCTTGCCCCTCGTCAGTGCAAAGTATGGGGGTGTCTGATCTTGCTCATGAGAAAGCTATGTGGGGACCACGGGGGAACACTATTCTCCTTAAGGAGACTTTGCAAGCCAGTCTGGCTGCCAGGTAAGGGGACTTATAGCTGCAATGCCCCTCTGGGAAATATTCAAATTGTCTCTCCAGTAAAGGAGACAAACTCTAGCACAGCGCCACCTATTGGAAGTAGCGATCCTAAAAGTCACAAGTGGATTTTCAACAATCCTTTGCAATATGACTCAGGATATATAAGCCAGATCAGAATCCCAATTTGCAGACACGGTGTTTCGGGGTGCTTGCCCCTCGTCAGTGCAAAGTATGGGGGTGTCTGATCTTGCTCATGAGAAAGCTATGTGGGGACCACGGGGGAACACTATTCTCCTTAAGGAGACTTTGCAAGCCAGTCTGGCTGCCAGGTAAGGGGACTTATAGCTGCAATGCCCCTCTGGGAAATATTCAAATTGTCTCTCCAGTAAAGGAGACAAACTCTAGCACAGCGCCACCTATTGGAAGTAGCGATCCTAAAAGTCACAAGTGGATTTTCAACAATCCTTTGCAATATGACTCAGGATATATAAGCCAGATCAGAATCCCAATTTGCAGACACGGTGTTTCGGGGTGCTTGCCCCTCGTCAGTGCAAAGTATGGGGGTGTCTGATCTTGCTCATGAGAAAGCTATGTGGGGACCACGGGGGAACAGTATTCTCCTTAAGGAGACTTTGCAAGCCAGTCTGGCTGCCAGGTAAGGGGACTTATAGCTGCAATGCCCCTCTGGGAAATATTCAAATTGTCTCTCCAGTAAAGGAGACAAACTCTAGCACAGCGCCACCTATTGAAAGTAGCGATCCTAAAAGTCACAAGTGGATTTTCAACAATCCTTTGCAATATGACTCAGGATATATAAGCCAGATCAGAATCCCAATTTGCAGACACGGTGTTTCGGGGTGCTTGCCCCTCGTCAGTGCAAAGTATGGGGGTGTCTGATCTTGCTCATGAGAAAGCTATGTGGGGACCACGGGGGAACAGTATTCTCCTTAAGGAGACTTTGCAAGCCAGTCTGGCTGCCAGGTAAGGGGACTTATAGCTGCAATGCCCCTCTGGGAAATATTCAAATTGTCTCTCCAGTAAAGGAGACAAACTCTAGCACAGCGCCACCTATTGGAAGTAGCGATCCTAAAAGTCACAAGTGGATTTTCAACAATCCTTTGCAATATGACTCAGGATATATAAGCCAGATCAGAATCCCAATTTGCAGACACGGTGTTTCGGGGTGCTTGCCCCTCGTCAGTGCAAAGTATGGGGGTGTCTGATCTTGCTCATGAGAAAGCTATGTGGGGACCACGGGGGAACACTATTCTCCTTAAGGAGACTTTGCAAGCCAGTCTGGCTGCCAGGTAAGGGGACTTATAGCTGCAATGCCCCTCTGGGAAATATTCAAATTGTCTCTCCAGTAAAGGAGACAAACTCTAGCACAGCGCCACCTATTGGAAGTAGCGATCCTAAAAGTCACAAGTGGATTTTCAACAATCCTTTGCAATATGACTCAGGATATATAAGCCAGATCAGAATCCCAATTTGCAGACACGGTGTTTCGGGGTGCTTGCCCCTCGTCAGTGCAAAGTATGGGGGTGTCTGATCTTGCTCATGAGAAAGCTATGTGGGGACCACGGGGGAACACTATTCTCCTTAAGGAGACTTTGCAAGCCAGTCTGGCTGCCAGGTAAGGGGACTTATAGCTGCAATGCCCCTCTGGGAAATATTCAAATTGTCTCTCCAGTAAAGGAGACAAACTCTAGCACAGCGCCACCTATTGGAAGTAGCGATCCTAAAAGTCACAAGTGGATTTTCAACAATCCTTTGCAATATGACTCAGGATATATAAGCCAGATCAGAATCCCAATTTGCAGACACGGTGTTTCGGGGTGCTTGCCCCTCGTCAGTGCAAAGTATGGGGGTGTCTGATCTTGCTCATGAGAAAGCTATGTGGGGACCACGGGGGAACAGTATTCTCCTTAAGGAGACTTTGCAAGCCAGTCTGGCTGCCAGGTAAGGGGACTTATAGCTGCAATGCCCCTCTGGGAAATATTCAAATTGTCTCTCCAGTAAAGGAGACAAACTCTAGCACAGCGCCACCTATTGGAAGTAGCGATCCTAAAAGTCACAAGTGGATTTTCAACAATCCTTTGCAATATGACTCAGGATATATAAGCCAGATCAGAATCCCAATTTGCAGACACGGTGTTTCGGGGTGCTTGCCCCTCGTCAGTGCAAAGTATGGGGGTGTCTGATCTTGCTCATGAGAAAGCTATGTGGGGACCACGGGGGAACAGTATTCTCCTTAAGGAGACTTTGCAAGCCAGTCTGGCTGCCAGGTAAGGGGACTTATAGCTGCAATGCCCCTCTGGGAAATATTCAAATTGTCTCTCCAGTACAGGAGACAAACTCTAGCACAGCGCCACCTATTGGAAGTAGCGATCCTAAAAGTCACAAGTGGATTTTCAACAATCCTTTGCAATATGACTCAGGATATATAAGCCAGATCAGAATCCCAATTTGCAGACACGGTGTTTCGGGGTGCTTGCCCCTCGTCAGTGCAAAGTATGGGGGTGTCTGATCTTGCTCATGAGAAAGCTATGTGGGGACCACGGGGGAACAGTATTCTCCTTAAGGAGACTTTGCAAGCCAGTCTGGCTGCCAGGTAAGGGGACTTATAGCTGCAATGCCCCTCTGGGAAATATTCAAATTGTCTCTCCAGTAAAGGAGACAAACTCTAGCACAGCGCCACCTATTGGAAGTAGCGATCCTAAAAGTCACAAGTGGATTTTCAACAATCCTTTGCAATATGACTCAGGATATATAAGCCAGATCAGAATCCCAATTTGCAGACACGGTGTTTCGGGGTGCTTGCCCCTCGTCAGTGCAAAGTATGGGGGTGTCTGATCTTGCTCATGAGAAAGCTATGTGGGGACCACGGGGGAACAGTATTCTCCTTAAGGAGACTTTGCAAGCCAGTCTGGCTGCCAGGTAAGGGGACTTATAGCTGCAATGCCCCTCTGGGAAATATTCAAATTGTCTCTCCAGTAAAGGAGACAAACTCTAGCACAGCGCCACCTATTGGAAGTAGCGATCCTAAAAGTCACAAGTGGATTTTCAACAATCCTTTGCAATATGACTCAGGATATATAAGCCAGATCAGAATCCCAATTTGCAGACACGGTGTTTCGGGGTGCTTGCCCCTCGTCAGTGCAAAGTATGGGGGTGTCTGATCTTGCTCATGAGAAAGCTATGTGGGGACCACGGGGGAACACTATTCTCCTTAAGGAGACTTTGCAAGCCAGTCTGGCTGCCAGGTAAGGGGACTTATAGCTGCAATGCCCCTCTGGGAAATATTCAAATTGTCTCTCCAGTAAAGGAGACAAACTCTAGCACAGCGCCACCTATTGGAAGTAGCGATCCTAAAAGTCACAAGTGGATTTTCAACAATCCTTTGCAATATGACTCAGGATATATAAGCCAGATCAGAATCCCAATTTGCAGACACGGTGTTTCGGGGTGCTTGCCCCTCGTCAGTGCAAAGTATGGGGGTGTCTGATCTTGCTCATGAGAAAGCTATGTGGGGACCACGGGGGAACAGTATTCTCCTTAAGGAGACTTTGCAAGCCAGTCTGGCTGCCAGGTAAGGGGACTTATAGCTGCAATGCCCCTCTGGGAAATATTCAAATTGTCTCTCCAGTAAAGGAGACAAACTCTAGCACAGCGCCACCTATTGGAAGTAGCGATCCTAAAAGTCACAAGTGGATTTTCAACAATCCTTTGCAATATGACTCAGGATATATAAGCCAGATCAGAATCCCAATTTGCAGACACGGTGTTTCGGGGTGCTTGCCCCTCGTCAGTGCAAAGTATGGGGGTGTCTGATCTTGCTCATGAGAAAGCTATGTGGGGACCACGGGGGAACACTATTCTCCTTAAGGAGACTTTGCAAGCCAGTCTGGCTGCCAGGTAAGGGGACTTATAGCTGCAATGCCCCTCTGGGAAATATTCAAATTGTCTCTCCAGTAAAGGAGACAAACTCTAGCACAGCGCCACCTATTGGAAGTAGCGATCCTAAAAGTCACAAGTGGATTTTCAACAATCCTTTGCAATATGACTCAGGATATATAAGCCAGATCAGAATCCCAATTTGCAGACACGGTGTTTCGGGGTGCTTGCCCCTCGTCAGTGCAAAGTATGGGGGTGTCTGATCTTGCTCATGAGAAAGCTATGTGGATATATATATATATATAGAAATTTAGCTTACTCCACTTATATAACCAAACCTTTGCAGCATAAAAATATATGAAATGGTAAACTGGAGTCTGGCTCCCCCTAGTGGGGTTTACAAAACAGTGCAGAACAAGTCTGAAATTTAAGTATACGGGTAAACTCACACGATCGCTCCATTTTTGCGGTCCGCAAAAAATGGATCCGTTTTTCAACATAGGCATTCGTTTGACAATCGCATCCGTTCGTATACTGTCCGTTTTCCATCTGTGTGCCTTCCATTTTTTATGGAAGGAGGGTTTGTGCCATAAATGTACCTAGGATCCATTACATACAGTCAAAAGCTAGAAAGATAGATAGCTAAATAGATAGATAGATCAGAAAGACATATATAATGTCCCAATTCCCAGCATTTTGTAAGCTTGCACCCTTTAGTGCCTTTCATGTGGCACTAAAGGGTGTTTAGCCTTGTTTTTGGCTCCAAATTAAATATTATCCCCCAAAAAACAAAGTTGGGTTCCCCCTATCTTTTGTAGCTAGCTAAGGTGAAGCAGACATCTGTAGCCTGCAGGCCACAGCTGGCAGCTTCACCTTGGCTGATAATCCAAAACAGAGGGCACCCCACACTGTTATTTTAAATTATATAAATAATTTAAAACAAAAAATATGAGGTCCCTCGCAAATTGGATCACCAGCCAAGGTAAAATGCACAGCTTCTCAGACTGAGGAGTCCCATGATTATTGGACCCTCCCCAGCCTAAACATAGCAAGCCGCAGCCACCCCAGAAGTGGTGCATTCATTAGATGCGCCAATCCTTGTGCTTCGCATTGGCCCTTCCGGTTGCCCTTGTGCAGTGGCAAACGGGGTAATAAATTGGGTTGGTGTCAAGTGTGAATTGCCAGTTGACATCTAGCCCTGGTGTTAGTCATGGGTTGGTGTCTACCAGATACCCCCCATTACTAATCCAATTGTTGAACAAAGAATAATAAATTTTATTTGTACAAACACGCCCTTGACTACATCCCTCATTCACTAATTTATTACAATATTTTTTTAATAAAGTGTCTGACGTAATCCGTAGTGACATCCCATGAAGATTCCCAAATGCGAACCTGAAAGACAGCAAAAGAGAAAATTATTAAAGAACTAAAGAGAAGAGGCACCTTCATTCTCCAATTTATTACCCTGCAAAATCCCTCATCCGGGCCCGGCATAATCCAATAAGGGGGTCCCACGACGATCTATACCCAGTGTCCCAGTCAGTGAAGACTGGAATGTTCCCCATTGCCTGGGAGAGCAGTGCAATGTTCTGAGAAAACTTCATGAAGTCAGCCCAGGTCACAGCAGGGGCTCACACAGCAGTGTGTGAGTTGCCACGGGACTAATGATTGCTGACATCAAGAGGTTAGCTCAGTTCATTACCTGTGGTGATGAACTCCGCTGAACTCATGACGTCAGCGCTTGTCACTGAGTTCCATGACCGCCCATGTTCTTATATCAAGTATCGCGGGCTGCCTGTGGCTGTGACAATTGGTGACATCGTGAGCTCCTGCGATACTTGATGTGAGAAGTCAGTGACGAGCGCTGACGTCATGGGCCGCCTGCGATACTTCGCATGAGAACGCCGCGGTCATGAAACTCAATGATGAGCGGTGAAATCACGAGATTAGCGGAGTTCATCACCACAGGTAAGGAACTGAGCTAACCTTAAGATGTCAGCGCTCGTCATCCTCGCAGCTGCTCACACACTGCTGTGTGAGCCCCTGCAGTGAGCTGGGCTGGGCAGGGGAATGGGACATTATATATACGGAAGCCACACGGAAGTGCTTCCGCGTGCCAATGCGTTTTTACACAAAACATATAGAAAAAGATGGTCCTGTCAGTTGGTCCACAAAAAAACCTGGAAAGGAACAAAAAGAACGGGACGGTCGTGTGAATGAGCACTAAGTGTCACTGAACCAGGGGGAACAGTTTTACTATATTAGCATTATGGGTATTTGGATCATATGAACATAGATTAACTAAGAGCGATCCTCAATCAATGCATAAATAATAGAAACATTGTACAAGTGTGTTACCACCCAGTTGTTACCATCTAGAGACCCCCAATGTACGTTTCACTTAGTCTTCCTAACTTTTATATTATTTATACATTGTCATTGGGGATTGCTCTTAGTTTATATATTTTCATATGATCCAAATACCCATAATGGTAATATAGTAACACTATTCCTCCTGGTTCAGTGAGATTTATACTTGCATTTCAGACCACTAGGGGGAGGAAGACTCAAGTTTACTGTTTAATATATATTTACACTGCACAGATTTCGTCATATAAGTGGAGTAACACAAACTCTTTTTCTAGATTTCTTTTGGACATACTGTATTTTGTTATGTCCCTTCATGACTGTTAATAAGGTTATCCATTGGAGTTCCAGTCTGAAAAACCTAACCTTTTTAACTTATTTTTAGAAATGTATTTTTAATTGTGGCTTGATGGTTTTGTGGCCAAGTTTCAGCAAAGCTACATGTGGAACAGTTTTTGGCTTGAACTTGTCCAATCTGTGTGCCTCTCCGAAGAGGTTGGATTCACACAGGATGATGTTTTATGCTGTTGCATGCAAAATTTTAGAGCAACATTAGATAAATGTCTATATCTTAGTTCTGTAACAGTTTACATTGGGTTTCTTGTTTATAATATTGCAGATTAATAATACGAAGAGATCACTTATTAGAAGACGCCTTCAACCAAATCATGGGGTATTCAAGAAAAGATCTTCAAAGAAATAAGCTTTATGTTACTTTTGTGGGGGAAGAGGGGTAAGTGCTATACGCCAAGTAAATGTATATGTCCATGTATATGACCGTATTCCATGTCTGCAATATGGTGCTCATGGCCTTCTAATGGACATACTGTCCCACAGTCCAGTCTGCCAATGAATTTCTGTGGATTCATTTATTTCTATAGAATCCACAAAAATATTATGGCCAACTCCCTCTCATGATTGCACAAGCATAGGGCCATATTATGACCAAATCACTGTTGACTTTCAACTTTAAAGTGTTCCCATAATATTTCACGGCCATTTTACAGGAAGCATTTATTAGTCGGTATAAAAGGTTGCCTTTAGATGAGCGCAGCACATGCTATACTCTTCTATGATGATCTGAAGCGTGTTCTAATACACTGTGGGAGGTTCAGTTGTGGTGTCGTAATACTGGTTGGAAATATTACCTGTATTATGCTCATCTGCATGTGTCCTCCGTCTAAGAATTCTGAGATTTACTAACCTACAAATTACCTTTCCTAATAAACTTATTTTTCTCAATGAAGGGTGTTCTCAAGTTGTCTCTTGAGCAGCTCACAGTTCTCCTGATTTCTCAAGGGGTGGGCACTCCTACTCGAGTGACAGTTCTGATCAGTAGCAGAGCTATAGTATTAGAAGAACTTGTGCCAAGCTTTATATTTCTACTATAGCTATATTCAGCTATATTTGGATTTTTCTGGAGTGGCTATTGCTACCACAATATTTGCATATAGCAATAATAATGCATTTGAACTACTTAGCTCTGAACAGTGAGAGCTGAACTGCTGTGGAATTAGCCAATGGTGGGAGATGGCAATTTTGCAAGATTTATAATAGCAGCTTGTCAGGAGGCGAGAGCCAGGGGTAATCAAGTGAGCAGCTAACTGATGTGTAGAAATTAATAGGCTGGAGTGAGATGGCTGGGATGTTAGGAGTTAACTCCCCTCCTAGAATGTAACTATTCCTCACAATTGGCTAGACAGATTGGCCGAGCTTCATGGAAAAATGCTGTACATTTTAAAAGATAAAAGCTCTCATAGTACGAGAATGACAGCAGATACAAAAAGTAACTCAATTGCAACCTTGCTTATTTTAATTTTGCCTAAGTAAATCAATTTAATAACCTGAAAATACCCCATTAAGTGTAATAGCAATTTCCCAGGCTGAATATTAGTTATGAAAACCCACTATCTGATTGGTCTTAATTCTTCGCTCCCACAGCTTACACACTAGTAACACTCATTTGTAGGCTACATCACAAGGACATCTTACATCCAGCCATCTTCACCAGAAGCCTCCATTATCAGTAAAGATATTTTACTGTGTTGTTTGAAAGCTAAGTCTGTATATTATTAAATAAAACAACTATATCCATGTACTTTCTTCTTCCAATAAAGGTTGGATTATAGTGGACCATCCAGGGAATTTTTCTTCCTTGTTTCTAGAGAGCTATTTAATCCATATTACGGATTATTTGAGTATTCTGCCAATGACACTTACACAGTGCAAATAAGTCCAATGTCTGCATTTGTCGACAATCATCATGAATGGTAAGTTTTATTATTGTTTATTCCAGTATGAAAACAGTAGAGGACCTTTCTCAATATTGTGTTAGGATGCATGAATGTACTACAGTGTGCATCAAACCTATCTATAGAGTAACTGGTCCCGTATGGGGTATGCCTTTGGATTGCCAGTGTAAAAATATGCTTGGCTCATCAATGCAACCATGGACAAGGAGACTACTTTAGGTTGAAATATTTTCTCCTATGGCTATCACTAAAATATATTATCATGTCTTAAAGACTACATTCACACATGGACCCGTAGAGTTAATTAGATCTATTACATATATGAAAATCATGGATCCAAGAGTGAGATCCGTGACAGCCAGAGCAGGTGATATTCTGATCCTTGTTTGGTCATAGAAGTCTATTGGGATCCGTGACACATGGATCATAGTATCATAGTATCATAGTTTTTAAGGTTGAAGGGAGACTCTAAGTCCATCTAGTTCAACCTGTAGCCTAACATGTTGATCCAGAGGAAGGCAAAAAAACCCCAATGTGGCAAACAAGTTCCAATGGGGAAAAAATTTCCTTCCTGACTCCACATCCGGCAATCAGACTAGTTCCCTGGATCAATACCCTGTCATAAAATCTAATATACATAACTGGTAATATTACATTTTTCAAGAAAGGCGTCCAGGCTCTGCTTAAATGTTAGTAGTGAATCACTCATTACAACATCATGTGGCAGAGAGTTCCATAGTCTCACTGCTCGTACAGTAAAGAATCCTCGTCTGTGATTATGATTAAACCTTCTTTCCTCAAGACGTAGTGGATGCCCCCGTGTTCCAGTCGCAGGCCTTGGTGTAAAAAGATCTTTGGAAAGGTCTCTGTACTGTCCCCTCATATATTTATACATTGTGATTAGATCCCCCCTAAGCCTTCGTTTTTCCAAACTAAATAACCCCAAGTTTAATAACCTGTCTTGGTATTGCAGCCCACCCATTCCTCTAATAATCTTGGTGGCTCTTCTCTGAACCCTCTCCAGTTCAGCTATGTCCTTCTTATATATCGGTGACCAGAATTGTACACAGTATTCTAAGTGTGGTCGCACTAGTGACTTGTACAGAGGTAGAACTATATTTTTTTCATGAACACTTATACCTCTTTTAATACATCCCATTATTTTATTAGCCCTGGCAGCAGCTGCCTGACACTGTCCACTAAAGTGAAGTTTACCATCCACCAATACACCCAAGTCTTTTTCTGTGTCTGTTTTACCCAGTGTTCTACGATTAAGTACATAATCATAAATGTTATTTCCTCTACCCAAGTGCATGACCTTACATTTATCTACATTAAACTTCAATTGCCACTTCTCAGCCCAATCCTCCAATTTACATAAATCTCCCTGTAATATAAAATTATCCTCCTCTGTATTGATTACCCTGCAGAGTTTAGTATCATCTGCAAATATTGAAATTCTACTCCGCATGCCCCCAACAAGGTCATTTATAAATATGTTGAAAAGAAGTGGGCCCAATACTGACCCCTGTGGTACCCCACTATGAACTGAGACCCAGTCCGAGTACGTACCATTAATAACCACCCTTTGTTTCCTATCACTTAGCCAGTTTTTAACCCAGTTACACATATTTTCCCCTATCCCCATTATTCTCATTTTATGTACCAACCTTTTGTGTGGCACCGTATCAAAAGCTTTTGAAAAGTCCATATACACAACATCCACTGCATTTCCCTGGTCCAGACTTGAACTTACCTCTTCATAGAAGCTGATCAAATTAGTTTGACAGGATCGATCCCTCATAAACCCATGTTGATACTCTGTCATAAGGTTATTTTTCTTGAGATACTCCAATATAGCATCTCTCAAGAAACCCTCAAGGATTTTACCAACCGTAGAGGTTAAACTTACCGGCCTATAATTTCCCGGCTCAGTTTTTGTCCCCTTTTTGAATATTGGCACCACATTTGCTATGCGCCAGTCTTGCGGTACCGACCCTGTTATTAAGGAATCTGAGAAGATTAAAAATAATGGTCTATCTATCACAGAACTCAATTCCTGTAGTACTCTGGGGTGTATGCCATCCGGGCCCGGAGATTTGTCAACCTTAGTGATTTCGAGGCGGCGGCGTACTTCCTGCTGGGTTAAGCAGGTAATATTCAAGGGTGAATTTATGGTATCACTGGTCATGTCATCTGCCATGGCATTTTCTTGTATAAAAACCGTAGAAAAAAAGTCATTCAGCAGGTTGGCTTTACCCTCATCCCCTTCCACCATTTCACCAAGACTATTTTTAAGGGGGCCAACACTATCGCTTTTCAGTTTTTTACTGTTTATGTAGTTAAAGAATATTTTAGGATTATTTTTACTTTCTCTCGCAATGAGTCTCTCTGTCTCAAACTTAGCTAACTTAATTTGCTTTTTACATATTTTATTTAATTTTCTATAATTATATAATGCCTCATCACTACCTACCCTCTTTAATTCTTTTAAGGCTTTCTGTTTTTCTTTTATTGCTTCCCTTACAGCTCTATTTAGCCATAGGGGTTTCCTCCTATTTCTAGCATGTTTGTTCCCATAGGGTATATTTTCTGCACAAGCCCTATTCAGGATGCTCATAAAAGTCTCCCATTTGCTTTGTGTACTTCTATTACTTAGTACATCATCCCAGTTTATTGCACTAAGATCATCTCTCAACCGTTTAAAATTTGCTTTCCTGAAGTTTAGTGTCCTTGTAGCCCCTCTACTAGACATCTTACTAAAGAATACATGAAAACTTATTATTTTGTGATCACTATTCCCCAAGTAACCCCCAACTTGTATATTTGATATGCGGTCTGGCCTATTGGTTAGTACAAGGTCTAGTAGTGCTCCCCCTCTTGTGGGGTCCTGTACCATTTGTGAAAGGTAATTATCTTTCATTGTTATCAAAAATCTATTTCCTTTGCTGGAACTGCAAGTTTCTGTTCCCCAATGCAGGGATGCAGATTGGAAGATTAGCTTTCATGTCTCACAGATCTGTTGTTTAGTGATTAATGTGGAAACAAACATGTGACCTTAGAGGGGTATTTTTGGGGGCTTGGAAACCAACACGCACAGAGGACAAAAAAGGATGAAAAAAACAGCTGCAACTATGATAGCTGCAAAACAACCTGTCAATTTCTCACTGATGGTAAAATTCCCACGTATATGTAAATGTAGCCTTATTCCAGTATGAAAAGAAAAGACACAGATGCAATTTTTTACAACATTCCTGACATCAAATATCCCATTATTATCATTCTGTCCAATTCTATTTTTCTAGATGCTAAACGAAATACAAGGGGTTTAATGAGAGAAGGAGCTTTCATTGCAAGGATTGCCCTTAGCAGTCTGCTTTAGCAAGCCAAGGTTTGAGGGGGCCATCTTGTTCCTGCTCACAGTTTAGAGCTTTGTTAGCTCAATTGGTAATCAACAAAAATCTGTAATGTGCATTGAGGGCACGTTGGTGTTCCAGATATGTATTAACAATCTTTGTGTTTCACTGCAGACAGGGCAGAGGGGATGGCTCCTGCTGCAGCTAGCTATCTGATAAGCAGGCATAAAATAGTTAGAAGGAGGAGGGTGAAAATAGGTAGCTCTTGGAACAAAATTAGAAGATTTTTTTTATGCCTTTTATACGTTTAGTGTTCATCTCACATAGCCTAGGTACCTTATTACTGTATTTTGTTTTACCCCTTAACCCCCGGGCAATTTTCCGTTTTTTTTTGCTCCCCTACTTTTGAGAGCCATAACTTTTTTTATTTTTCCGTCAATCTTGCCATATCAGGGCTTGTTTTTTGCAGGATGAGTTGTATTTTAAATGAAACCATACGTTTTACCATATAGTGTACTGGAAAACTGCAAAGAAATTCTAAGTCCTGAAAAATTGCAAAAAAGTGGGATTGCACAAATGTTTTAGGGATATTTTGTTCACCGTGTTTACTATATGTCTCGGTTTGATGCCTCAGGTCGGTACGAGTTCATAGACACAAAACATATATAAGTTTACTTTCATCTAAGGGGTTAAAAAACATTCAGAAGTTTGTCCAAAAAAAATGGCGCACTTTTTGCGTCATTTTCTGTGACTCGTAGCGTTCTCATTTTTTGGGATCTGGGGCTCAGTGATGGCTTATTTTTTGCATCTTGAGCTGACATTTTTAATGGTACCATATTTGCGCAGATGCTACTTTTTGATCACCTGTTATTGCATTTTGTGCAAATGTTATGACAACCAAAAAACATAATTTTTACGTTTGTAATGTTTTTGCCGATACACCGTGTACCGATCAGATTTATTGATTTTATATTTTGATAGAGCAGGCATTTCTGAATGCGACAATACCAAATGTGTGTATATTTATTATTTTTTTAACCCTTTAATTTTAAAGGCGGGATTTAAACTTTTAGGTTTTTTATTTTATTTTTAATTTTTTAAAACTTTTTTTTATTTTACTAATCCCCCTAAGGGGCTATAAGGATCAGCTGTCTAATCGCTCATTCATTTCTCTTTATTAGAGCTGCACAGCTCAGATCATGAGAAATGATTGTCTTCTGTAACAGCCAGTTCTCTGCCAACTGAAACAGGAAGTGAGTGATAATAGCACAAGAGTCAGCACATGACCCTGTGCTACAATGGCAACATGTCCAGTGGTCTGACGAAACTAAAATTGAACTGTTTGGCCATAATGACCATCGATACATTTGGAGGAAAAAGGGAGAAGCTTTGAAGTCTAAGAACACCATCCCAACGGTGAAACACGGGGGTGGCACCATCATGTTGTGGGGTTGTTTTGCTGCAGGAGGGACTGGTGCACTTCACAAAATAGATGGCATCATGAGGAAAGAAGATTATGTGGTAATACTGAAGCATCATCTCAAGACATCAGCCAAGAACTTAAAGCTTGGGCGGAAATGGGTCTTTCAAATGGACAATGACCGAAGCATACTGCCACACTGGTTACAAAGTGACTTAAGGATAACAAAGTCAATATTTTGAAGTGGCCATCACAAAGCTCTGATCTCCATCCTATTGAAAATGTATGAGCAAAGCTGAAAAGGCATGTGCAAGCAATGGGACCTACAAACATGGCTCAGCCACACCAATTCTGTGAGGAGGAATGGGCCCAAATTCCTACTGACTATTGGGAGACGCTTGTGGAAGGAGATCCAAAACATTTGGCCCAAGGCATACAGTTTAAGGGCAATGGTACCAAATACTAATGAAATGTATTTAAACTTTTTAATTTGCAGAAAGTAATAAAAATGCCTTAAAACATTCTCTCTCATTGTTTTGTCATTTGGCAAATATAAATAATTTTGGTAATCCTAATTGACCTAAAACGGAAAAGGTTTATTCTGATTTCATGTCAGATAGTGAGAAAAACATGCAGATGTGTCTTTTAGATGGTGTATGTTAACTTCTTGTTTCAACTGTAATTTCATGCAAAACTTGTTATATGAACCGGATGAGTTCTGAAGTGGCCAGCTGGATCTAAATTCCATCGAATACCTATGGAAAGATCTTAAAATCGCTATTGGGAAAAGGCACCCTTGAAATATGAGAGACCTGGAGCAGTTTGCATATTAGGAGTGGTCCAAAATTCCAGTAGCTTGTTGATGGTTATAGGAAGCGATTGATTGCAGTTGTTTATTCCAACGGGTGTGCAACCAAATATTAAGTTGAGGGTGCCAACAATTTTATCCATCCCATTTTTTAAAGTTTGGTATTAAATTATGTGCAATTTTCCTTTTTTTTCCTCAGTTTTTTTGAGGGTTTTTCTACCACACACAAAGCAAAAAAATACGAGTAGAACAAAACGTGTAATTGCAATAACTTTCTGTGAGAAATATTTTAGTTTATGGAACATTTTCAAGGGTGCCATCAGTTTTGGCTATGACTGTATAGAGAGAATTTGACATCTAAAAGAACTTTGCTATAAGCAATAGAAAGGTTTTATTTTAGGGTCTCAAGAATGGATGAGGAAGATGAAGATTAGTTTTGCCCTAACAAAATATTTGTTAGTCTAAATGGCCAATTAGTTTTTTGTAAGGTCAGTCAGAAATCTGAGTGTAATCCCAGATTTAGATAGGTTTCCCTTTTTTCATGAAGCAGTTCAGTTGTGTAATATTTTCTCCTATAATGAACACTTAAAACATGTTTTTGTTCCAGGTTTCGATTCAGTGGTCGAATCCTGGGTCTTGCTCTTATACATCAGTACTTATTAGATGCTTTCTTTACACGTCCATTTTATAAAGCCCTTCTTCGAATGTAAGTTTACTATAAGTTTCTCTGATTACTGTGTTGTTTTATTGTGTACAAATGGTAACATTTGGAAAATAACTTTCAATTTCTATTACATATGTAATGATGACATGAAAGTAACGTGCTGTTCATTTTCCACCATGAGAAAAAAAAAATAAAGAAAACAATTTGTAGAAGACCTGCTGGCCTGAGAAACATCAGATATCAATGCTAAGGAGGTCGTCAGGCGAAAGACATTGTGCACCTCTTTTCTTTGGTTTTACAACTTTTTTTTAATATTTTTTTTCCCTATTTTTTTGCCAATTTAAAATTTTAATTGCTTCACACCAAAGAATGTTATTTTAGATCTCTACATGACAGAAAACCGTCTTTTCCTGTGTACTGTAGATTTTTCCATCATGACTAAATTCAGAGAAGTTTTACCAAAAGCAAAAACACTAATTATTATTTTACTATATTATCAAAATATTAAGGTTCTCTAACCTCTTAAGGGGGCTTTACATGCTACAATATCGTTAATGTTTTATCGTCGGGGTCACGTCGTTAGTGACGCACATCCGGCGTCATTAACAATATCGCAGCTTGTAACACTTACCAGCGACCTTAAACATCCTCCAAAATGGTGAAAATCGTTCACCATGGAGAGGTCGTCCTAAAACCAAAAAATGTTAATGGTTGTTTATAGATGTTGTTTCTCGTTCCTGCGGCAGCACACATCGCTATGTGTGACACCTCAGGAGCGAGGAACCTCACCTTACCTGCGTCCCGCCTGCAATGAGGAAGGAAGAGGGTGGGCGGGATGTTCGTCCCGCTCATCTCCTCCCCCCCGCTTTGATTGGCCAGTCGCTTAGTGACGTCGCCGTGACGCCAAACGCACCTCCCCATTGAGGGAGGGAGTGTTCGGCAGTCACAGCGACGACGCCAACCAAAGTGAGTAAGTGACGCTGCTGTAGCGATAATGTTCGCTGCAGCAGCGATCACACGATATCGCATGCACGACGGGGGTGGGTGCTTTTCCGTACGATATCGCTAGCAATTGCTAGAAATATCGGAGTGTGTAAAGCCTGCTTTACCCCTGCATGCATCCCACCTTTCTCCAAATTTTTGTTGTTGAACACACTATATAATGATGGCTGCAGAGCAGAATAAAACTCTCTCGGTAGGTGAGAGGAGAGTCTGTAATAGACCTTCATATAAGCATATTTTAGGTGTGCACCATCCTGAGAAAGCAGGAACTCAAGAGGCGGGGAGCGGTGTGAATCTGCATTACTTTGTTTTCAGTGATCCAACATTATATTTATTGTTAATTTTAGATTTTGGCCATGTTAGTCATATCATTTATATACCTGTCCTTTATAAATTTGCAGACTTTGTGATTTGAGTGACTTAGAATATCTTGATGAAGAATTCCATCAGAGTCTACAATGGATGAAAGATAATGATATCCATGATATTCTGGACCTTACCTTCACAGTCAATGAAGAAGTATTTGGCCAGGTAAAAAAAAACCTTGAAACACACTTTGTAGAGTAGAATGTAAGATATACAATATATTCAAGTACATCTCAATACATTAGAATCAAAAATTTAATTTATTCCAGTAATTCAATACAAAAAGGAAATGCATATATTAAATAGAGTCATTACAAACAGAGTGATCTATTTCAAGTGTTTATTTCTGTTAATGTTGATGATTATGGCTTACAGTCAATGAAAACCCAAAAGTCATTATCTCAGAAATTAGAATAATTACCACAGAATACCTGCAAAGGCTTCTTAAGCATTTAAAATGGTCCCTTAGTGTTTTTCAGTAGGCTACACAATCATTGCTAAGACTGCTGACTTGACAGATGTCCAGAAGGCAGTCATTGACACACTCCACAAGAAGGTTAAGCCACAAAAGGTCATTGCCAAAGAAGCTGGCTGTTCACAGAGTGCTGTATGCAAGCATATTAATGGAAAGTTGAGTGGAAGGCAAAAGTGTAGTTGAAAAAGGTGCACAAGCAAACGGGATAACCACAGCCTTGACAGGATTGTTAGGAAAAGGCCATTTAAAAATTTTGGGGAGATTAACAAGGAGTGGGATGCTGCTGGAGTCAGTGATTCAAGAGCCACAACACAGGTAAGGACATAAGCTACAACTCCTTGTGTCAAGCCACTCATGACCAATAGACAATGCCATAAGCGTTTTACCTAAGCCAAGGAGAAAAAGAACTGGAATGTTGCTCAGTGGTCCAAGGTGAAAGTACATTTTGAATTTCATTTGGAAATTTAGGTCCCAGAGTCTGGAGGAAAAGTGGAGAGGCACACAACCCAAGCTGCTTGAGGTGTAGTGTGAAGTTTCCACAATCAGTGATGGTTTGGGGAGCCATGTCATTTGCTGATGTAGGTCCGCTGTCTTTTATCAAGACCAAACTCAGCGCAGCCGTCTATCAGGAAATTTTAAAGCACTTCATGCTTCTTTCTGCCGACAAGCTTTTTGGAGATGGAAATTTAATTTTCCAGCAGGACACCTGTCCACACGGCCAGAAGTCGCAATACCTGGTTTAATAACCACAGTATCACGTTGCTTGATAGGCCAGCAAACTTGCCTGACCTAAACTCCATTGAGAATCAATGGGGTATTGTTAAGAGGAACATGAGACACCAGACCCAACATTGCAGACAAGCTGAAGGCTGCTAACAAAGCAACCTGGGCTTTCATAACACCTCAGCAGTGCCACAGGCTGATCGCCTACATGCCATGGCGTCTTGATGCAGTAATTCATGCAAAAGGAGCCCCGGCCAAGTATTGAGTGCGAAGGACGTATTTATCAAGCCACATGCAAGGTTACCCTGGAAAAACTGTTGCTTCCTTCTGCTCAGTCATTGTTCCCCAACTCTGAGGATTGGTTTTTCCAGCAGGGCAATGCGCCAGAGAGCTAGGTCAATCAATGTGTGGATGAAAGACCACCACATCAAAATCCTGTCATGGCCAGCCCAATCTACAGACCTGAACCCCATTGAAAACCTCTGGAATGTAATCAAGAGGAAGATGGATAGTCAGAAGCCATCAAACAAAGAAAAACTGCTTACATTCTTGCACCAGGAGTGGCATAAGGTCACCCAAAAGCAGTGTGAAAGACTGGTGGAAAGAACATTATTAGTATTGTTGTTTCTAAATGATTATGAACTTGTTTTCTTTGCATTATTTGAGGTCTGAAAGCAATGCATTTTTTGTTATTTTGACCATTTCTCATTTTCACAAAATAAATACAAAATGTATTGCTTGGAAATTCGGAGACATGTCAGTAGTTTATAGAATAAAAGAAAAATTTACATTTCACTCAAAAATATACCTATAAAGAGAAAAATTAGAAAAACCTGACAATTTTGCAGTTTTTGCCACAGCTGTGTGTATATATATATATATATATATATATATATATATATATATATATATATATATATATATATATTTAATGTCTGTGTGTGTCTGTGTGTGTATATGACTACCATTGATGGATTCAATAATGGAAACTTCATGGTCTCCATTACAGTCAGTGGGGTTCGTCTGGCATTGTTTGTGTCTGTCTTGTGACAGATCTGCATAATTATAATCTTTTTCTCATAACAATATGTGATAAAACTTTTTTTTCAAGATTACAGAACGTGAGCTCAAACCAGGGGGTGCTAACATAGCGGTGACTGAGAAAAATAAAAAGGAATACATCGAAAAAATGGTAAAATGGAGAATAGAAAGAGGAGTTGTACAGCAGACAGAAAGCCTTGTGCGTGGCTTTTATGAGGTAAATGAATTTATTTTAATATTTTAGCCAAAGTACTTTTAGTAGTAGAGTACAGAGCCCTCAGCCAACATTCATTATATCAATGTTGGAACATTTGGGCCCCACAAAGCAGTAAAAATAGGTATCTCAATTCCCCGCTCATACTCACTGCATGTTCGGGTGACCAATCAAAAAACGCCAGTTCAGCTCAGATGATGTAATCCTAATTACAGCTGCATCACCTACTTTTATAAATGCTCTCTGTGTTAAGCGGGCTTTACACGCTACGTGTTAGGACCAGGAGGACGGGTAGGCCCAGGAGGTGGATCCACTGGACTGAGCACCTCACGGAAGGCAAGGTGCCCGGTAGTCGGAGCACTACGGGTAGCAGGGCAGTCCGTTCAGAGGAGTGGAGTGAAGAAGTCCCTGGGACCACGGAGTCTCTGAAGGTAGTCCGGGTGACGGAGCTCAGGTTCGGAGGCCGAGATGATGTCAGGCAGAGTCCGGAACCAGCGGAGCGAGGAGGTCGGTCATCACACGGATCCAAGGATCGGAGATGGTAGGGACTGACGAGATGGCGGACAGTCACCGTTCGGGGTTCTGGAATCGTCAGGACCGGTTGGCGAGACAGGAGCGACTCTACAAGAGAGATAGGTAAGAACGGGGACAAGGCACAGGGAGACCTGACTCCTAGCTTAGCAAACACGAAGAACAGGCCCCGCCCACTTGGAAAGGAACCCCCTATATACCCTGTGCCTGCATCTTCAATATCCTGTTGGAGGACGCTGGCCCTTTAAGAAAAGGTCAATGACCGCGCACGCGCCCTAATGCGCATGCGCGAGGCCCGGGTGCCAGAAGCCAGAGCAGGATGCGGTGTACAGGAGGCAGGAGTGGCGGGCTGGCTCAGGCTAGCAGACGGGCGCCGGGACTGGGGACTGGGTTGCCTGGAGGACGCAGGTGAGGGAGCATGGAGGCTGAGGACCGGGGGACCGGGGAGCATGGCACGGGAGCGGGGAAGCGTGGTTCGGGAGCGGGGAAGCGTGGCAGAGGAGCCGGGGAGCGTGGCAGGGGAGCCGGGGAGCGTGACAGGGGAGCCGGGGAGCGTGGCACGAGCACCGGGGAGCGTGACACTACGATATATCTAACGAGATGTCGGCGGGGTCACGTCGTAAGTGACGCACATTCGGCATCGTTAGTGATATCGTACCGTGTGACAGCTATGAACGAGCAGAAAAACTCACTTTCTCGTTCATCGTTGACACGTCGCTCATTTTCTAAAAATCGAACGTCCTGTTGTTCATCGTACCCGGGGCAGCACACATCGCTCCGTGTAACACCCCGGGAACGATGAACTGCAGCTTACCTGCGGCCGCCGGCAATGCTGAAGGAAGGAGGTGGGCGGGATGTTTACATCACGCTCATCTCCACCCCTCTGCTTCTATTGGCCGGTCGCTGTGTGACGTTGCTGTGACGCCGAACGTCCCTCCCCCTTCAAGAAGTGGATGTTCGCCGCCCACAGCGAGGTCGTTTGGAAGGTAAGTACGTGTTACGGGGGAGTTACAACATTGTGCGACGCGGGCAACAAATTGCCCGTGCCGCACAAACGATGGGGGCATGTGCGATCGCAAATGCGATCGCACAATACATTGTAACGTGTAAAGCAGGCTTAAGGCATACAGTGTTAGGACTTCTTAGCTTAGATTTTTAGCATATTGACATGTTTCTATATGTTTTGTCAGATATGCCTTGTTCTTTCATTAACAAAGCAGATAAGCTACATATGTGGAGATGTCACTGTCTCAAAGGCAAAACTTGACAACTGTAATAAGGAAAGCGTACAACCTGTATTTTGGCTGCAAAATAGATCAGGAAAAGTGTTGGGGAACACACATATGCTGCACTAGATGTGCATCACATCTCACCCAGTGATTGCATGGGAAGAGGAATCTATGTCTTTTGCAGTCCTAATGATCTGGAGAGAGTCAACTGATCACACTACCACTTGCTATTTCTGTATGGTGCCCTCCATTAGGAAAGGAGTTTCAAGGAAGAAAAAGTGGGTGGACTTTACAGTATCCAAACATTCCTTCTGCAATATGCCCAGTACGACATACAGATGAACTGTCGGTTCCAAAAGCACCAGAAACATTTTCAGTCAAGTGAGGAAGAAGAGATGTATGGAGGAGACAGGTTGTGAATGGCTTTGTATGTCACAGTTAGGGTTTTGAACTGGAGTCTTTGGGCAATGGGAAGTCAGTAAAGGAATTTGTAAAAAAGAGAAGCTGGGGAATAACATGGGACAGGTTGATTAGGCGGGCAGCAGAGTTTAGGATACTTTGATGGATAAGTCTGTTGGGGGTTTGAGTGAGATGGGAGAAATATGATGAATTCTGTTTTGTCCATGTAAAGTTTTAGAAATTGAACAGAGAAACAGGACATAATAGCAGACAGACATTGTGGGATTCTAGTTAGTAAGGAGGTGATACCGGGTCCAGAAAGGTAGATCTGTGTGTTGTTGGCATAGAGTTGATACTGAAAGCCATAGGAGTCTATGAGCTGTCCCAAGCCGAAGGTGTAGATGAAGAAGAGCAGTGGTCCAAGAACTGAACCTTGAGGGACACCTACAGGTAAGGGGCAAGATAAGGAGGTGGTATGTGAATGGGAGATACTGAATGTCCTGTTTGTTAGTTTTGAAGAGATCCAAGATAGGGCCAAGTCTATGATATCAGGAGATGAGAGAATCTGTAATTGGAGGGAATGGTCCACTGTGTCGAAGGCAGAGGACAGGTTTTCATGTTTTCAAAATTTTGTGTTTGTTGCTTATGGCAAGTGTTCTATGCATGCGGGAAAACAAAATAGCTGAGTCTAATGCAATATTCACAGTAACAGAGAGCAGAGGAGTGATAAAATTCTTGTTTCTGCAAGGAAAGTCCACGAAGGATATGTCTTTGGAGTGTGGGAGGAATCTGGAGAACCCAGAGAAAACCCAAGCTAATAGGGGAGAACATTAAAACTCCTTGAAGAGGTTGTCCTTTGTTGGGATTTGAATCCAAGACCCCAGCGCTGCAAGACTGCAGTGCTAGCCACCGTGCCACCCATAATGGCTGTGTCTGACCGTACAGGGACATGATCTGATCATACTACATCTCCTGGGCCGGGGTGAATGCAAAAGAGAGTATACAGACATTAAAGTACAGGATCATAGCTGATTATTTTTGTAAACTAAAACAGATCCCTGTCTATTTTAAAAAAAGAAAGAATAGTTTGCGATCCTGTTCTGTATTGTTTGTATACATTTTTACTTCCTCCTCGGTCCAGGAGATGTGGTATGATCAGATCATGTTCCTCTACAGTTTGACACGGCCATTACACAGTATATAGCAGGGGCATGTGACGCCCTGTCCTATCAGGTTGTCACAAGGGTGCCGTGCAATCTGCCCTTCTGCATGGTACCCGCTCCTACTTGGTTACGGGTCCAGTCAGTTTAGTGTTGCTACCAACAGGTGTACACAAATCCTGAGGAACACTCTGTACCACACCCACCAACCACCCATTGGGCAGCCTGAGGGGAATAGGGCCACCCAGATGGGGGGATGGAAGAGGGAGGGCAGAGATGTCAGTAGTTGAGTTGAGTAGAGTTGAGCAGTGAGACAGCGGTGACAGTGCAGGTCACGCTGTGGAGCTGGGCTCCTGTACCCATCCCAGGTGCCAGACGTTGGCCGGGCCAGAAGGAGCTGGAACCCCGGTCGCAGGGGTTTGTGACAGGGGGTACGGTGCCGCTACAGAGAGCAGGCCAGCTGCCTTGTGCTACAACCGGGCAGGGGCCAGGGCACGACGGGGTACGCGGACCCTAGGCTGGGAAGTAGCTTCACGCAGCCCAGTAATTCACCCGACGGGAACGGAATCTTCAGGAACCGTTCCCCACCCGCTCCAGAATCGGGGTACTAGCGCGACGAGGAGGATAGGACTTCCCAAAATCGTCCAGAAAATCCCAAACAGGAACCCTGAGAGCAGGCTCACCTTGTTAGCCACGCAGGTGAGCGGACCCGAGTAGCCTTAGGCGAAAGGGATCCTCCAAGTTACACACAGTGCGAAGGAACAAGGCTTCAGACCAACCAGCAACACCAAAGGGGCACGGACCCAGCGTGCTCGACCAAGAAAAGCAGAGCATTTCAAGAGTTTGGTTTACCTGGTGTCAGCGTCAGTGACTCTGGACTGTGTGAGTACCCAACATCCCTTCATCCCGACGGGTTCCCCACTCCATCCCATCACCGGGCCCCGGGACACCAAGCCCCTACCCACGGAGGGGTTAAAACATCCTGCTGCCTCAACATCGTCACCGGGCTCCCCAACAGCAGCGGTGGTCTCTCCTATTACCACTCACCGTGGGTGGCGTCACGAACATTATCCCATTCACCACCCAAAACAATCCCCCTTTTTATTTCCGAGTTAGCCGGGCAACCCCGCCTCGGATCCGGAAACCTCACGAGCCACTGCGAATCCGGGTCCGAGCAGCCCGTCGGCTGTCGCGGGGGTGGCACAGCCACATTTATAAGATTATCTCAAAACAGAAACATTTTATATAACACAACCAATTGTTGAACTTATTATTATTCCAAGATCTATTAAATAAAAAGAATTTTGTTTGTAAGATTAAATTCTTACATTTGCATCTAGACTTTTTTCCACAAAACTGCAGAGCAGTGAGCGACAAGCCCAGTGAGAGATTTCACCAAGATATTGCAGCTATGGGGAAAAGATATCAAGGAAATTGGAGTCCATCGATGCTTGCAGATTACTGCTGGACAATTGTAAGAGATGGTCTAATGCAGGAGTACAAGAGACAAGAAAAAGGAGTTGTCACTGAATGAGGACCACATTTTGTAGTACAATTTCTGTAACTTTAAAATTTGCAATGGCGTTTAGACAAGTTTTAGTTATTTGACTTATTGCTAAGTTTCCTCTAAATAAATATCAGAAAAGCATAATAAAATATTCTGCATCTTTATATTTGCAAAAATAATAATGTTTGAAAGTGCTGAAACTTTTACGCATTAATTATACGTAGCAGTAAAACGAAATCTCTTTGATATCAAACAAGGGCAAACTAAAAATTCTCATTGTCAGACTTGAATTCAGGATACCAAAATTAAGAAATGGCTCCTTTCATAACTGAACATGACAACTTTTGAAAATATGTAGAACAGTGTAATCGAGCGTGCCCCCTTTCCTTTCAGGACTGATAAAAACAGCCAAGTACCGGAATTTCTGCCAACCTTCATAGACTTTGGATGGAGTGGCAGGGAACACGCTTAAAGGGGTATTCTCAAAACGTTATCGGGAAGTTATCCAGTATCCCATGAATAGGGGTTAACATCCAAACTTGAGAATAGCCATTTAACTTCCGCTTGTTTTAACCTGCTTTTCTCTGCTGAAAAGAAAAAAATCGCTACCTCTTGGCTACTTTTCACAGTCTTTTATGATGAATTTCTAGTGTAATTGCTTTGATGAATCAGGAACAATTTCTTTAGTCCACTGTATTATATTGATGGAAAGCTTCTATAGGTAAATACTGAGATATGAGTGAATGTATAATTTCCAATCTATATTATAATGTGTCTATCCAGAGGTTTTTACAAGGATACACTCTACACAGTTCAATATTTTAAAAGGTCTCTGACTGATTTTCACGTTGTTGCCTCTTGCAGGTGGTAGATGCTCGCCTAGTATCGGTTTTTGATGCAAGGGAACTTGAGCTAGTTATAGCGGGAACAGCAGAGATTGATTTGGGTGATTGGAGAAATAACACAGAGTACAGAGGAGGTAAGGAAATGTTCAGTGAGGTTATTGCAAAAATTCATGCCCAGCTCTGGTTTATAACCATGCTGAAGATTGTATTAGTACATTTTATACTGTTAGATTCCCTAATAATATTCCATATAAGCAAAATGTGTCCACTATCATGAATATAAAGAAGAAATGCTTGGCCAACAGATACTTCCATACATATGCACACTCTGGCTGACTGTGCATGTATTTTCACTGGGGAGAGGGAAGTAAGCTGCTGCCATACGTTTCTAGCGGCAGCATATTTCCTGCAGAAACCAAAGGATTGAACGTTGAAATACAACTTGCCCGATTCTACTTGTCTCCAGTATCAGGTTTAAAAATAGGATGTTCATGTTTTCCGGCCTTGGTGACAATGACTTCAATTAAAAAACTGTGTCTGCATCCTGACTTTTGATAAAACAGAAAAGTGGGACTGGCTTTTTTCTATTCTGCTCATTAATAGAATTGTGTTGCTGACCTTTTTCAAAATGATCTAAACAGTGAAAACAGACATTTCAACATGATGGACAGAACCATGTTAGCGAGGCCTAGCTGCAGTTGTATCTTGTCTGAGAGGTTGTTACGTAAAGGGAACCTATCAGGAAACAATTTTACCTCCCCCACTACCAAACCATTAATATGATTGTGTGGCCCTTTAAAAGATAAGCCAATTGAACCCTTTATAACCCCAAAGTGCAGCTCCACTATCAATAAATTACATATGGACGTTGTGTCTGGAAGTGCATTGGAAGGTGACAATGCACATATAGTTTCTCAGCCTTACGCTGTATGTCCTACCTAGCAGCACACTGCCCCGGCTGATTGACAGGTTATTTTTTCTGGTACACGGCCACTAACCTGTGAATCACCTGTCAGTGCGATTTCTTCATCCTGGTGCAGCACTTTCGGGTCATAAGGGGATCAACCAGCTTATCTTTTAGAGAACTATACAATGTTGTTAATGGATTTTGGGGGGTGTTTAAGATTTCTGACAGGTGTGATGTAAATTATTCCAGTAGCCACAGTCTAATGCTTCTCTTCCATTACCTCACCTAACTTCCGGTTCAGGTAGTTCGTTAGCATTAATAAAGTTTTTTTTTTTATTTATTTATATATATGTAAAAAAAAAATTAAATTTCCATGAGCACCCATCTTAAAAAATATCCTTTAGTGTATTTTAATTTGCATTTGATTGTATTGACATATTAACTATTTATTGGCCGTAGGTTACCATGACAATCATATTGTTATAAGATGGTTCTGGGCAGCAGTTGAACGGTTTAATAATGAGCAGCGACTACGATTGCTACAAGTAAGTGTTAACCTGCCAAACTTTATTGGTAAATGAAGAGTTGAGTAGATGCATTGCACAGAGTTCACTAATTGGTTTCCCTTGCATGATGTCTCTATCGGCAGGGTTCACAATGATGATCTTCTGCCAGATTTGGCAATTATAACTTTAGTTGATGTATTTATTCTGAAAAATTAAGTTGTGTCCCATAGGGTGGTTATGTCATCACAAGAAGATTCAGCCAAGCACTGTATGCCTCCCTTCCCATGTGCCAAACTGTGAGATATCAGTCAACCCAGAAGGGTAACTGGCCATCAACCCAGAAGGGTAACTGGCCATCAACCCAGAAGGGTAACTGGCCATCAACCCAGAAGGGTGACTGGCCATCAACCCAGAAGGGTGACTGGCCATCAACCCAGAAGGGTAACTGGCCAGCTTGACTGTTCAGGAGAGAATCCCAGTGACTTCCTACTACAGTTGTAATGCAGGGATTAAAGTTACATTTTTCCTTTTGCTGCAAGTTTTAGTCTTATCTCAAAATAATTTACTTGTGATTATAATTTTATTATAATTCAAAGTAAAAAAACACATTGTGTAAGTAAAAATCTTTAGTCTTCGTTACATGTTGCTACAATATTTGTAATGTAGTTAATCAAAACTGTAAACTTATTTCAAATCTGTTTTATCGATGAAACTGTTGTCAACATACAAACATATCATTTGTGCAATTACAATACATAAACATAATTTTCTCAATGCCGGGATAACATCCAGAAATTATTACATTACTAAATTTCTTGGAATTCTTCAAATTATCTTTGTGCTATTACCATATAACCATTGATAAATTATAGGTCAGAATTCCAACTTCTTTTGACTTCCCGTACCTTAATATACTCATTCTCATTGTATGTCTATTGTCTTTTGAATTACTGATAAATCTTTTCATATAAAAAATGAAACTAGAAAAATGCAGATTAATGCTCAAAAAAGAAAGAAAGAGGAGGAAAGATACAAGCATAAAGAAGAGGAAATTAGAGAGAAGGGGCGAGAGGGGGGGAAAGCAAGAAAAGAAAAAAGGGGGGGAAGGAATGAGACTCCCCACCGTTTCTCAGTTCAAAAAGCTCGGCAAACTCTCCACAAACTCTGGGGACTCCATGAACATAATCCATGGTCCCCAAGCTGTAGTAAATTTTTTTCTACTCCCATTTAGTTCTGCTGTCAGCTCCTCCATTCTCTGGAGGTTTGTCATCTCCACCAACCAATCCAGCACCGTAGGGCATCTAGTCTGTTTCCAAAATTGTGGGATAATCATACGGGCAGCTGCCAGGCAAAATCGCAACATGTCCCTTTTTGTGTTTTAATAGCTCCTGGGAGCATAGAAAGAAGGGCAACCTGGGGGGACTTTTCTATTTCACCTCCGCTCATCTTTTTGTACAGGTAGAACACTGAGTCCCAAAAGGGTTGCAGCTTAGTACAGCTCCACCATATGTGTTGCATTGTACCTGTGTCTGTGCCACACCTCCAGCACACATCAGACACAGAGGGAAATATAGCATGTAATTTAGTCGGGTAATGGTACCATCTTGTGAGAATTTTATAACTTTTCTCTTGAGCGGCGCACGCCAAGGAAAGCTTGTGGGTCCACAGGTACGCTCTGCTCTAATCGTCCTCTGGAATATCCTCTCCCAGTTTCTCTCCCCACCTCCAGACAAAGTGAGGTTTATCCACCCTATTTCTCTGGTTCAGCATTTTATAAATGAGCGAGATGCCATGTCCAGGTGATGACCCCTGTAAAAATACTTTCTCAAAAGGAGTGGGGGGTGTCCTCATCCTTCTCTCCCTGTCCTGGTACGAAAGGAAAGATTTCAACTGCATATATTCCATCCAGGAAATCTCTCTCCCTGTGGCCTGCATGGAAGTATAAGTTGGTAGGTTGTGTCCCTGGAGTACGTGACCAAAACGAGTATCATCCGCCCGGGTAAATCCCCCGAATCTATGGGAGTGGAGTCCTGGGGGGAACTTCTTATTACCAAATACGGGGGTAAGTGGGCCCTGCTCCTGAGAGAGATCCCTTTTTTATCTCTCCATCCCACATCCCCATCGCTGTCCGCGTGAACTCCATTCCCTTCGCTATCTGGATCCTACTTTCTTTCTCTAACCATGGGAGTAAATGTAAGGGAGTTCCCAGCATATCCTGTTCGATCACCACCCATTGTTTCGAATTCCTATGAAAATGCCAGTCCAGTAATCTCGTTAGGATAGCTGCCTTGTAATATAACTGAAAATTTGGGAGCTCCGGCCCCCCCGTCACTTTTGTGTCTAGTCAGAGTTTTAATTCCTGTTCGGGGTCTCCTGTTTCCCCAGACAAACCCAGACAAGGCTGTCTGGATCTTGGAGAAGTAACTTAGCGGTAGCTGTATGGGTATTGTCTGAAACAGGAACCTCGGTAACACATCCATTTTTATAGCGTTTATACGCCCAAACCACGACAATCTCTTTTTGTCATATTTCTTTAAGTCCCTGATTGTCCTTTCTAATAAGGGGAAAAATTGTGATGTACAATTTTTGCTGGATCCCTAGGTACCATAACTCCCAGATATTTTAAAACTGACGGTTGCCACTTAAAAGGGAAGTTTTGTGATACTTTCGCAAGGTCTTCTGCCGATAAAGTCACGTTCATGGCCTCTGATTTGGAAAAATTTACTTTGAAGTTGCTTAAGTTGCCAAACTCTTCGAACTCCTTGAGCAAGGACGGGAAGCATATGTGTGGTTGGGAAATGAACATGAGAAGGTCACCCGCGAATAGAGCCAGTTTACAGTTCTCCCCACCCGCCTCTATCCCGTGGATGCTTGTGTTGTCTCTAAGGGCGACCGCAAGGTGCTCCATGACTATGACGTATAACAGGGGCGACAGTGGACAACCCTGTCTCGTTCCATTGTGGACCAGAAAGGATGATGATAGAAATCCATTTGTCCTTACTTTTGCTGAGGGTCTCGTATACAGGGACGCAATTCTACCCAAAAATTTCTGACCCAAACCCACCTGTCTCAAGGCTGCCATCATAAAGCTCCAACTGACCCGGTCGAAGGCCTTCTCCGCATCCACTGAAAGTAAACACATGGGGAGAGACTGAGCCTTCGACTGAGCCATCAGGAGGAACAATTTGTTGGTGTTGTCCCGTGCCTCCCGGACTTTCACGAATCCCACCTGGTCCGTATGTATTATCCCAGGCAGGGACGGGGCAAGTCTGTTGGCAAGTGCTTTAGAGAAAAATTTCAAATCTATATTAATCAGTGAGATGGGTCTGTAATTTGTAACCAGCAAGTGGTCCTTTCCCGGTTTGGGGATAACACATATGTGTGCTTCAAGAGACTGTGCTACCCACTGGGAGTTTTCAGATATGGAGTTAAAGGGGTTATTGTTACACGTCGTGGCTCTCTTATTGCAAGGAATGAGGTGGTCCCCCATTCCTTGTCGGCCACAAGCCCTCCTGCTCAGCAGCACCACAGGTCTGGGAGACTGCGCAGTCTGCAGGAGTTGCCTTCTCAGAGACACAGCAGAAGGGTGACACCTAGTGGTTCTCCCCTTGCAAGGAATGGAGCAGTCTCCCATCCCTTGCCTGCCACGAGCTCTCCTGCTCAGCATCACGGAGGCTCTGGGAGCTTGCGCAGTGTGCAAAGAATAGATGCTCAGGGAAGCAGCAAGACTTCCCATGTCTCTGCACATTGTGAAACCGGGGATCCCGCCTTTATGACCCAGAGGCAGGAAGATGAGCATGTGCTCCTCGTGACGTCTTCTGATTCGCTCACTGATATCACACTGCCCCATGACGAGGCTGGTGATGTGCTGAATCCTGACTGGCTGGGCCAGGACGTCACGAACCCTGATTGGGTCACGCCCATCTCGCGCCCGCCCTTGGGTGGAGCTACACCTCCTTAAAAGCTCCCCCTGCCATCATGGCGGTGCGCGACCGTCCTTCTATGTTTGGATGTCTGGCAGCGTGCTGCCACGCCACTGCTTAGGCATTATTGTCTTTTGTGGGCTTTGCCCTTGCTGCTCAGGCAGCACCTAGTTTGCAGGTCTTGCCCCTGCCTTGCTGCTCCGGCAGTATCCCGTTTAGCAGGCTGTGTTCCTGTCCCAGGTGAGCTCCTCGAGTCTCTGTCGGACTCACTTGGTTTCTGAAGCACACGTGCGTGGGCACCTCTGTGCTACCCCCGTGCCATATTCCTGTGACTCCCGCTGGCACACGTGTGTAGGCACCTCTGTGCGTCCCCGTGCAACAGGTACACCGTACGAGAAGCCCCGAGCCATACAACCCTTACGGGTTAGGGCGGACCGGTGTACATAGATCGTCTGTGACGTTCCAGACGATCACTAGCAGCAACCCGCTCACTCTTTCCTGACCATAGCAGCGGTCCCTTACACCGCACAGTGGACCTTGACCGGCGGAAGCTGTCCATTTCCCATCTTGGCACGCTTCCCCGGGTCCCCCTCGTAACAGGTTATCCAGCTTCTTTTGACTTTTTTTTTTATTACCCTATTGGGCTACATTGGGGCAGGTAAGTAGATAGTGAGCACTTTCCTGCCCTGCTGTCAGCCCCTCTCCCCCAGCTCAGAGTGGTCATGTGACCGCTCCTGCCGTGATTTTGCTGCTTCCGGTCATTTCATGTCAACATGGGCAGGACCATGTTGACATGCAAATCTGGAACAGCAGGTCGCCTCCCTGCTGGGTGGCTACAGTGCGATGAGCCCCGCCCCCCCTTCCCTGCACCCTCCCACACATTCCCCCGCACCCCGTATTCTCCCCGCGACCTCCCCCTGCACTGCTGTGGGGTCAGTGACCTGGGGGAGGGGCCTGGCAGCGGCTGCCATGGTGTCAGCGCCAGCACCGGGCCCCCTGCTCAGGATCGCACATTCAAATGCACCAGCATCACAGATCACAGATGCCGGTGTGATGGGGTGTACAGCAGAGCAAGGAGAGACAACAGGCCGAGGGATGATCCAACAGTTTTACTAACAGGAATACAGGAACAGCACACGACAAGTCCAAATAAAACAGATTCGGGGGCACCTCCCGATAATCCAAAGTGCCAGATCACGTCGTAATAGTCCTTTTCAGAGTCCCAGAAATCCCACACAATCCCCATGGACGGCGAGATCTGTCCGCAGAATCAGATCTCGCTCCCTTCCTCTTCAAAGCTTAGCTCCCGACTGCACTTAGAAACAGGAGTGTATTGTCTGAGCTCGTGGGCCCGTCCCTCAAGGGTAGGGGTCTATGCAATGGTTGGGCCCACAAGCAGATTCTAGAAGGTTGGCTCCGAGATGTCTACAGGTTTGTGTAGTTGGCGTTATCCACTGCTTACGAAACAATGGGAAGTTCCCCTGGCTGTGTGGACAAGAGATAATTGCATTATGGGCCCAGAGACACAGGAGATGGGGAGAAGGTATGGTTACTTACATCCCAAGACATTTCAAAGTGTTCAGTAAGTACAACCAAAGGAAAGTTACATCACATCCTGACATAGTATTACAGCAAATACAGTGAGAAGGTAAAATACATCACATGGCATCTTATACAAAAAATATGGGATGGAGAAAAGCACATACATCATGACAATCCCTTTCCCTCCCAACTTGTGTACGTACTAGGGACCTCTACAGGTCGCTGGTTAAGTACACGCAGGCATGGCTGACAGGACTCAAGGCTAATCTTGCCTGGACAGTCCATCTGCATTTTGGTGTTGGCTGCCTCTTCTATACTGTATGGCAAAGTTATAGGGCTGCAGAACCAGGCTCCATCGTAATAAGCGTCCATTGTCCCCAGAGACTATTCAGCCAGGTGAGGGGATTGTGATCAGTAACCACAGTGAATTCTCGCCCATACAGATACGGCCTTAGTTTCCTAAGGGCCCACACTACAGCCAGACATTCTTTTTCAACAGTTTCATAGGCCACTTCTCGGTCCAGCAGTTTCCGGCTGAGATAGGCGATGGGGTGCTCGTCCCCAGCTGCAATCACCTGGCTGAGGACAGCTCCCAGTCCATAAGCATGTTGTTGATTTTCTGGTCCTGAGGAAGAGGTCCCTGCACCTTGAAACGCGTAGACCTATGGAATAAAAGAGTGATTAAACTATCAACATCTCTACATCTTATTTGGCGGATTGCGCGGGTTTAACCCCTTTTTCTCCTCCTACACTGAAGACTTCTGCACGTGGGGCCTCGGCAGCCGCCATTATCCTATGCTATCTACGGTGGTTGTGACCCTTCACAACCATTTTTGGTGAGTGTATTTATCTATATACTAACCTGTACTTATCTGGTAAAACCCTATCAGCGCTTCTGTTTTTTAGCACTATTAGTCCATAAGCAGAGGCATCCTCCTGCACAATGAATCTCCTCTTGTAGTCTGGAGCAGCCAGGACAGGATCGCAGATCAGAGCGTCCTTCAGCCGGTTAAAAGCCTCATCACATGCTGGAGTCCAGATCACCAGCCGGGGCATTGTTTTCTTGGTCAGGTCGGTAAGAGGCTTGGCCACAGTGCTGAAATGAGAAACAAATTTTCGGTAATAACTGGCAGTGCCCAGAAAAGCCATAACTTGTTTCTTAGTTTGGGGTACAGGCCAGTCTCTAATAGCCTGGATTTTGGCAGGCTCAGGACGGAGCTTCCCTCCTCCCACTCTATGCCCTAGGTACTGGACTTCACCCATCCCCAATTGGCATTTATCTGGTCGAATGGTTAGGTCGGCTGCAAGAATCAGGTCCAGAATAACGGCTACTTGATTCAGATGTTCCTCCCACGTCTGGCTGAAGACGGCGCTATCATCCAAGTAGGCACAAGCAAAGTCACCACATCCCCGGAGGATCTGGTCCACCATTCTCTGGAAGGTGGCCGGGGCATTTTTCATTCCAAAAGGCATGCTTAGAAATTCATACAGACCAAATGGCGTTATAAAAGCGGACCGTTCTCTCCCTTCCTCCGTTAAAGGGATCTGCCAGTATCCCTTTCTGAGATCCAAGATAGTGACATATCGGGACCCAGCCAGTCGGTCTAGAAGTTCATCAATACGAGGCATTGGGTAAGGATCGCTGATGGTATGGTCGTTTAGTCACCGATAGTCCACACAAAATAGAGTACTCCCATGTTTCTTGGGTACTAACACCACAGGGGAGGCCCAAGGGCTATGGGAGGCCTGGATTACCCCAAGCTTGAACATCTCCTCCAGTTCGTGCTGCATGGTGTTTCGAACTGATTCAGGTACCCGGTAAGGAGCCTGTTGTATGGGACGGATGCCCTGAGTGTCCACATGATGTTGGGTGACGGTTGTTCGACCTGTTTGGGATGAGAAAGCAGCCCGTCTCTGTTGAAGCACTTCCAGCATCTGGATTTTCTGTAAGGAATCCAGGTGATCTCCCAGGGGAACCTGTTCCACAGTGGATGGGGCTCTCGCTGCTTCCACGAGATCAGGTAGAGAATCCTCATCCTCTTGACCATCTTCTGTAGCCAACCGACAGCTTGCTATCATTGGAATGTTCCGGTCATGGTACTCCTTAATCATATTCACATGGACAGTCTTTTGTCTTAGCCCCTGATCATCTAAAGCAAGAAGGTAATTGGTATCATTCAGTTTTCTGAGAACCCAGAAGGGACCCTCCCATGTGGTCTGCAGTTTATTCTGCCGATGGGGAACAATCATTAAGACTTGTCATTCTACAAACTCCCGATAGCGTGCTTTACGGTCATACCATGTCTTCTGTCTGGTTTGAGCCATACGCAAATGACTCTGGGCAAAACTAGCAAGTTGGGCCAGGGTTTCTCGCAGCTTTAGGACATAAGGGACAACAGGGGCTCCTGTATCTTCAACTTGCCCCTCCCAGTATTCCTTGAGCAGGGTTAAGGGTCCTCGGACCTTTCTTCCATAGAGTAGTTCAAAGGGGGAGAACCCAGTGGACTCCTGGGGAACTTCCCGATAGGCAAACAAGAGATGGGGTAGGTACTTCTCCCAATCTGAATCTCTGTCCGTGAAGGCCCTCAGGATATTCTTCAGAGTGCCATTGAATCGTTCACAAAGTCCATTTGTTTGGGGATGATACGGGGTCGTTCGGATCGCTCATACTCCACAGGTATGCCACAGACACTGGACCAACTCTGACATGAACTGGGAGCCTTGGTTCGACAAGATCTTACTGGGGAATCCTACTCTGGTAAAAATAATAACCAAGGCCTCGGCCACCTTGGCTGCAGAGATACTTGACAAGGCCACGGCTTCTGGATATCGGGTGGCATAGTCCACAACAGTGAGAATGTACTGCTTTCCAGATTTACTTGGTTTAGCCAGAGGTCCAATGATATCAACAGCTACTCTTTGAAAGGGTTCTTCTATTATAGGGAGCGGTTGCAGGGGTGCCTTTGGGTGATCTCCGGGTCGCCCTCTACGCTGACATATGTCACAAGTTCGGCAGAAATGCGCCACTGCTTGGGAAATCCCCGGCCAATAAAAAGTTTGAGTCAATCGTCTCTCGGTGCAGGCTTTGCCTTGATGGCCAGCAGTAGGAATGCCATGAGCCAAGTGTAATTGAGGAATTCTGTACTTCTGAGGAACAATCAGCTGTTTGCTATAAGTCGAGGGCTTATCTAGGGAGTCGGCATTGGCAACCCGATACAGAAGTCCATTTTCTCTGATAATTCTTTCTCAGTTCTCCCCTAGCTGCCCTATTTCAGCTCGAGCTCTAAAACTAGCAAGGGTGGTGTCAGTCTCTACTTCTTGTCTAAACTGAATTTTATCCCAAGTAACATTCATATTATCCCCACAAGAAGGATCACTCACCGGCTGTTATGGCAGTTCTGGTGGCCTCATTTCCATGGATGGGTTGTACACGTCCACATGGGCTGCTCTCTTGGCTTGACTTCTGGTTACCACACCGACAAAGTGGCAATGAAGATTCCCCACATCATTTCCTAGAAGAACGTCTGCAGGGAGGCCGCTCATCACACCGACCACACATTGTTTGGCCCCAAAGCCATAATCCAGGGTCACACTCGCTCTTGGAATATATCTCTGGGTACTTCCTGCCAGTTCAATGGCAATTCATGGTCCCTTTTGAATTGCTTCTGGTTGAATTTCTCGGGGATTGGCTATGGTGAGGAAAGCCCCAGTGTCACGGAAGCCAACAACTTTTTGGCCATCCAGCACGACCTCCTGTAGATGTTTGTGCGTAAGATCAGAAGAACAGGTGGCTGGAGCTCGCACCCCATAGATTCCGGATAGGGGAGCCAAGATAACAGAGTCACTTGGCAATTCATCAGGCACAGAATCCAGCTCTTCTCCTGGTGAAGGTGTCTGTAGATAATGAACAGGCAAAGGCGGTCTGTAGCTGTTCTGCCTCCGAACACCTGGACATTGCATTTGCATGTGCCCAGGCTGCCCACATCCATAACATCTGCGCTCTGGGATTCTTCCTCCACGTCGTATTCCCAAAGGTGGAGCAGGAGTAATGTGAGGCACAGTCACACGAAGGTCCCCATGAGTTGACGGTCTAGGGCAGTGATGGCGAACCTATGGCACGCATGCCACCAGGGGCACGCAGAGCCCATTCTGCTGGCATGCGTGCTGTCGCTTGTTCCTGCCGGTTTGATCTGCTAGTGCAGTGGCGCCGGCAGATCAAATCTGTGTTGGAGCGGAGGAGACATTTCTCCTCGCTCTCACACTCCTCCTCCCCCATGCCGCAGTTGTGTTGCCTAGGAGACGGAGGAGCGTCAGCGCCGGCGTAATGACGTCTTCTGGCCGCGTGGGAACTGAGGACCCAGTGGCGCGCAGCGAGAGAGCGGGTGCAGGAAGGTGAGTTGTGTGTTGCTTTTGTTTTTTATTTTTTTATAACTCGTGTGCGGCTGTGCCAAGGTGGGGATGGGGGAACGCACATGCCAGCATGGGGTGGTGATGGGGGAACGCACATGCCAGCATGGGGTGGGGGTGGGGGAACGCACATGCCAGCATGGGGTGGCGGTGGGGCAACGCACATGCCAGCATGGGGTGGGGGAACGCACATGCCAGCATGGGGTGGGGGAACGCACATGCCAGCGTGGGGGAACGCACATGCCAGCGTGGGGTGGGGGAACGCACATGCCAGCGTGGGGTGCGGTGGGAGAACGCACATGCCAGTGTGGGGTGCGGTGGGAGAACGCACATGCCAGCGTGGGGTGTGGTGGGGGAACGCACATGCCAGCGTGGGGTGGGGGAACGCACATGCCAGCATGGGGGGGGGACACGCATGCCAGTATGGGGGGGGACATGCATGCCAGGATGGGGAACAATGCATGCCAGGATGTGGAAACATGCATGCCAGGATGGGGAAACATGCATGCCAGGATGGAGGAAACATGCATGCCAGGATGGAGGAAACATGCATGCCAGGATGGAGGAAACATGCATGCCAGGATGGAGGAAACATGCATGCCAGGATGGGGAAACATGCATGCCAGGATGGAGGAAACATGCATGCCAGGATGGAGGAAACATGCATGCCAGGATGGAGGAAACATGCATGCCAGGATGGGGAAACATACGTGCCAGGATGGAGGAAACATGCATGCCAGGATGGAGGAAACATGCATGCCAGGATGGGGAAACATGCATGCCAGGATGGAGGAAACATGCATGCCAGGATGGGAAAACATGCATGCCAGGATGGGGAAACATACATGCCAGGATAGAGGAAACATGCATGCCAGGATGGGGAAACATGCATGCCAGGATGGGGAAAGCATACATGCCAGGATGGGGAGACATACCACGATAGGGTACATTAACCAGGAGGGGGTACATGCCAGGAAGGGGGACATTTACCTGGATGGAGGTACATTTACCTGGATGGGACTAAATTAACCAGGATTGGGAACATTTACCAGGATGGAGGACATTTACCAGGAATGGGGTACATGCCGGGATGGGGGAACATTTACAAGGATGGGCAATATGTCAGGATGGGGTTCATTTACCAGCATGGGGGAACATGCCAGAATGGGGTACATTTACCAGGATGGAGGACATTTACCAGGATGAGGTATATTTACCAGGATAGGGCCATGATGGGGACAAATATACCAGAATGTAGGAAATATATATCAGGATGGGGACATGTTTACCAGGAAGTGGCTAGGAAGGGGGGACATAACTACACAATGAAAGGGGAGGGGAGCAACTCGTACGTCTTTATGGGATTTGAAGATGTTCAGACTTTGAAATGTAGATGTGAATTACAGGGTGACACCTGATTGCATCCCATGCAAAAATCTCTGTCTAATATGCTGCAATTTTTTCCAGAAAGATCAACTGCTGTGTCTGGAAAGGGCAGGGGCTCAGCTCTAATGTGTGGTAAGCAGGCATGAGCGTGCTGCCCTCTGCTGAAAAGAAGATGGCAAAGGTAAGGTTAAAATCAATTATTTACATGATAGGATTGGTTGGCACTTCGGAAAAAAAATTGGGTTTAGGGCTACAGTTTGGGCACTCGGCCTGCAAAAGGTTCGCCATGACTGGTCTAGGGTGATGGTGAACATTGAGGCCAGAAGGACCAGGGGCCGCCAGCGTTGTTGGGCTGGTGGTTTTTTTCTCACTGAGTAGTAGTTTTTTCTACTGAGGCTTGATGGTGAGAGCCTCATCAGCTAGAGCTGCAGCTTCCTCCACAGTGGCTGGTCTCCTTTCATGCACCCATTCCCGGATCTCAGCGGGGCACTTGAAGTAAAACTGCTCTTTTAGGAGGACCTGGAGGACGGTCTCCAAGGTTAAGGCCTCCTCTGCCTCAGCCAACGATGCCATAGATGCTTGAGTTTGTGGGCATACATCTTGAAAGACACTTCCTCATCACATGCTAAAGTACGGAACTGAGTCCTGTAAGTGTCTGGCGTTACAGCATAATGTTCTAGAATAGTCTGTTTAATATCCGCATACTCACAGTTCCACCGAGGGTCCATAGCTCTATAGGCTGCGGCAGCTCCACCCTCTAAGAGCCCAACCAGATGCCGGACACGCTCCCTTTCTGGGACTTCCATTAATCGACACTGATGCTTAAAGTCCTGGAAGAAGCCCTTAATGTCACCAGCAGCCTCATTAAACTGCTTGAAATCTTTGCAGGGCACTCTGGGAAGTTCCCTCATGGTGGGTGCTGGGGTTACAGTCTGTCTGGAACCTCAAACGGCTTCCACAGCGAGCTGCTTATCCAGCAATGCCATCTCCTCCATCCTGCGCTCCTTCTCTTTAGCTCCACGCATGACCTCCATCTTATATTCTATGTTCTATGATGGTCTCCTTTCCCAGCAAGGCCATCTCCTCCTCGTACCACACAACCCACTGACTTTTTTGGGTATTTACCTCCGGCTGCCGTCTTTCTTCCGTTTGCTGGGAGGATCCTTCCTCAGCGTCATTTTGCGAGCAAACTCCTTCCAACGCCTCAATCAGCTGCTCCTTGGAGAGTCCCTTGTAGCTGACTCCCAGTTCACGGGCCTTTGTTTGTAGGTTCACCGCAGTCCAGTTCTTGTACTCTGAGGTTCTGGTTCCAGCTGTTGATGGGCCGCTGTCCTCCATTCCTTCTGCTCTGATCCCACCGCTGCCAACCAGTTTGTGACGGGGTGTACAGCAGAGCAAGGAGAGACAACAGGCCGAGGGATGATCCAACAGGTTTACTAACAGGAATACAGGAACAGCACACGACAAGTCCAAATAAAACAGATTCGGGGGCACCTCCCGATAATCCAAAGTGCCAGATCACGACGTAATAGTCCTTTTCAGAGTCCCAAAAATCCCACACAATCCCCATGGACGGCGAGATCTGTCCGCAGAATGAGATCTCGCTCCCTTCCTCTTCAAAGCTCAGCTCCCAACTGTACTTAGAAACAGGAGTGTATTGTCTGAGCTCGTGGGCCAGCCCCTCAAGGGTAGGGGTCTATGCAATGGTTGGGCCCACTAGAAGATTCTAGAAGGTTGGCTCCGAGATTTCTACAGGTCTGTGTAGTTGGCGTTATCCACTGCTTACGAAACAATGGGACGTTCCCCTGGCTGTGTGGACAAGAGATAATTGCATTATGGGCCCAGAGACACAGGAGATGTGGGGAAGGTATGGTTACTTACATCCCAAGACATTTCAAAGTGTTCAGTAAGTACAACCAAAGGAAAGTTACATCACATCCTGACATAGTATTACAGCAAATACAGTGAGAAGGTAAAATACATCACATGGCATCTTATACAAAAAATATGGGATGGAGAAAAGCACATTCAAATGTACTGGCTGTCATGATGTAAGCGCTGATGAGAGGGAGCGCTGCTTCTCATCACTGTCCCGCTGTCTGTGTCTGACAGATCAGGACAGCGGTGACGTCACTACTGTGCTGATATGTCCAGAGCACAGACAGCGCGCGAACGTGCAGGAGCGGCGGGGACCGAGGACAGGTGAGTATGTATTCCCTACATGTGTTCCCTATGGTGGTAGGGGGGGTCGGTACAGAGTGCCGTGTGTGTGTGTGTGTGTGTGTGTGTGCGCGCGGTGCAGAGCCCTGTGTGTGTGCGGTGCAGAGCCCTGTGTGTGTGCGGTGCAGAGCCCTGTGTGTGCATGCGGTGCAGAGCCCTGTGTGTATGTGTGGTCCAGAGCCCTGTGTGCGTGTGCGGTGCAGAGTCCTGTGTGCGTGTGCGGTGTAGAGTCCGATGTGTGTGTGCGGTGTAGAGCCCGATGTGCGTGTGCGGTGCAGAGCCCAATGTGCGTGTGCGGTGCAGAGACCGATGTGCATGTGCGGTGCAGAGCCTGATGTGCGTGTGCGGTGCAGAGCCCGATGTGCGTGTGCGGTACAGAGCCCGATGTGCGTGTGCGGTGCAGAGCCTGATGTGCGTGTGCGGTGCAGAGCCCGATGTGCGTGTGCGGTGCAGAGCCCGATGTGCGTGTTCGGTGCAGAGCCCGATGTGTGTGTGTGGTGCAGAGTCTAATGTACGTGTGTGTGGTGCAGAGCTATATGTGCGTGTGCGGTGCAGAGTCCGATGTGCATGTGCGGTGCAGAGTCCGATGTGCATGTGCGGTGCAGAGTCCGATGTGCGTGTGCGGTGCAGAGTGCGATGTGCGTGTGCGGTGCAGAGTCCGATGTGCGTGTGTGGTGCAGAGTCCAATGTGCGTGTGCGGTGCAGAGCCATATGTGCGTGTTTGTGGTGCAGAGCCATATGTGTGTGTGTGTGGTGCGGAGCCATGTGTGTATGTGTGGTGCAGAGCCATATGTGTGTGTGTGCGCTGTAGAGCCCGATGTGCTTGTGGTGTGCAGAACCATATGTGCGTGTGCGGTGCAGAGCCTGATGTGGTGTGGGGTGCAGAGCCCGATGTGGTGTGGGGTGCAGAGCCCGATGTGGTGTGGGGTGCAGAGCCCGATGTGGGGCTGTTATTTGCAATGCTGTAGTGATAACAGGTCAGGTGCTGGGGCAGAATACTGACAGTGAATGTGTGTTCAGGGGGCGGGCAGAGGGCGGGGCTGGACACTGGGGTGGGGCTGGACACTGAGGCCGGGCGGTGCAAGCTGTGACTGGGAGGTTTGGCACAGGAAGTGGTCAGTTTGCTGGAGCTGAATGTAAACAAAGAGCTGCAGAGAATAAAGGGTGAATTCAAGAGGAACAAAAGATAGAAAACAAAAAATAACAATTTAGGGGTGTTTTATATGACAATACAGCACAGATTAGCTTACCAAAAATTTTTGAGTTTATGTCGGACAACTCCTTTAAATACTTTGGTCATGAACGGGGATAACTGAGTCTGAAAAATTTTATAGAACTTAGGGGTAAACCTGTCCGGACCTGGGCTTTTGCCTGAGGGAGAATCCCTGATAATAGATGCCACTTCTGTCTCTGTAAAGTCTGCTTCTAGGTTCTCAACCTCAGTATTGGGTATAGTCGGCAGGGCTGTTTTAAGTATGTAATCATTTATTTTAGTCTCCAAAGCTTCTTGTGGCATATCCCCAAATTTGCCCCTTATGTCGTAAAGGTCACTATAATATTTTTGAAACTGCTCCGCTATGTGGATTGGGTTCTGAGTCAAAAGGCCGTCCGATTTTTTTGATCGTAGGGATGTGACTGGGGTCCCCCCTCGGATTTAATAACCTAGCTAGTGGTCTGCCACATTTGTCCGCATATTCATACATAAATCTTTTTAGTCTATTCCTGTGGCGCTCGTATTGTCGGTCCAGAATGGATTTAAGTTCCTCTCTGTTTTTAACTAGCTCTGTCAGTGTCACCGGGGATAATGTCTGCTTATGGATTTTCTCTAGGTCTGAAATATTCTGAAGTAGAGACAGAATGGTTTGGGCTCTCTCCCTCTTAATCCTAGCCCCATATTTGATCAGAATCCCTCTCAACACACACTTGAGTGTCTCCCATCAAAACTGTAAACTTAAAGGAGTTGTCAGACATAAACGCAAAAATTTTTGGTAAGCTAATCTGTGCTGTATTGTCATATAAAACACCCCTACAATGTTATTATTTGTTTTCTAACTTTTGTTCCTCTTGAATTATCCCTTTATTCTCTGCAGCTCTTTGTTTACATTCAGCTCCAGGAAACATGATAACTTCCTGTGCTAAACCTCCCAGTCACAGCTGGCACCGCCCGCCCTCACTGTCCAGCCCCACCCCTTGCCAGCCCCGCCCCCTGCCCGCCCCCTGCATACATATTCCCTGTCAGTATTCTGCCCCAGCACCTGACCTGTTATCACTACAGTATTGGAAATAACAGCCCCACATCGGGCTCTGCACTGCACAAACACATAGGGCTCTGCACCCCCCACACACACATCGGGCTCTGCACCGCACACACACATAGGGCTCTGCACCCCACTCACATAGGGCTGTGCACCGCACACACACATAGGGCTCTGCACCCCACTCACATAGGGCTGTGCACCACCCACCACATCGGGCTCTGCACACCAGACTCACATATGGCTCTGCACTGCACACACACATCAGGCTCTGCACCGCACACACACATAGGGCTCTGCACCGCACACACATAGGGCTCTGCACCGCACACACACATAGGGCTCTGCACCCAACACACACATTAGGCTCTGCAACCCTCCCCCCCCACACACACACACACACACACGGCGCTCTGTACCGACCCCCCTACCCCCATAGGGAACACATGTAGGGAATACATACTTACCCCTCCTTGGTCCCCACCGCTCCTGCACATTTGCACGGTGTCTGGTCTGGACATATCAGCACAGTAGTGACGTCACCGCTGTCCTGAACTGTCAGACACAGACAGCGGGACAGTGATGAGAAGCAGTGCTGCGCTCCCTCTCATCAGTGCTTTTAAATGTATCGGCATCACAGATGCTGCTGATACATTTGAATGTGCGATCCTGAGCAGGGGACCCGGTGCTGGTGGTGACACCACGGCAGCCGCAGGCAGGCCCCTCCCCTCAGCTCACGGGTCCCACAGCAGTGCCGGGGAAGGTTGCGGGGAGAGTACGGGGTGCGGGGGAATGTGTGGGAGGGTGCAGGGAAGGGGGACGGGGACTCACGCACTGTACCCGCCCAGCAGGGCGGCAACATACTGTTCCCAGATTTGCATGTCAACATGGCCATGACCATGTTGACATGAAATGACTGGAAGCAGCAAAATCGCGGCAGGAGCGGTCACCTGACCACTCTGAGCCGGGGGAGAGGGGCTGAAAGCAGGACAGGTAAGTGGTCTCTATTTACTTACCTGCCCCAATGTAGTCCAATAGGGAAATAATAAAAAAAAGTCAAAATAAGCCGGACAACCCCTTTAAAAATATATACTGTATGTATATATTGTAGCAATACGGCTCACTCGATTGTAGTGTAAGGTAGGCAGTGAGTGCACTTTCAGTAAAATGTCCGGGCTGGTTTATTTAGACTTCATAAACCATTTAGCATATCAAAATCAAACACAACCTTTACCAGCACAAAGTAAAAATATAAAGCATATAGTCCACACAACAGTGCGGGTTTGCCAACTCAGGTTAATTTCCAGCCCTCATGCTTTAGCAAAGAAAAACACACTGGAGATCTTCTCACCTCCACACACAGACACCTACTAAATCCACCTGGACTTTTCTTTGTCCTCCATACCATGCCTGGGGTGGGGAAATGTGGGCAGCCAGTTCCAGCCATCTCTCTGACTGCTTGTAAAAACCCAGCCCTTCTTAGCTGTATTAACCCTATCGGTAGTGTACATAAGGGGTCTAGCTTCCAGGTTTACATCACATCACAGAGGATAACCACCTCTGTGACACATCTCCCCTTCTTGATATATACGGTAATAAAAACTGTGGAAAGAAAGCGCACATAGGGTTTTAACCGATAGAGACAGGTGCAGGGAATAGGACAGGTACTCACCTGCTTCAGTTGTGACATGCACAACTCTTTTCAGCACGGAAAATGGTAAATGAATACAAAAGTGGTCAGCTGCAGCCCCAATCTTGCAACAAGATGGGGGATGATCAAAAGAAATCAGGTTCAATGCTGCGCTAAAAACCACAATCCAAAGATATATCGTGAATTCCTTTTCTTTATTTTCACAGGTCAACGCGTTTCAAAGGCATCTCCGCCTTCTTCATCAGGACAAAAGTCAGAAAAGAACAGCATCTGTTCTTTTCTGACTTTTGTCCTGATGAAGAAGGCGGAGATGCCTTTGAAACACGTTGACCTGTGAAAATAAAGAAAAGGAATTCACGATATATCTTTGGATTGTGGTTTTTAGCGCAGCATTTAACCCGATTTTCTTTTGATCATCCCCCATCTTGATGTATACGGTGGCAGCTTACAAATTGTATAATATGCTGTATTCTATTTAAGTACAAATAAATATACATTATTTATAAATATATATATATATATATATATATATATATATATATATATATATATATATATATACAGTCAGGGACAGAAATATTTGGACAGTGACACAAGTTTTGTTATTTTAGCTGTTTACAAAAACATGTTCAGAAATACAATTATATATATAATATGGGCTGAAAGTGCACATTCCCAGCTGCAATATGAGAGTTTTCACATCCAAATCGGAGAAAGGGTTTAGGAATCATAGCTCTGTAATGCATAGCCTCCTCTTTTTCAAGGGACAAAAAGTAATTGGACAAGGGACTCTAAGGGCTGCAATTAACTCTGAAGGCGTCTCCCTCGTTAACCTGTAATCAATGAAGTAGTTAAAAGGTCTGGGGTTGATTACAGGTGTGTGGTTTTGCATTTGGAAGCTGTTGCTGTGACCAGACAACATGCGGTCTAAGGAACTCTCAATTGAGGTGAAGCAGAACATCCTGAGGCTGAAAAAAAAAAAAAATCCATCAGAGAGATAGCAGACATGCTTGGAGTAGCAAAATCAACAGTCGGGTACATTCTGAGAAAAAAGGAATTGACTGGTGAGCTTGGGAACTCAAAAAGGCCTGGGCGTCCACGGATGACAACAGTGGTGGATGATCGCCGCATACTTTCTTTGGTGAAGAAGAACCCGTTCACAACATCAACTGAAGTCCAGAACACTCTCAGTGAAGTAGGTGTATCTGTCTCTAAGTCAACAGTAAAGAGAAGACTCCATGAAAGTAAATACAAAGGGTTCACATCTAGATGCAAACCATTCATCAATTCCAAAAATATACAGGCCAGAGTTAAATTTGCTGAAAAACACCTCATGAAGCCAGCTCAGTTCTGGAAAAGTATTCTATGGACAGATGAGACAAAGATCAACCTGTACCAGAATGATGGGAAGAAAAAAGTTTGGAGAAGAAAGGGAATGGCACATGATCCAAGGCACACCACATCCTCTGTAAAACATGGTGGAGGCAACGTGATGGCATGGGCATGCATGGCTTTCAATGGCACTGGGTCACTTGTGTTTATTGATGACATAACAGCAGACATGAGTAGCCGGATGAATTCTGAAGTGTACCGGAATATACTTTCAGCCCAGATTCAGCCAAATGCCACAAAGTTGATTGGACGGCGCTTCATAGTACAGATGGACAATGACCCCAAGCATACAGCCAAAGCTACCCAGGAGTTCATGAGTGCTAAAAGTGGAACATTCTGCAATGGCCAAGTCAATCACCAGATCATAACCCAATTGAGCATGCATTTCACTTGCTCAAATCCAGACTTAAGACGGAAAGACCCACAAACAAGCAAGACCTGAAGGCTGCGGCTGTAAAGGCCTGGCAAAGCATTAAGAAGGAGGAAACCCAGCGTTTGGTGATGTCCATGGGTTCCAGACTTAAGGCAGTGATTGCCTCCAAAGGATTCGCAACAAAATATTGAAAATAAAAATATTTTGTTTGGGTTTGGTTTATTTGTCCAATTACTTTTGACCTCCTAAAATGTGGAGTGTTTGTAAAGAAATGTGTACAATTCCTACAATTTCTATCAGATATTTTTGTTCAAACCTTCAAATTAAACGTTACAATCTGCACTTGAATTCTGTTGTAGAGGTTTCATTTCAAATCCAATGTGGTGGCATGCAGAGCCCAACTCGTGAAAATTGTGTCACTGTCCAAATATTTCTGGACCTAACTGTATATATAGTACAGACCAAAAGGTTGGACATACCTTCTCATTCAAAGAGTTTTCTTTATCTTCAGGACTCTGAAAATTGTAGATTCACATTGAAGGCACCAAAACTATGAATTAACACATGTGGAATGAAATACTTAACAAAAAAGTGTGAATCAACTGAAAATATGTCTTATATTCTAGGTTCTTCACAGTAGCCACCTTTTGATTTAATTACTGCTTTGCACACTCTTGGCATTCTCTTGATGAGCTTCAAGAGGTAGTCACCGGAAATGGTTTTCACTTCACAGGTGTGCCCTGTCAGGTTTAATAAGAGGGATTCTTGCCTTATAAATAGGGGTGGGACCATCAGTTGTGTTGTGCAGAAGTCTGGTGGATACACAGCTGATAGTCCTACAGAATAGACTGTTAGCTGTTTTTTTCTTGCCATAATACAAATTCTAAGTAAAGAAAAACGAGTGGCCATCATTACTTTAAGATTTGAAGGTCAGTCAGTCCGAAAAATTGGGAAAACTTTGAAAGTGTCCCCAAGTGCAATGGCAAAAACCATCAAACGCTACAAAGAAACTGGCTCACATGAGGACCGCCCCAGGAAAGGAAGACCAAGAGTCACCTCTGCTGTGGAGGATAAGTTTATCCGAGTCACCAGCCTCAGAATTCGCAGGTTAACAGCAGCTCAGATTAGAGAGCGGGTCAATGCCACACAGAATTCTAGCAGCAGACACATCTCTAGAACAACTGTTAAGAGGAGACTTTGTGCAGCAGGCCTCCATGGTAAAATAGCTGCTAGGAAACCACTGCTAAGGACAGGCAACAAGCAGAAGAGACTTGTTTGGGCTAAAGAACAAAGGAATGGACATCAGACCAGTGGAAATCTGTGCTTTGGTCTGATGAGTCCAAATTTGAGATCTGTGTATCCAACCACCGTGTCTTTGTGCGACACAGAAAAGATGAACGAATGGACTCTACATGCCTGGTTCCCACCGTGAAGCATGGAGGAGAAGGTGTGATGATGTAGGGGTGCTTTGCTGGTGACACTGTTGGGGATTTATAAAAAATTGAAGACATACTAAACCAGCATGGCTACCACAGCATCTTGCATCGGCATGCTATTCCATCTGCTTTGCGTTTAGTTTGACCATCATTTATTTTTCAACAGGACAATGACCCCAAACACACCTCCAGGCTGTGTAAGAGCTATTTGACTAAGAAGGAGAGTGATGGGGTGCTACACCAGATGACCTGGCTTCCACAGTCACCAGACCTGAACCCAATCAAGATGGTTTGGGGTGAGCTGGACCGCAGAGTGAAGGCAAAAGGGCCAACAAGTGCTAAGCATCTCTGGGAACTTTTTCAAGACTGTTGGAAGACCATTTCCGGTGGCTACCTTTTGAAGCTCAATCAAAAATAAATAGCCACTGGGTATAAATACAGTTTATCAATGATAAGTAGCAAATTTTTCTTTTGGTCCGGAAAAATTGTTTAAAATTTAACTTTTAATAATAATACAACTAAAAGTGATAAAATATCACGAACACCAAACAAACAACATAAAAGGTTATGGCCCTCCTATCGCTTCAAAGGATTCATATAAGCCAAGAAATTGTTTGGACCTTCATCTCAAATGTAATCGGACTTCAATAACCATCAACATAGGTGCCAATTAACATTAGTGTCCACCAATAATTGGATAAGTCTTACCTCACTCCATAGTATAGAAATGAATTGGTCTCACCAAATATTATTTGGATGTCATCAAACGCAATTACTGGGGTCACGGAATGCCCTTAATGATCAGTCCTACCTCCCGACGCGTTTCATTCAAGTATCGAACTCTTCAGGGGAGTATCAAAAATATTTCATCCTTTTAGGGTCCTTCAGAAACTGAACCCAAACATCCGCATGACATGCAACTAGTGAGGATTCATCACATAGCCAATCTGTGACGCATCCAATTTCGGTCCCAATAATTATGGACCCATAGCCTATACACCATGCATGTGGCTGGAGCGGCCGTGCTTATCGCTCTATCCTAGAGCGATAAGCACGGCCGCTCCAGCCACATGCATGGTGTATAGGCTATGGGTCCATAATTCGATACTTGAATGATACTTGAATGAAACGCGTCGGGAGGTAGGACTGATCATTAAGGGGCATTCCGTGACCCCAGTAATTGCGTTTGATGACATCCAAATAATATTTGGTGAGACCAATTCATTTCTATACTATGGAGTGAGGTAAGACTTATCCAATTATTGGTGGACACTAATGTTAATTGGCACCTATGTTGATGGTTATTGAAGTCCGATTACATTTGGGATGAAGGTCCAAACAATTTCTTGGCTTATATGAATCCTTTGAAGCGATAGGAGGGCCATAACCTTTTATGTTGTTTGTTTGGTGTTCGTGATATTTTATCACTTTTAGTTGTACTACCTTTTGAAGCTCATCAAGAGAATGCCAAGAGTGTGCAAAGCAGTAATCAAAACAAAAGTGGCTACTTTGAAGATGTCATGATGTATGTGCTTTTCTCCATCCCATATTTTTTGTATAAGATGCCATGTGATGTATTTTACCTTCTTACTGTATTTGCTGTAATACTATGTCAGGATGTGATGTAACTTTCCTTTGGTTATACTTACTGAACACTTTGAAATGTCTTGGGATGTAAGTAACCATACCTTCCCCCCATCTCCTGTGTCTCTGGGCCCATAGTGCAATTATCTCTTGTCCACACAGCCAGGGGAACTTCCCATTGTTTCGTAAGCAGTGGATAACGCCAACTACACAAACCTGTAGACATCTCGGAGCCAACCTTCTAGAATCTTCTAGTGGGCCCAACCATTGCATAGACCCCTACCCTTGAGGGGCGGGCCCACGAGCTCAGACAATACACTCCTGTTTCTAAGTGCAGTTGGGAGCTGAGCTTTGAAGAGGAAGGGAGCGAGATCTGATTCTGCGGACAGATCTCGCCATCCAGTGGATTGTGTGGGATTTCTGGGACTCTGAAAAGGACTATTACGTCGTGATCTGGCACTTTGGATTATCGGGAGGTGCCCCCGAATCTGTTTTATTTGGACTTGTCGTGTGCTGTTCCTGTATTCCTGTTAGTAAACCTGTTGGATCATCCTTGGCCTGTTGTCTCTCCGTGCTCTGCTGTACACCCCGTCACAAACTGGTTCGCAGCGGTGGGATCAGAGCAGAAGGAATGGAGGACAGCGGCCCATCAACAGCTGGAACCAGAACCTCAGAGTACAAGAACTGGACTGCGGTGAACCTACAAACAAAGGCCCGTGAACTGGGAGTTAGCTACAAGGGACTTTCCAAGGAGCAGCTGATTGAGGCGTTGGAAGGAGTTTGCTCGCAAAATGACGCTGAGGAAGGATCCTCCCAGCAAACGGAAGAAAGACGGCAGCCGGAGGTAAATACCCAAAAAAGTCAGTGGGTTGTGTGGTACGAGGAGGAGATGGCCTTGCTGGGAGAGGAGACCACCATAGAATATAAGATGGAGGTCATGCGTGGAGCTAAAGAGAAGGAGCGCAGGATGGAGGAGATGGCATTGCTGGATAAGCAGCTCGCTGTGGAAGCCGCTAGAGATTCCAGACAGACTGTAACCCCAGCACCCACCATGAGGGAACTTCCCAGAGTATCCCGCAAAGACTTCAAGCAGTTTAATGAGGCTGCTGGTGACATTGAGGGCTTCTTCCAGGACTTTGAGCATCAGTGTCGATTAATGGAAGTCTCAGAAAGGGAGCGCGTCCGGCATCTGGTTGGGCTCTTAGAGGGTGGAGCTGCCGCAGCCTATAGAGCTATGGACCCTCGGTGGAACTGTGAGTATGCGGATATTAAACAGACTATTCTAGAACATTATGCTGTAACGCCAGACACTTACAGGACTCAGTTCCGTACTTTAGCATGTGATGAGGAAGTGTCTTTCAAGATGTATGCCCACAAACTCAAGCATCTATGGCATCGTTGGCTGGAGGCAGAGGAGGCCTTAACCTTGGAGACCATCCTCCAGATCCTCCTAAAAGAGCAGTTTTACTTCAAGTGCCCCGCTGAGATCCGGGAATGGGTGCGTGAAAGGAGACCAGCCACTGTGGAGGAAGCTGCAGCTCTAGCTGATGAGGCTCTCACCACCAAGCCTCAGTGTAAAAAACTACTACTCAGTGAGAAAAAAAACAGCAGCCCCCCAACGCTGGCGGCCCCTGGTCCTTCTGGCCCCAATGTTCACCATCACCCTAGACCGTCAACTCATGGGGACCTTCTGGTGACTGTGCCTCACATTACTCCTGCTCCACCTTTGGGAATACGACGTGGAGGAAGAATCCCAGAGCGCAGATGTTATGGATGTGGGCAGCCTGGGCACATGCAATTCCAATGTCCAGGTGTTCGGAGGCAGAACAGCTACAGACCGCCTTTGCCTGTTCATTATCTACAGACACCTTCACCAGGAGAAGAGCTGGATTCTGTGCCTGATGACTTGCCAAGTGACTCTGATATCCTGGCTCCCCTACCCGGAGTCTATGGGGTGCGAGCTCCAGCCACCTGTTCTTCTGATCTTACGCACAAACATCTACAGGAGGTCGTGCTGGATCGCCAAAAAGTTGTTGGCTTCCGTGACACTGGGGCTTTCCTCACCATAGCCGATCCCCGAGAAATTCAACCAGAAGCAATTCAAAAGGGACCAGGAATTGCCATTGAACTGGCAGGAAGTACCCAGAGATATATTCCAAGAGCGAGTGTGACCCTGGATTATGGCTTTGGGGCCAAACAATGTGTGGTCGGTGTGATGAGCGGCCTCCCTGCAGACGTTCTTCTAGGAAATGATGTGGGGAATCTTCATTGCCACTTTGTCGGTGCGGTAACCAGAAGTCAAGCCAAGAGAGCAGCCCATGTGGACGTGTACAACCCATCCATGGAAATGAGGCCACCAGAACTGCCATTACAGCCGGTGAGTGATTCTTCTTGTGGAAATAATATGAATGTTACTTGGGATAAAGTTCAGTTTAGACAAGAAGTAGAGACTGACCCCACCCTTGCTAGTTTTAGAGCTCGAGCTGAAATAGGGCAGCTAGGGGAGAACGGAGAAAGAATTATCAGAGAAAATGGACTTCTGTATCGGGTTGCCAATGCCGACTCCCTAGATAAGCCCTGGACTTTTAGCAAACAGCTGATTGTTCCTCAGAAGTACAGAATTCCCCTATTACACCTGGCTTATGACATTCCTACTGCTGGCCATCAAGGCAAAACCCGCACCGAGAGACGATTGACTCAAACTTTTTATTGGCCGGGGATTTCCCAAGCAGTGGCGCATTTCTGCCGAACTTGTGACATATGTCAGCGTAGAGGGCGACCCGGAGATCACCCAAAGGCACCCCTGCAACCGCCCCCTATAATAGAAGAATCCTTTCAAAGAGTAGCTGTTGATATCATTGGACCTCTGGCTAAACCAAGTAAATCTGGAAAGCAGTACATTCTCACTGTTGTAGACTATGCCACCCGATATCCAGAAGCCGTGGCCTTGTCAAGTATTTCTGCAGCCAAGGTGGCCGAGGCCTTGGTTATTATTTTTACCAGAGTAAGATTCCCCAGTGAGATCTTGTCGGACCAAGGCTCCCAATTCATGTCAGAGTTGGTCCAGTGTCTGTGGCGCACCTGTGGAGTACGAGCGATCCGAACGACCCCGTATCATCCCCAAACAAATGGACTTTGTGAACGATTCAATGGCACTCTGAAGAATATGCTCAGGGCCTTCACGGACCAAGATTCAGACTGGAAGAAGTACCTACCCCGTCTCTTGTTTGCCTATCGGGAAGTTCCCCAGGAGTCCACTGGGTTCTCCCCCTTTGAACTACTCTATGGAAGAAAGGTCCGAGGACCCTTAACCCTGCTCAAGGAACACTGGGAGGGGCAAGTTGAAGATACAGGAGCCCCTGTTGTCCCTTATGTCCTAAAGCTGCGAGAAACCCTGGCCCAACTTGCTAGTTTTGCCCAGAGTCATTTGCATATGGCTCAAACCAGACAGAAGACATGGTATGACCGTAAAGCACGCTATCGGGAGTTTGTAGAAGGACAACAAGCCTTAATGATTGTTCCCCATAGGCAGAATAAACTGCAGACCACATGGGAGGGTCCCTTCCGGGTTCTCAGAAAACTGAATGATACCAATTACATTCTTGCTTTAGTTGATCAGGGGCTAAGGCAAAAGACTGTCCATGTGAATATGATTAAGGAGTACCATGACCGGAACATTCCAATGATAGCAAGCTGTCGGTTGGCGTCAGAAGATGGTCAAGAGGATGAGGACTCTCTACCTGATCTCGTGGAAGCAGCGAGAGCCCCATCCACTGTGGAACAGGTTCCCCTGGGAGATCACCTGGATTCCTTACAGAAAATCCAGATGCTGGAAGTGCTTCAACAGAGACGGGCTGCTTTCTCATCCCAACCAGGTCGAACCACCGTCACCCAACATCCTGTGGACACTCAGGGCATCCGTCCCATACAACAGGCACCTTACCGGGTACCTGAATCAGTTCGAAACACCATGCAGCACGAACTGGAGGAGATGTTCAAGCTTGGGGTATTCCAGGCCTCCCATAGCCCTTGGGCGTCCCCTGTGGTGTTAGTACCCAAGAAGGATGGGAGTACTCGATTTTGTGTGGACTATCGGTGACTAAACGACCATACCGTCAGCGATCCTTACCCAATGCCTCGTATTGACGAACTTCTAGACCGACTGGCTGGGTCCCAATATGTCACTACCTTGGATCTCAGTAAGGGATACTGGCAGATCCCTCTAACAGAGGAAGGGAGAGAACGGTCCGCTTTTGTAACTCCCTTTGGTCTGTATGAATTTCTAAGCATGCCTTTTGGAATGAAAAATGCCCCGGCAACCTTCCAGAGAATGGTGGACCAGATCCTCCGGGGATGTGGTGACTTTGCTTGTGCCGACTTGGATGATATCGCCGTCTTCAGCCACACATGGGAGGAACATCTGCATCAAGTAGCCGTTATTCTGGACCTGATTCTTGCAGCCGGCCTAATCATTCGACCCGATAAATGCCAATTGGGGATGGGTGAAGTCCAGTACCTAGGGCATAGGGTGGGAGGAGGCTCTGAGCCTGCCAAAATCCAGGCTATTAGAGACTGGCCTGTACCCCAAACCAAGAAACAAGTTATGGCTTTTCTGGGCACTGCCAGTTATTACCGAAAATTTGTTTCTCATTTCAGCACTGTGGCCAAGCCTCTTACCGACCTGACCAAGAAAACAATGCCCCGGCTGGTGATCTGGACTCCAGCCTGTGATGAGGCTTTTAACCGGCTGAAGGACTCTCTCATCTGCGATCCTTACCTGGCTGCTCCAGACTACAAGAGGAGATTCATTGTGCAAACAGATGCCTCTTCTTATGGATTGGGAGCTGTCCTCAGCCAGGTGAATGCAGCTGGGGACGAACACCCCATCGCCTATCTCAGCCGGAAACTGCTGGACCGAGAAGTGGCCTAAGCAACTGTTGAAAAAGAATGTCTGGCTGTAGTGTGGGCCCTTAGGAAACTCATGCCATATCTGTATGGGCGAGAATTCACTATGGTTACTGATCACAATCCCCTCACCTGGCTGAACAGAGTCTCTGGGGACAATGGACGCTTATTACGATGGAGCCTGGCTCTGCAGCCCTATAACTTTACCATACAGTATAGAAGAGGCAGCCAACACCAAAATGCAGATGGACTGTCCAGGCAAGAGGAGCCTTGAGTCCTGTCAGCCATGCCTGCGTGTACTTAACCAGCGACCTGTAGAGGTCCCTAGTACGTACACAAGTTGGGAGGGAAAGGGATTGTCATGATGTATGTGCTTTTCTCCATCCCATATTTTTTGTATAAGATGCCATGTGATGTATTTTACCTTCTCACTGTATTTGCTGTAATACTTTGTCAGGATGTGATTAACTTTCCTTTGGTTGTACTTACTGAACACTTTGAAATGTCTTGGGATGTAAGTAACCATACCTTCCCCCCAACTCCTGTGTCTCTGGGCCCATAATGCAATTATCTCTTGTCCACACAGCCAGGGGAACTTCCCATTGTTTCGTAAGCAGTGGATAACGCCAACTACACAAACCTGTAGACATCTCGGAGCCAACCTTCTAGAATCTTCTAGTGGGCCCAACCATTGCATAGACCCCTACCCTTGAGGGGCGGGCCCACAAGCTCAGACAATACACTCCTGTTTCTAAGTGAAGTTGGGAGCTGAGCTTTGAAGAGGAAGGGAGCGAGATCTGATTCTGCGGACAGATCTCGCCGTCCAGTGGATTGTGTGGGATTTCTGGGACTCTGAAAAGGACTATTACGTCGTGATCTGGCACTTTGGATTATCGGGAGGTGCCCCCAAATCTGTTTTATTTGGACTTGTCGTGTGCTGTTCCTGTATTCCTGTTAGTAAACCTGTTGGATCATCCTCGGCCTGTCGTCTCTCCTTGCTCTGCTGTACACCCCGTCACAGAAGAACCTAGAATATAAGACATATTTTCAGTTGTTTCACACTTTTTTGTTAAGTATTTCATTCCACATGTGTTAATTCATAGCTTTGATGCCTTCAATGTGAATGTACAATTTTCAGAGTCATGAAAATAAAGAAAACTCTTTGAATGAGAAGGTGTGTCCAAACTTTTGGTCTGTAATGTGTATATATATATATATTATATATATATATATATATATATATATATATATATATATATATATATATATATGCATTGAGGACCTGTCCTTGGAATATTTCATCAATATCCGATTGATGCAGTGTTGTCGCAAAACCTGAAGGGTTTCATGACGACAGCAAAGGGAATGAGAATCCTGACGTGTCTTGTGCTCATTGAGTATTTTGTTCTTGCAGATTTGGTGCAGATTTGAATCTATAACTTGTCAATTTTTTCAGTGTATTTACTGCAGATTTCACCTATACAGAGTGGGGAAAAATCTGCACCAAAAACTTGTATTTTTTCTATGCATTTTTCTCTGTAAAGAGATGAAGAAATTTCAGCACCAAATGCTTTACGTGTGCACATACCCTAAATGTCATCAGTAAATGCAGCTGATGTTTTCATATTAATAATAATAATAATAATAATTTTATTCATTTATATAGCGCTATTAATTCCACAGCGCTTTACATACATTAGATTTATGGGCTCTATACATTTATAACTCATAATCATAATATTGTATTAAGACTTTCCAATGTATCCTGATATCAGGTTGTTGCCTCTAATTTGCCCTTTATTACAATAAATACTTTGTTACCTTTTTCTAGTCATTTTATTTATAGATTTTTAATTCTTTACATTTTCGGCAGTTTGTTACTGGTACTTCCAGTATCCCATATGAAGGCTTTGCATCTCTCCGAGGCAGCAATGGGCCACGACGATTCTGTGTGGAAAAATGGGGAAAAATAACAGCTCTTCCCAGGTAAATAATGTACATTGTTTGCTTATATCTTATTGGTGCGTTTATTGAAATGGCAATCACATAAGCAATTAATATACAACGTAATATGAATATATTGTACAATACTAATTATATATATATATATATATATATATATTTATATATATATATATTTTATATATGTGTGTACACTCCACAATATTGATACTGCACCACCAAGAAGAAAAAGTTGTGAAATTATCTATATATATAATTGCCTTATTCTGTCTGTCTGTCTGTCTGTCTTGCTCCAAAATTGTGTCCTTACGGTGACACAAAGCTGATTGGCCGCTGGGCTCACCATGGCCCCGCCCCCCCGCACGGATTGGCCGCTCGCCTCGCCTTCGCCCCCCCCCACGGATTGGTCGCTCGCCTCGGCCTGGCCCCGCCCTCCGCATGGATTGGCTGCTCGCCCCGGCCCTCCACACGCATCGCCAGACATAACCTTGCGCTGCTGGGATCGTGACGGAGCCGGTGAACACTGGTAACCATTATACACATCGGGTAACTAAGGTCCCTTGGTTACCCGATGTGTATCATAGTTACCAGTGTACACCGGCTCCGTCACGATCCCAGCAGCGCCAGACATACCCTTGCATGCTGGGATCGTGACGGAGCTGGTGAACGCTGGTAACCATTATACACATCGGGTAACTAAGGTCCCTTAGTTACCCGATGTGTATCATAGTTACCAGTGTACACCGGCTCCGTCACGATCCCAGCAGCGCCAGACATAACCTTGCGATGCTGGGATCGTGACGGAGCCGGTGAACGCTGGTAACCATTATACACATCGGGTAACTAAGGTCCCTTAGTTACCCGATGTATATCATAGTTACCAGTGTACACCGGCTCCGTCACGATCCCAGCAGCGCCAGACATAACCTAGCGATGCTGGGATCTTGACGGAGCCGGTGAACGCTGGTAACCATTATACACATCGGGTAACTAAGGTCCCTTAGTTACCCGATGTGTATCATAGTTACCAGCGTACACCGGCTCCCGGTACACATGTGCAGGGAGCCGGCATTATACTCCTCTCCCCCCAGGACTACTCCTCCTATTATAGTCCTCCTATTATACTCCTCTCTGAGTATAATAGGAGAACTATTATAGCATGGTGGATGTAGCACGATGGGGGATGTAGCACAATGGGGGGTGCGCAGCATGGGGGATGTAGCACGATGGGGAGTGCGCAGCATGGGGGATGTAGCACGATGGGGAGTGCGCAGCATGGGGGATGTAGCACGATGGGGAGTGCGCAGCATGGCGGCTGGAGCACGATGGGGGGTGCGCAGCATGGGGGATGTAGCACGACGGGGAGTGCGCAGCATGGGGGATGTAGCACGATGGGGAGTGCGCAGCATGGGGAATGGAGCACGATGGGGAGTGCGCAGCATGGAGGATGGAGCATGATGGGGAGTGCGCAGCATGGGGGATGGAGAACGATGGGGAGTGCGCAGCATGGGGGATGGAGCACGATGGGGGGGCGCAGCATGGGGGATGGAGCACGATGGGGAATGCGCAGCATAGGGGATGGAGCACGATGGGGGGTGGGCAGCATGGGGGATGGAGCACGATGGGGGGTGCGCAGCATGGGGGATGGAGCACATTGGGAGGTGCACACCTCCCCCCAACACACACACACACAACACACCACACACACACTGGGAACCACAAACACCGCCATACACGGACACCCACACACACAGACAACGCCGCACACACACAACACCCAACACACAAACACCACGGCATACATAAATATACGCACATACCGCACTACACACACATTGCACAAAACATACCTCCCCCCAAAACACACCACACCCACACAAACCGCGCAACACACACACAACGCTACAGACACACAGCGCTCCACAAACAACGCAACACACGCAACACACATACAACACCGCTCTCACCCCCCGCCACACCCAGACAACACCCAGAACATGTACAGCGCCCTACACAAACACTTGGTAACTACACACAACAACATCTATATATATACAGTTAGGTCCAGAAATATTTGGACAGTGACACAAGTTTTGTTATTTTAGCTGTTTACAAAAACATGTTCAGAAATACAATTATATATATAATATGGGCTGAAAGTGCACACTCCCAGCTGCAATATGAGAGTTTTCACATCCAAATCGGAGAAAGGGTTTAGGAATCATAGCTCTGTAATGCATAGCCTCCTCTTTTTCAAGGGACCAAAAGTAATTGGACAAGGGACTCTAAGGGCTGCAATTAACTCTGAAGGCGTCTCCCTCGTTAACCTGTAATCAATGAAGTAGTTAAAAGGTCTGGGGATGATTACAGGTGTGTGGTTTTGCATTTGGAAGCTGTTGCTGTGACCAAACAACATGCGGTCTAAGGAACTCTCAATTGAGGTGAAGCAGAACATCCTGAGGCTGAAAAAAAAGAAAAAAATGCATCAGAGAGATAGCAGACATGCTTGGAGTAGCAAAATCAACAGACGGGTACATTCTGAGAAAAAAGGAATTGACTGGTGAGCTTGGGAACTCAAAAAGGCCTGGGCGTCCACGGATGACAACAGTGGTGGATGATGGCCGAATACTTTATTTGGTGAAGAAGAACCCGTTCACAACATCAACTGAAGTCCAGAACACTCTCAGTGAAGTAGGTGTATCTGTCTCTAAGTCAACAGTAAAGAGAAGACTCCATGAAAGTAAATACAAAGGGTTCACATCTAGATGCAAACCATTCATCAATTCCAAAAATAGACAGGCCAGAGTTAAATTTGCTGAAAAACACCTCATGAAGCCAGCTCAGTTCTGGAAAAGTATTCTATGGACAGATGAGACAAAGATCAACCTGTACCAGAATGATGGGAAGAAAAAAGTTTGGAGAAGAAAGGGAATGGCACATGATCCAAGGCACACCACATCCTCTGTAAAACATGGTGGAGGCAACGTGATGGCATGGGCATGCATGGCTTTCAATGGCACTGGGTCACTTGTGTTTATTGATGACATAACAGCAGACAAGAGTAGCCGGATGAATTCTGAAGTGTACCGGGATATACTTTCAGCCCAGATTCAGCCAAATGCCACAAAGTTGATCGGACAGCGCTTCATAGTACAGATGGACAATGACCCCAAGCATACAGCCAAAGCTACCCAGGAGTTCATGAGTGCAAAAAAGTGGAACATTCTGCAATGGCCAAGTCAATCACCAGATCTTAACCCAATTGAGCATGCATTTCACTTGCTCAAATCCAGACTTAAGACGGAAAGACCCACAAACAAGCAAGACCTGAAGGCTGCGGCTGTAAAGGCCTGGCAAAGCATTAAGAAGGAGGAAACCCAGCGTTTGGTGATGTCCATGGGTTCCAGACTTAAGGCAGTGATTGCCTCCAAAGGATTCGCAACAAAATATTGAAATTAAAAATATTTTGTTTGGGTTTGGTTTATTTGTCCAATTACTTTTGACCTCCTAAAATGTGGAGTGTTTGTAAAGAAATGTGTACAATTCCTACAATTTCTATCAGATATTTTTGTTCAAACCTTCAAATTAAACGTTACAATCTGCACTTGAATTCTGTTGTAGAGGTTTCATTTCAAATCCAATGTGGTGGCATGCAGAGCCCAACTCGCGAAAATTGTGTCACTGTCCAAATATTTCTGGACCTAACTGTATATAACAAAAATCATACATGAACTACACAATACGTAAATTCTAGAATACCCGATGCGTAGAATCGGGCCACCTTCTAGTGTAATATAATAACAAAATAAGGTAATGAAGTGTATTACAAATTTATAAACTTTCTAATGCCTAGAGCAGGGGTGGGCAATTAAATTTCTCATGGGGCCGCATGAGAACTTGGGATTCTTTTAGAGGGCCGGACTGATATAGTTAACTCAATTGTACCCAATACTGTAGATATATATATATATATATATATATATATATATATATATATATATATATATATATATACAGTGCCTACAAGTAGTATTCAACCCCCTGCAGATTTAGCAGGTTTACACATTCGGAATTAACTTGGCATTGTGACATTTGGACTGTAGATCGGCCTGGAAGTGTGAAATGCACTGCAGCAAAAAAGAATGTTATTTCTTTTTTTTTTTTTTTTAAATTGTGAAAAGTTTATTCAGAGTGTCATTTATTATTCAACCCCTCAATCCACCAGAATTCTGTTTGGTTCCCCTAAAGTATTAATTAGTATTTCAGGCACAAAGAACAATGAGCTTCACATGTTTGGATTAATTATCTCTTTTTCCAGCCTTTTCTAACTAATTAAGACCCTCCCCAAACTTGTGAACAGCACTCATACTTGGTCAACATGGGAAAGACAAAGGAGCATTCCAAGGCCATCAGAGACAAGATCGTGGAGGGTCACAAGGCTGGCAAGAGGTACAATACCCTTTCCAAGGAGTTGGGCCTACCTACCTGTCTCCACTCTTGGGAGCATCATCCGGAAGTGGAAGGCTTATGGAACTACTGTTAGCCTTCCACGGCCTGGACAGCCTTTGAAAGTTTCCACCCGTGCCCAGGCCAGGCTTGTCCGAAGAGTCAAGGCTAACCCAAGGACAACAAGGAAGGAGCTCCGGGAAGATCTCATGGCAGTGGGGACATTGGTTTCAGTCAATACCATAAGTAACGTACTCCACCGCAATGGTCTCCGTTCCAGACGAGCCCGTAAGGTACCTTTACTTTCAAAGCGTCATGTCAAGGCTCGTCTACAGTTTGCTCATGATCACTTGGAGGACTCTGAGACAGACTGGTTCAAGGTTCTCTGGTCTGATGAGACCAAGATCGAGATCTTTGGTGCCAACCACACACGTGACGTTTGGAGACTGGATGGCACTGCATACGACCCCAAGAATACCATCCCTACAGTCAAGCATGGTGGTGGCAGCATCATGCTGTCGGGCTGTTTCTCAGCCAAGGGGCCTGGCCATCTGGTCCGCATCCATGGGAAGATGGATAGCACGGCCTACCTGTAGATTTTGGCCAAGAACCTCCGCTCCTCCATCAAGGATGTTAAGATGGGTCGTCATTTCATCTTCCAACAAGACAACGACCCAAAGCACACAGCCAAGAAAACCAAGGCCTGGTTCAAGAGGGAAAAAATCAAGGTGTTGCAGTGGCCTAGTCAGTCTCCTGACCTTAACCCAATTGAAAACTTGTTGAAGGAGCTCAAGATTAAAGTCCACATGAGACACCCAAAGAACCTAGATAACTTGGAGAAGATCTGCATGGAGGAGTGGGCCAAGATAACTCCAGAGACCTGTGCCGGCCTGATCAGGTATTATAAAAGACGATTATTAGCTGTAATTGCAAACAAGGGTTATTCCACAAAATATTAAACCTAGGGGTTGAATAATAATTGACCCACACTTTTATGTTGAAAATTTATTAAAATTTAACTGAGCAACATAACTTGTTGGTTTGTAAGATTTATGCATCTGTTAATAAATCCTGCTCTTGTTTGAAGTTTGCAGGCTCTAACTTATTTGCATCTTATCAAACCTGCTAAATCTGCAGGGGGTTGAATACTACTTGTAGGCACTGTATATATATATATATATACACACACATATATACACATATATATACACACACTACATCACTATATACTGCACCTGTAATACATTACAGCACTATATACTGCCCCTGTAATACATTACATCACTATATACTGCCCCTGTAATACACTACATCACTATATACTGCACCTGTGATACGTTACAGCACTATATACTGCCTCTGTAATACATTACATCACTATATACTGCCCCTGTAATACATTACAGCACTTTATACTGCCCCTGTAATACATTACAGCACTATATACTGCACCTGTAATTCATTACAGCACTATATACTGCACCTGTAATTCATTACAGCACTATATATTGCCCCTGTAATACATTACAGCACTATATACTGCACCTGTAATACATTACAGCACTATATACTACAACTGTAATACATTACATCACTATATACTGCACCTGTAATACATTACAGCACTATATACTACACCTGTAATACATTACAGCACTATATACTACACCTGTAATACATTAAAGCACTATACACTACACCTGTAATACATTACAGCACTATATACTACACCTGTAATACATTACAGCACTATATACTGCACCTGTAATACATTACAGCACTATATACTACACCTGTAATACATTACAGCACTATATACTGCACCTGTAATAGATTACATCACTATATACTGTATACACTATATACCTGTAATACATTACAGCACTATATACTACACCTGTAATACATTACGTCACTATATACTGCCCCTGTAATACATTACAGCACTATATACTGCCCCTGTAATACATTACAGCACTATATACTACACCTGTAATACATTACATCACTATATACTGCCCCTGTAATACATTACAGCACTATATACTACACCTGTAATACATTACAGCACTATATACTGCCCCTGTAATACATTACAGCACTATATACTACACCTGTAATACATTACAGCACTATATACTACACCTGTAATACATTACATCACTATATACTGCCCCTGTAATACATTACAGCACTATATACTACACCTGTAATACATTACGTCACTATATACTGCCCCTGTAATACATTACAGCACTATATACTACACCTGTAATATATTACGTCACTATATACTGCCCCTGTAATACATTACAGCACTATATACTACACCTGTAATACATTACATCACTATATACTGCCCCTGTAATACATTACAGCACTATATACTACACCTGTAATACATTACAGCACTATATACTGCCCCTGTAATACATTACAGCACTATATACTACACCTGTAATACATTACAGCACTATATACTGCCCCTGTAATACATTACAGCACTATATACTGCACCTGTAATGCATTACAGCACTATATACTGCCCCCGTAAAACTACATCATTACATTCCCATATACTACAATACTACACCTAAATATTACACCAGTTACCCCCCCTCCCCCTTCCCCTCCCTCTCAGGTTATTAGTGACCACTCACCTCTCCCTCCTCAGGCACCTCCGTATGGGTCCCCCGCTGAGCTGCTTCTTCCCTGGTATGGGCCCTGGCTGCACCGCTGTTGTTCTTGTATGGCCCCTGCCCCCGCCGCTGCATCTCTCTGTCCAGGCACCGGCTGGTGCCGTTTCTCCTGCCGGGCGGGAACTTTTCGAATGACACACACGCTGTACTGCCGACATCAGGGCGTGCGTGTGTCACAGAGAAAGCAGGGAACAGAGGACCAATCCTGAAGCTCCGCACAGTGTAGCAGCGGAACGCAGGAATCTGTCCTCTGTTCCCTGTCCGGCAGCGTTCTCTGTGACACACGCATGCTCTGATGTCGTCAGTACAGCGCGCGTGTGTCATTTGAAAAGTTCCTGCCCGGCAGGAGAAGCGGTACCACGTCCCCAACTCTGATTTAATGGGCGGGCCGGTCACAGACAGTAGGCGGGCCGGATGTGGCCTGCGGGCCGCCCCTTGCCCAGGTCTGGCCTAGAGGATAATTAAATGAAAAGTTTAGTTACCCTTTAAAATGTTGGGAAGAAAATGTATTACAGTGGAACCTTGGTTAACGAGAACAATCAGTTCTGGGACTGTGCTTGTAAACCAAGTTACTCGTTCAGCAAAGTAAGATTTCCCATAGGAAATCATTGCAATGCAGACAATTCCTTCCACAGCTTGTTAAATGTACCATCCTGGTGCCCTATTGTGCCATTCCACACACGTACAAACACACACAAACACACACAAGCACGCACGCACACGCACATATTATGCTCACCTTACCTTCTGTTCCATCGCCGGTCTCCTGGGACTTGCTGTTCGCTAGTACGGGCTGTGTCTCGGGTTACCATCACGACGAGGGAGGAACTTCCGCTGCCAGAGCGCTTACGTCAAAGGCAGGAGCCGCTTGCCTCTGATTGGTCAGCGCGCTGCCTTTGAGTAGCGGTGACAGAGGAAGTTCTTGCTTCGTCGCTATGGTTGCCAATGCATAGCCTATACCGGCAAACTACAAGAACCATGAGGCCGGCAATGGAACGTAAGGTACACATATTATGCTCACCTTGTCTTCCGTTCCATCGCCGGCCTCCTGGATCTTGTAGTTCGCCGCGAGGATTCCTCCCTCATCGCGATGTACCGGGAAACTACAAGAACCATGGGGCCGGCGATGGAATGAAAGGTAAAGTGAGCATAATACTATGTGTGTGCGTGCGTGTGTTTATGTGTGTTTGTGCGTGCTTGTGTGTGTTTGTGTGGACTGCAAGAGTAGGTTAGAGCGCAGTGGATGTACGGAACCAGAAGTGTGTGCGGTGAGTATTTTGCTCATACAGCAAAGCTTTCTCGTAAACCGAGTTAAAAATTTACAGAAAGCTTTGCTTGTTAAGCGAAATTCTCGTTAACTGGGTTACTCGTTAAGCGAGGTTCCACTGTATATCTAGGTACACAGTATACTTGTGTTGGATAAGTAAAAAGTCCTTGTATGAACGGGACACATGCAGTTTATAGCCTAGATACTGTGCAATAGTTTTCCTTGTTCTTATAGGAATGTGTACAATGTAGATTCATACTAAAAGAGGTCAAATTTCTGTAAAAAAAAACACTACAGAGGACCACAAACCACAAAAAAGAAAAAGCGACTAGTTTGGGTCAAGCAATACAAGGACTAAACATTAGAGCAATGGAAATCTGTATTGTACTCTGAGGAGTCAAAATTTTAGATTTTTTATATACTTCAAAGGACACTTACTCATGGCTACTACAGCATTCTGCAACAACATCTGGTTTGCACTTAGTGGGACCATTATTTGTGTTATAAAAGGATAATGACCCAAAACACAATTTCAGACTATTCAATGTGTTATGTGTCCAATTGGGAGATGGATGGAGTGAGGTGTCAGATGACAATCCATCTGATCTCAACCCAATCGAGATGCCTTGGGATGTTAAACCACAGAGTGAATGCAAAGCAGTCAACAAGTGCTCAGCACCTCTGGAAACATCTCCAACACTGTTGGGAAGCCATTCCAGGTGACTTCCTGATAAAGCTGCTTGAGAGAATGCCAAGGGTGTGTAAAGCGGTCATTCGAGTAAAAGAGTTTGAGGAATCCAATGTTTAATAGGTATTATGGTTTGTTTAACAAATTTCTTTACTTGTGGTTTCCATATGTGTATCTTTGTGGTTTTGCTGCTTTCAGTCTGAAACTACAATTTGTACATTCCGATAAAAACAAGGACAACCATTCCATTAGCAGGTGTGTTAAAAATTTTGACTGCATCTTACTGTGGACTACATATATTTGTATGTTATCATGCTAATTCCTATTACAACCTGTTGGTAATGCACAAATGCACCTTAAACTAGTTATTGGTAAAAGCCATAGAGCCCTACAGGTTTACAGTCTGTGGTGATGTTCTTATAGGTATAGAAATAGATGTAAGAACATTCATAGGATTCCTTTGTTTAATACTATGTGTTCTAAGACATTAGAATTCACTTGTGACTAATATGAAATAAAATGTAACTCTTTCCCCACCAGTAAGCGGAACATTTAGTCCTCTCTTGATATTATAGCAGGGGTAAGCATCTAAATATAGCAAAGGGAAAGTGTTGCATAACCAAAAATATACCCCTTAAAAATCAAACTTTATTCAATTTACTTTAAAATATCCAAAAACCACAGTGCAAAGAAAAAGGGAGGAGGGTAAAATTCACACCCTATGAGATACACCTCCTTCCTGTCCACTACCTAACCGCAGAGGTCGGCACCCTAATTTGATACGAAAATGGCGCCCCCACTCACCGACGGCTGTCCCTAAGGATTCCCTATCTCGCCCTCACAAAAGTCATGAAAAGGGAAAAATATGGGCAAAGTATAGTAGACAGAATGTTTAGGACACATATGTACTTAGGTTGCAGAGAGATCACACTATACGTAGATCCCTTCTATCCTCTGTGTAATAAGAGTGGGACAGCACCCTAATAGTGCATAATATGGTGCCCCCCACTATACTGACTAGCCTTGGGTTGCCCGCTACACCCTAAAAATAAAGAAGGGGTGCCTATACTATAGCAAACCAGGTGCACAGAATCACATTCAATCAAAAATGCATAGCCACAATACTAGCAAAAAGGTGTATGCGCTTGATAAAGTGCATAATGCATATACTCAGCAAGTAAAGTGCCAGTTCAATATAAAGTGCAAAACCCTTACTCAAAGTATAGGTTACTATCATAAACAGTGCATATGCTTGATAAAGTGCATATATTCAACAAACAGGCCCTGAAAAAGGTGCTAATGCATTATACAGTGCAACCAGATTTGTGGGCAACCAATTAATAGGTAGTCAAAATAGATAGTCAGAAATAGACACTTATCATGCAACGGCCATATGTGCGTCCCAGAGATGCCTCAGAAATGCCTCGACGCGTTTCTCCCAAAGAGGGTCATCAGGAGGCCAGATGAATGTGTCAGGTGTCAGCAGGATAGCATGATATGTAGATAGGAACTTCTTCTAATTTCTGAGGCATCTCTGGTACGCACATATGGTCTTTGCACGATAAGTGTCTATTTCTGACTATCTATTTTGACTACCTATTAATTAGTTGCCCACAAATCTGGTTGCACTGTATAATGCATTAGCACCTTATTCAGGACCTGTTTGTTGAACATATGCACTTTATCAAGCATATGCACTGTTTATGATAGTAACCTATACTTTGAGTAAGGGTTTTGTACTTTATATTGCACTGGCATTTTACTTGCTGAGTATATGCATTATGCACTTTATCAAGCGCATACACCTTCATGCTAGTATTGTGGCTATGCATTTTTGATTGAATGTGATTCTGTGCACCTGGCACAGAATCACATATTTTTGGTCAGGGGTAAGCATCTACAGCTTTACATTTGGAGAAATGTTTCACTCTCTTTCTCATGCACTCTCCATTGCTTTCCTTCAGCTGATCCTCAGACACGGCCTCTATTCCTGTGTTCTTTCTTCTGTTGGAGGCTACTGAAATAATTCCAGATATAGTTGACAGAAATGACCAGAACAATTTGTATATTATGTCTTACAGCAATAAACTGAATCTTATTTATATGTATATTTGTTTTTGTGTTTACAGAGCTCATACCTGTTTTAATCGCCTTGATCTTCCTCCGTATCCTTCTTTTTCTATGCTGTACGAGAAACTTTTAACAGCCGTTGAAGAAACCAGTACGTTCGGCCTTGAGTAGTTCTATACATCAGCATGACTGTCATTTTATAACAAGGAACTTATTCAATGGGTTGAATCTAAATCCATGAACTTGTACGGACATTACCAGAGATGTATGAAGAATGTGTACAAGAAGAAGCCGTCAATGACCAAGACTATTTACCGTAAAGAGAATAGCATCAGGATAAATGTCATGACCGTGTAAATTAGTCATATTATTATAGTCCTGTACACTGGAATCAGTGGACATAAGACATAACTCACACTTATATAATGCATTCCAGTTTCTACAGGTAATGTTTAGGTGCTTGCATGGTACGCATCCTAATTTTTGTTATACTAGCCAAACTCCGTCTTTAAAGGGACAGACTATCTTACTACTTACTATGTGTCAAAACCTATGCATGTTTCTATCTACAAACTCTTTTAGTGAAATGATCAGATTTATCTGATTTTACACATGCAAAAAAAGGCCTGCACATTCTGTAGATCAATGTATAGTTCTTCGAAGGTTCACATAGATGTTATTGCTTTCTACACCGATGTCTGTTAATACTGTTTTTAACTTATACACTCACATGCCAGCACTATAAATAATGAAATGTATTGTAATTTTTTTCTTATTTATTCTTTGCATCTCTATGTGATGCTGTCCTTTGTCTTTTAATATATTGATTGGTATGACCATTATTTGTAATAGTTAAATTATTATAACGTTCGAGATTACAGAAGAAAGCAGGAATCTGTGACGTGGTATTATTGTAGCCTTAACTAGATCTTCAGGTAATGAATAAAGCAGAATGAGGGAATGTTTGTTTTTCTGTAGTTTTGTGGCATGAAAAAGTCACCAATTTGGGTGCATGTCCTATCTGCACTGAAAAGTACAAGTTTTTCTCCTTCATTGGGCAAGTTAATACAAAGAGGCCACGGGTAGCAACGTTCTGACAGATTGTTCCTTACTAAGCACAGAAATCTTCATTGACTCACAACTGGTGTCCATTTCATTTTCAGTCTTTCTCACGGCCAACTATGTACCATTTGCAATAAACTTGGTGCATTTTACTCAAGTGATCTTCCATTTCCGACTTTCATTTGAAATCTCGAGAAATGGTTTCAAAAGGTTTGCCCAAAGCAACCAATCATAACCTAGTGGGAAAATGTAGGCTGCACCAATACAGGTCACAGCAAGCAATGATGTCATTTTTTTGCAGTTTTTTTTTTCGCTGTTCTCGTAAAGGCCAGTAATTAAGAATAGCTCCTGCATTTTATTTCAGCCGTAATCATGGTACAAGCTCCAGAAACACGTGGCTATCATGACCTTGAATTGCTAAATTAACCCCACCGTTCATACGGGAAAGTGTTAGTCTGAAACTATCCTCGTAGACACTGGAGAAAGACGTAGTAAAGGATGGATATTAGGGCTACGTTCCCATGATGATGAGATGTTGGTGATTTTTTGGAGGTTGCAGATTTTCTGCAGCATTTCTGCACCTACTAGGTAAACTTATTGTATTTTTTTCAATTAGTTTTTACTATGTTTTACTACTTGCATTTTTATAGTGTTTTTGATGCTGTGGTTTATGGCACTTTTTTGGTGTTCCTGGTTTTAAATCAAACTACTTTGTTTTTTATACTTCCTGGTATTTGGCTTTGGTAGAACTTTATTGTTTTTGTGCGGATTACATGCATATTAGAGCATTTCCAAAGAGGAAACATACTAAAAATGCAAGTGTTTTTTGCCTGCGTTTTTTACGCATCTAATGCAGTTTTCCGGGGAAAATCCTGACATAAAACTCAGCGTACTCACAAAAGAAATTGGAATGTTGTGAATTTCAAACTCGCACCACACGTCAGGGTCTTTTTAAGCACAGGGGCGTAAGATTTCTATTTATCCCATCCACTTTACTGAAGCTGTAACACGCTGAGTTTTTGGCACAGCAAAAATACCCAGTATCACAAATTCATCATGTGAACTAAAGTCTGGGAAATCTGCAATATTATTTAAGGTTTTTTGTGTTAAATATTGTTCGCCAATATAAATGAGACTGGAGATCCCCAAATATATAAACTGTCTGCATAATAGTCCATTCATAACCTACTGTATGCATTCTGGTACTATTTATTTACTGGATATATTTTGGAATTAGTATAAAAACATTTTACATTGTTTAGTATACTTTCAATATTGGTAGGAAAAAGTAAAATGGAGGAGAATCTCTCACCCTACTGTACACTTCATTCAGCCGCTTTGTGTGAAATGTCATACTTTGAGAATTTGAAAAGGATCTTGGGTCCACAGGTCTCATTGTAATATTTACCTTCCATTGAATGTTTCATAAGCTTTATACATTGTAAGCATGTAAATGAATGTCATTTTCAGGTGGGTAGCAGGTCTCCTACTGTGAAAATAAAGTGTGAGCAGTACTTGATCCCCCCACTTCTATGATAACTAAATAAATATACTTTGTGGTTGGTAGGTCATTTTGTTTGATAAGATATGCCAACATGTGAAGTATAAGCAAGAGGAGGGCTGATTGTCTCCACTTTTCTTCTACAATATTACATTTTGTAGCAGCTGTGCATCTTCTCTCATTCTAATACATGGGACTGAGCTACACTACCAGGTGGAGGTGCTACAGAATTAACGGAGCTGTGCCTCGTAAACAGCGAAGAGGATATGGCACTCGCCGGAGCAGACCAGCACCTTCAAACAGCTGATAGGAAAGGGGTGACAATAAACCTTATATGAACCACAGCCAAAAACGCAGAAACAGTCTACCATTTAATGTGTACTAGAATATACAAACAGCAGGGGCTTAAAGGGAATCGGTCACCTGATTCATGCAGCCTGCTCTTTGGGCTGGATGCAGAAGGTGACAGCTTACCTTTAACACCTAATCCCTATTGAAAGTACATGCATGTGTATGGGAGGGGGACGCACGGGAGTAATAGCTGTTGGCCAAACAAGTCCGACAGCTATCTAAGGTGTTTTGCGCCTTTAAGGACTATATAGCTTGGACCAAAAGAACTATTGAGTTAGGATTCTGAATTATTTCAAGTTAGGCAATTTAATATTTAGCATGGACCTTGTTTTTGTATGACTTGAATC